>NC_086320.1:313891137-314266137 GCF_036172605.1 Pelobates fuscus | reverse complement strand
ACACCCCTAACTCACTGAGCTTGCTCACATTACTTGAAAGCAGACTCTATTAAGTAGACTCTTTCAAGTAGGAGTTAGAAAACCAGGAGTTTCTTGGAGTGGTTTGTATACTGTGGAGAGTGGTTTGTATTTTATTTTTGTTTAATTGGTAAAGTTTAAAAAAAAGAAAAAAGTTTAGTTTTTTTAAAAAAAATTTCTGTGTTCTGGCTTTCCCCCCTCTTTTGTGCTGCTTGATTGATTGGGGGAGTGTTCATTAATTTCACCTGTGTGGGATTTGTATCCCCATAAAGGCACACCCCTAACTCACTGAGCTTGCCCACATTACTTGAAAGCAGACTCTATTAAGTAGGAGTTAGAAAACCAGGAGTTAACTATCAAGGTAATTTTTTTTTATTTTTTTTTGTTCTGGGGAAATGCGTGTTAGCAAGATTGCTGGTTTAACTCTATGCACATCTTGTTGCATGTATGGATGCCTGGATGTACCCGTCCAGGGTCCATACCTCTGTGATGGTTGTGTGCGAGTGGCTTCTCTGGAAGCTCAGATTGGAGATCTCGAGAAGCAAATCGCAACTTTGAGGGAGATTGAAAATCTTGAGAGGAGTCTGTTTAGTGGGGACAGGTAGTGGAGAGGCAGGAGATAAGACAGATGGGGAACAGGCATGTAGCTGGGTGACAGTGGGGCGAGGAAGCAGGGGGGAGGGAAGAGGAAAGGGCAAGCTAGTCCTGATTTGGTGCAACCTAGTAGATTTGCCCGTTTGAGGGAAGATGTTGGGAGCATCAGCTCAGGAGTAGCTGTATTAGAGGAAGCTGTTACTTCTAACAGCCGAGCTAACAGCCCCCCTAGTACGGATGGGAATCAAAATGTAAGGAAGGCAAGACAGGTTGTGGTGGTAGGGGACTCTATCATTAGGAGAGCAGATAGGGCAATCTGCCACTCTGATCGGCTCAACCGGACAGTTTGCTGTCTCCTGGGTGCTCGGGTACGGCATGTTGCTGACAGAGTGGATGGATTATTGGGAGGGGCTGGGGATGACCCAGCGATCATGGTCCATGTTGGTACCAATGATACAGTAAGAGGAAGATGGAAGGTCCTAAAGAATGATTTCAGGGAATTGGGTAGCAAACTTAAGAAAAGTACCTCCAAGGTGGTATTCACTGAGATATTACCTGTGCCACGTGCGACAGTGGAAAGGCAGCGGGTGATTAGAGAGGTTAATGCGTGGCTGAAGTTTTGGTGCAGGAAGAAGGGTTTTGGGTTTTTAGAGCACTGGGCCGACTTTGCGATTGGGTACAACTTTTATAGTAGTGATGGATTGCACCTAAACGGGAGAGGGTCTGCAGTGCTGGGGGATAGGATGGCTAGAAGGTTAGAGGAGATTTTAAACCAGTAGTAGGGGGGAGGGTCATAGCAATCTACAAAATGGAGATAGGACAGAAAGGAGATGGGCTTTAGCACAGTATAAGGGGGGTGGAGACGGGGGGAGGGGCAAGCTCAGAACAGAGAAGCTATGTAATGTTGATAATTCACAAAATATACAAGTGATAGACGCATGATATTTAATGTATGCTTACTAATGCAAGGAGCCTAAATAACAAAATGGGGGAACTAGAGGCATTAGCATACACTAAACAATATGATATAATAGGCATAACTGAAACATGGTGGGATGAGACACATGACTGGGCAGTTTTTTTGTTTTTTTTAATTCTTTATTTTTGTGCGCTTGGTTTAGCAAGTTAACAATTTCATACTTAAAACATGGTATGACACTTTCAAGCGGTACAATTTAACATTGTCAACATTGAGGTTACAGAGTTGTGAAGCACATTTTCTTATAACAAAACAAGTTTGGTGACATACCCGGGGTTAGCAAGGTTGTTACAGGTGTGGTGTTGTGTTCCCCTGGTGTACTACAAGTGCGGAAGTATGGGTGTGCTCCCTGGTTTGGGCCGCAAGGTGTAAGCGTGTGTGGGAGCATGTACATGGATGATGCAAGCTGGTTTAAGTTGTAGTTCTGGATGCCAGAGTGTACTCACCTGTGGAGCTTTTGTTTGGGTCATGTTTGCTATAAAGACATATGTGTGTGAGGTGCTCTAGTGTGCGTTGTACCTCATGTGGCATCTCATCTATCCCCTTATCCCTGGGAGTGGTGGGGGGGGTGAGCAGAGAGGCGATAAGCATAGTGGGCGCCAGAGTGCTATATCTTCTGGCTTGGGAGAGTAGGGTTATATTAAGCTTATAAGTATCCAAACAGGTGTTTATCAAGGCAGAAATATCGGGATGTCCATTTTTGCGATGTAATATGAGGTGAGTAGTCTGCCATAGTCCCGCATAGATAACAAGGTGCAAAAAATAAGAAAAACAAAAACCAAAAGTCTAGTTGAGAAGGTGATATTCCTCAGGACTGTTTCTCCTCACTGGAAGAAGTCTGGGTTGTCTCTTTGGCAGATGTGTATGACTGGGCAGTTAACGTAAATGGGTACATGTTATTTAGGAAGGATAGGAAAAACAAGAAGGGTGGTAGGGTATGTTTGTATGTCAACCATGATTTAAAACCAAATCTTAAGCAAATGGAATGCGATGAGAAAAATGTGGAAGCTTTATGTTTAAATATCTGCTTGGGGGAAAAGAAGAGAAACCAACTATTGGTTGGGATATGTTATAAACCACCTAATGTTAATATTGACGAGGAACAACAGCTGTTTGAGCAAATTGAGAAAGCTGCAAATCTGGGTAACACTTTAATTATTGGAGATTTTAACTACCCAGATATAAATTGGGACAGAGGGACTAGTAGCTCAGCAAAGGGAATTAGGTTTTTAAACTTGTTAAATGACACCTTCGTGTCACAACTTGTACAAGCACCAACTAGAATGGACGCTTGCCTGGACCTGGTTTTAACAAGCAACGTTGATCTTTTGACCAACATTCAAGTAGGTGATCACTTGGGAAATAGTGATCACAATATAGTGTCCTTTGAAATAAACTCAAAAAACAAAAGCACATGGGGTATACTAAAACATATAATTTTAAAAAGGCCAATTTCAACATGTTAATGGAAGCTTTACAATATATTGACTGGCATAAACTCTTTAGTGAAAAGAACCTTGAGGATAAATGGATCATCTTCCAACAAATATTAGAAAGGTACATTTCTCAGTATGTACCATTGGGAAATAAATATAAAAGAAACTAATTAAAACCAATGTGGCTTAGTAGAGAAGTAAAACAAGAGATTAAAAATAAGAAAAGGGCATTTAAAGCATTTAAATCGTACAAATCAGATGCATCTTATAAAAGATATAAGGAAGCAAATAATGCGTGCAAAAAGGCAATTAGACTTGCTAAACTTCAAAATGAAAAAATGATAGCTAAAGAGAGCAAAACCAACCCCAAAGCATTTTTTAAGTACATAAATTCTAAAAAAAACAAAAATGAAAGTGTAGGTACACTAAAAACTGAAACGAGGGTGTTAGTTAATGAAGACCAGGAAAAGGCAGGAATTTTAAATAACTATTTCTCCTCCGTATATATTAAGGAAGAACCCATGGCAATAGATGTGCAAATGATTGCTACTAAAAACTTACAGAATAATTGTAATTGGTTAACTCAAGACAAGGTGCTGCAGCAACTAAAGAAAGTTAATATAAACAAAGCGCCAGGGCCTGACGGTATCCATCCACGTGTACTTAAGGAACTAAGTGTAGAAATAAGTAAACCTGTGTTTTTAATCTTTCAAGAATATTTTCTTCTTTTAGGAAGTGTTCTGGAGGATTGGAGGAAGGCAGATGTGGTTCCTATATTCAAAAAGGGTTCAAAATCCTTGCCTGGAAATTATAGACCTGTGAGCTTAACTTCTATGGCTGGTAAAATATTTGAAAGGTTATTAAGGGATAATATCCAAGAATTCCTTGAGAAGAACATGGTTATCAGCAAAAATCAGCACGGTTTTATGAAGCACAGGTCATGTCAAACTAACTTGATTGCGTTCTACGAAGAAGTAAGTAGAAGTATAGATCAGGGTGTTGGAGTGGATGTGATCTATTTGGATTTTGCCAAGGCATTTGATACAGTTCCACACAATAGATTAGTGTTCAAACTCAAGGAAATCGGTCTAGATGAAAATGCTTGTTCTTGGGTAGAACATTGGCTTAAAAACAGAGTACAAAGAGTTGTCGTTAATGGTAAATTTTCAAGCTGGACAGAGGTGGCAAGTGGTGTCCCTCAGGGGTCTGTTCTGGGATCCCTTCTATTTAACATGTTTATAAATGATCTTGAAGACCGCATTGAAAGTCATGTTTCAGTGTTTGCAGATGACACAAAACTTTGTAAAATAATACAATGTGAGCAAGATATTACTTTGCTGCAGAGGGATTTAGATAGACTGGAGGACTGGGCACTCAAATGGCAGATGAAATTTAATGTTGAAAAATGCAAAGTTATGCACTTCGGCGTAAAGAATACACAAGCAACGTATACCCTTTATGGAAGCGAATTAGGGATAACAACACATGAAAAGGACTTGAGAATTGTTATAGACAACAAACTATGCAACAATGTGCAATGTCAATCAGCAGTGACCAAGGCCAGTAAGATATTGTCATGCATGAAAAAGGGCATTCATTTTCAGGACGAGAATATCATTTTGCCTCTTTATAAATCACTGGTAAGACCACACATTGAATATGCTGTGCAATTTTGGGCACCTGTTCTAAAGAAGGATATAATGGCACTAGAAAAAGTGCAGAGGCGGGCTACAAAATTAATAAAAGGAATGGAACATATCAGCTATAAAGAAAGGTTAACAAATTTAAACCTATTTAATTTAGAAAAACGTCGCCTGAGAGGGGATATGATAACATTATACAAATATATTCGGGGCCAATACAAACCATTGTGTAGAAATCTATTCACAAACCGGACTTTACATAGGATACGAGGCCATGCGTTTCGACTGGAAAAAAGAAGATTTCGTCTAAGGCAAAGGAAAGGTTTTATTACTGTAAGAACAATAAGGATGTGGAATTCTCTGCCTGAAGAAGTGGTTTTATCAGAGTCCATACAGATGTTCAAACAGCTACTAGATGCATACTTGCAAAAACAGAATATTCAAGGATATAATCTTTCAATGTAGGGTAATAACTGCTTGATCCAAGGATAAATCTGACTGCCATTCTGGGGTCAAGAAGGAATTTTTTTCCTAGCTTATTGCAAAATTGTGCTTCAAACTGGTTTTTTTTTGCCTTCTTTTGGATCAACAGCAAAAAAACAAATGTGAGGAAGGCTGAACTTGATGGACGCAAGTCTCTTTTCAGCTATGTAACTATGTAACTAGTAACAGTTTAATTGATACGCTTTTATGAAGAAGTGGGTTTTTAACGATTTTTTGAAGGAGTGGAGACTGGGTGAGCATCTAACGGAGGAGGGAAGCGAGTTCCACAGGAACGGTGCAGCCCTCGAGAAATCTTGAAGGTGAGCATCAGAGGTGGGAGTACGGACATAAGATAGACGTAAGTCTTCAGCAGATCGTAAGGGCCTAGACGGGACATACTTGTGTATAAGGGAGGATAGATAGGTGGGAGCAGCATTATGTAGAGATTTGAAAGCAAGAACCAGAATTTGAAATTGAGCTCTATATTTTATAGGAAGCCAATGTAGGGACTGACAGAAGGGTGAGGCATGGGAGGTGTGGGCGGACAGGAAGATGAGCTTCGCCGCATTGATTATGGACTGTAACGGCGGCACGTAAGAGTGGTTTGTATACTGTGGAGAGTGGTTTGTATTTTATTTTTGTTTAATTGGTTGTTGGTAAAGTTTAAAAAAAAGAAAAAAGTTTAGTTTTTTACATTTTTTTTCTGTGTTCTGGTTTTTCCCCCTCTTTTGTGCTGCTGCTTGATTGGGGAGGAGAAGAGAGTGACAAGGGGGGGGGGGGGAGAAGAGAGTAACAAGGGAAGGGGGAGAGATTGACATCCATCACACACACACACAATGCACCCCTTACACACAAAGACAATGCACCCCTTGCACACAGAAAAACACGCAATGCACTACACACACAGACACACACACACAAGCAATGCAACCCTTACACACAATGCATTCTTTACACACACTCAATGCATTCCTTACACACACTCAATGCACCCCTTACAGACGCACACACTGCATCTCGTACATACACAGAAACACACCTTGCAGCCCTTACACATACAAACACAGATTCACACAATGCATTCCTTACACACATATCAGGACATCCCCTACACACTCCACCCCCCTGTGAACAAACTCATTGGTGGAACATGAAGGTGGACCCGGGGACCCAGACCTTGAGCTGTGTAAAGGGCCCCCAAAAAATGGAGCTGCTTCCCTTTCTCATAGAACATTGATTTTTGTGACCACAGTTACAAACAGCCTCCAAAGAGCCTGTTCTACACCAGACCAGTGGAGCCAGACTGCAGCTAGAGCCCATCATCATCCTCATCTGGTTGTAAGTAGGCAATCTAGTATATTATTTGTGACACTAATCTCTAATTTACCTCACATTAAAGAAACACTATAGTCCCCAGAACCACTGCAGCTTAATGTAGTGGTTCTGGTGTCTATAGCCTGTCCCTGCAGGCCTTTTAATGTAAACACGGCGGCACTGCAGCACTGGCGTTAGTTAACATGGCAGATCATATGTTGGGGCATTGTGATGTCACATGGGGGGGTGGCAAACTTTACTTTTGCCTAGGGCGGCAAAAATCCTTGCACCGGCACTGCTCTCCTCATATAGATAAGCATTCCTATTGACCTGTACATTTGGTGATGTTTCTCTTTTGGGGCTTTTGCATGAGATCAAACATTAGAATTCTCCAATAGTTTGGTTTAACCACAAAGTATTTAGTACTTGTTTGCTTACTTGATGGACTAACCACTCTTTTCTGAAAGCCTCTGAAAAGTGGCAAAGCAGCAGAGGGCTGGGGTTAGGTGTTGGGGTAGCGTTAGGGGTTGGGTTGGGGTTAGTGCTTGGGGTATGGTTAATGGTTGGGGTAAGGGTAGGGTTAAGGTTAGTGGTTGGAGTAGGGTCAGATGTAGAGTTAGGGTAGGGGTAGGGTAACCCTATTCCTTAGCCTACCTCTAACCCTACTCTAAACTAACCCTACCCTTAACCCTAACCCTACTCCTAAACCAACCCTAACCCTTACCCTAACCCTACTGTGACAGACCGCCTGGCACCCCGACCGGTTACCTCCATCAATCGCTGCTTCCTAGTACACCATAACTACTGCAAACCCCACGCTGGAACACCATAACTACTGCAAACCCCACAAACCGCCGCAGCTTGGTTGGGATCTTGCCGTCTCTTACCCACCCTGGACCTATGACCATGATCCAGCTTCCAGTGGGTAGACCTCTCTTAGTCCAGAGAGCGTAGCAGGAACAAGCTCTAACAAGAGCTTAGTGATTATACTCTGGGGAGTCTCACGCACATCCCTACTGAGAAAGGGATTGCAGTAGTCAAGACGAGAAAGAACAAAGGCATGGACCAGCACCTTAGCCACGTCTGGTGTTAAATAGGGGAGGATCCAAGCTATGTTTTTTAGATGGAAGCGGCAGGATTTGGCAATCGACTGGACATGAGGGGTGAAGGAGAGGTCGGAGTAAAAGAGAACACCTAGGCAGCAAGCCTGTGTGGTAGAGGTGGCGCTGTTGACTTGAAGGGAGACAGACACAGTAGTAGCAACACTTGAGGGAGGAAAGACCAGAAGTTTTTCAACCTTCTTGATTTTTTTCAGCATGACACTGGTACAGGTCTGAAACTTGAAGTATCTCTGTGAGCATAGAGCTAGGTGCCAGACTGGTCCCACCCATGAAGGCAGTCCAGAACCAAAATGCCATAAAGTTCTTTCTGCAAGTGAGATCGTGTTCTCAGTTTTTGTTTCAAAGTCTGAAACATGTCTGCCTGTGCTCATTTGCATATTGAACTGGGAATTCTAGGATACTTCTGGAAACATGATATCTTGGAATTTCTGTGCCCAAGTTGGAACTTTTTTAAAGTCCAACTTAAGATATGCGGGTGATGCACAACAGTAAGTTATATATATTTTGTATTTATTCCAACACGCATGTTATGTTTTTGAATCCCAGTTATTGTTGTGATCTGTGAATTTGTCTTTATAACGTGTGGTTGATGGCCACTTCACTATTATATTATTAAATATCCCTCTCTTTCTCTACTATTGTACATAACAATATATAATTATGACATTTTAGAATATTTATGTTGTTTTGGAGTACATTGGATAGGTTTTGTGTATACTTTCGGATCATCAGTAGTTACGATTTGTCCTTTTTTTCTGGGATTTATTTTTTCTTATTATTATCTATGTTTATTCATTTGCTATTAGAATTGTTAGTCACTTAGTGATGACTGGACAACTGTACTTTCTGGTGGTATAACATTTATTTTTGTATAACTTAAAGGGATGCAAAAAAAACAGGCACAAGAGTGTACTGAGAACGGACAGCAGCTGCAATAGCCTGCCTTTCGGTGGGTCCTTACTCTAATCTCAAGCTGGTTGTAGCTCATCTTGTGCCATTACAGAGAGAACATATCTGAAGCATATCGGCAGTCCAGATCCGAAATGCCAATCGTTTCAACCTTGTTAGGCACCATCATTGAGGCGTAGCTGATATCTCTCTAGGAACTGTGAGCAATGGGTCCACGTCTGGATTACACTTTAAATTTATGGAGAGCAAAAAAACAGGGCGCAAGAGTATACTGAGAACGGGCAGCAGCTGATATAGCCTGCCCTCAAGCTGGTTTTAGCTAATCTTGTGCCATTACAGAGAGAGAACATATCTGAAACATCTCTTGCTACTTATTTTTCTCTCCTTAAGTTTAAATGGAAATCCAAACGTGGACCCCTTGCTAACAGTGCCAAGAGGGATATTGGCTATACCTCACTGATGATAACTTACAAGGTTGAAAAAATTGTCTGGGGTTGCCGTATCTCTTGTGCAGAGGAAACTTGTTGGCATTTTGGATTTGGACTGCCCGTATGGGTGGGATCAGTCTGATATGCCTTAGATATGTTCAGTTTAGGGATTATTTTATTTAGTAAATCCTATTCTTGGTGTATATCCCGTGGACACTGGTACGAGGGACTTGTTGTTGTAGTATATTCATGGTCACTTTTTCATGTTTTTTTCCTAATATTATCTCTGACAGGCAGAACATCCCCTGGGGCATCTGTTTGGAGGGATCGAGTTTAAGTAAAATGTCATTAGTCTAAATTAATGGTTTTTAAACCCTGGCTTGGGAATACGTTTGTGTGCCCATGCTAATTGAATGGTTGGAGCCAGCACATCATATACATCATATGTACTGTTAGCGGGTTTTCATTCCCCTCCGCCCCCTATGACTCCTCTCCTGCAACTGTAAAAAAAAAAAAAAAAAAAAAACAAGTTCTCAGTGAATACTTTTCTAGCAACCTATTTCATTACCCCTCAGGGTCGCCATCAAGGGGTAACAACCATGACAGTTGTCACAGGCCCGGCGATCCTGGGGGGCCCGAACTGCTTTGGCAGTCCAGGGCCCCACAATTACGCTCTGCACATATATATAGCGATGATCGCTATATATATGTGCAGCCACGGGCCCCCTCCCGGCTCCCTATACTTGCAGAAGGGGCCCAGCGGACTGTAAGTGTACTTACAAGCTCTTCCCTCTCTGTAACTCCCTCAAGACCCACGGCCGTTAGAGCTCTGCGTGGCGCGCACACCATGTCTCGCGGGGAGTTAGAGAGAGGGAAGAGCTGTAAAGTGCTCCTGCAGTCCGCTGGGCCCCTTCTGCAAGTATAGGGAGCCGGGGGGGGCCCACCATGCCACCGGACCACCAGGGATCATGGAATCTTCCCACCCTCCCTGAACCAGGTAAGAAACAGGGAGGGGGGAATATATTTCATTACATTGCATGCATACACTAGTAAACACACATACACACACCCTACATTCATTACACTAAAACACACCCTGCATTCATTACACTAAAACACACTGTATTCAATACACTAACACACACACTGCATTCACTACACTGACACACACTCTGCATTCTACACTAACACACACTCTGCATTCACTGCACTAACACACACTCTGCATTCACTGCACTAACACACCCACTACATTCACTGCACTAACACACACACTGCATTCATTACACTGACACACACTGCATTCATTACACGGACACACACTCTGCATTCATTACACTGACACACACTGCATTCATTACACTAACCCACACACTGCATTCACTACACTGACACATTCTGCATTCACTACACTGACACACACTCTGCATTCACTACACTAACACACACATTCTGCATTCACTACACTAACACACACACTGCATTCAATACACTGACACACACTCTGCATTAACTATACACACAGCATCCACTACACAAACATCCTGTATTCACAGTACACACACTACATCCACCACACATTCAAACACTCTGCATTCACTATTCAGAAACACTGTGTCTAATACACACACTGCATCCACTAAACACATTGCATCTAGTACACACAAACACTACATCCACTACACAAACACACACTACATCCACTACTCAAACACACTCTGCGTTCACTATACACACTGCATCCGCTACACAAACACACACTCTGCATTCACTGCACAAACAGTATCTAATACACACAAACACTACATCCATTACACACATTCTAATTCACTTCCACTATACACACCACATTCACTCCTGCATCATTGTCAGTGGACTAGGTAGGAGTCCTGTGGGTGGACTCGTGGGTGAGCGGGGGGGTGGGCAGACCTTGTGCTTTGTCAGGGGCCCCAAAATTTCTGGTGGCGGCCCTGCCCCTACTTATACCTTTTGTGTCACTATACCCCAAGCTCATTGAGCAGGGACCTCAACCCCTCTGTTCCTGTGCGTCCATTTGTCTGGTTACAATTACGTGTCTGTTAGTCCACCCATTGTACAGCACTACGGAATTTGCTGGCGTTATATAAATAACAAAATAATAATAACCATCTACCAGGTAAACGGCCCTTAATAATCTGTGCACTTAGATAGCATTGCTTTCCACAGTGCAGTTGTGATCCAACCAACACCTTGCATGGGTCTAACGAAGGAATTTCGCAAAATGTTTATCTATGTTAAAGGGACACTATAGTCAATAAAACAACTTTAGCTTAATGAAGCAGTTTTGGTGTTTAGATCATGCCCCTGTAGTCTCATTGCTCGATTCTCTGCCACTTAGGAGTTAAATCACTTTTGTTTAGGTCCATGCAGCCCTACTCACACCTCCCTTGTCTGTGATTGTCACAGCCTGCATAAAAACAAAATGGATTTATTTTCAATCAGATGTTAGCTTACCTTAAAAGTTTTTTATTTTTTTATTTCATGCTCTGTAAATTAAACTTTAATCGTATACAGGAGGCTCCTGCAGTGTCTAGAAAGCCATTACCAGAACAGGAGATAGGAAATTCTAAATTAAACAGAATGTGCAATAAAGGAAGTATATACACAATATCTCTGTTGACAGGAAGTGTTTAGGAAAGCTGTGCAAGTCACACCCAGGAAGGTGTGACTAGGGATGTATGAACATGAGTCTGTAGGGGCATGATCTATACACCAAAACGGCTTTAAGCTGAAGTCATTTTGGTGACTATAGTGTCCCTTTAATGTATGGGCTGATGTGGTGATATGTATCTATGTACATATGATACATATCACCATATGATATATGTATATAATAAGGGTTCTCTTAAGAACCACTAACATGCTGAAGAGCTCAGAAGATAACCAGCCATAGCAGGATGGACAAGACCCTCTTATCGTCACCTTTCATAGCACCAAGTGGGAAGGAGAAGCTCAGCCAAAAGAAAAACTTCATGCTGCACCTCAACTCCTTTAACTCTCTGCCAGATGTAAAAATTATAAAAAAAAATATGGGAGATAGTCTAATATTATCTCTGGGAGGGCACAGTACCCCTGCCCTGCTTTATATAAGTAATATTCCTTGAGGTATACCAGTTTTTATTTATTTATTACTGGCATTTATAAAGTGCCAACATATTCCGCAGCGCTGTACAAATAAGAAAAAGACAATACAATATAAACAGTCCAATACAAAAGGTAGAGTTCTGCCTGTGAGCTTACAATCTACGACCATGATATACCTATGTTGCCAAAACTGATTTCTATGAGACTAGGGATACATTTTAGTTATAAACATATCCCCACAAAGCCATATAGAAGTACTATTCATCTGTCAGATGTGAAATTTAATTGTTCAACATGTTGTGATACAGAATAAAATAATAAAAGCCCCCAGCTCCTGTCTGGGTGATAACACGCTGTAATAGTGTCTCTGTGTGGGTTTTTAGAGAGGCTCTCCCCCCAGCACTAACTGAGATCCCCCCCCCCCCAGGATGTGGCAGTCACAGCACCGTGACAACCACTGACACCCTCGCCCCGCGCGCTGGGGTCTGTGTCTCAGCCGGATCCTGGGGGCCGCAGGTGGGCGTGGCCCGGCGCTGACAGGTGGGCGTGGCTAGCCTCTGGGAAGCGCGTTCACGGGTTGGCGGAGCGACCAATGAGCCTCGGGCTTCGTGTTTGAGTGACAGGGAGGCCCCGCCCCCCACGGGTGTTGTGGTTTCCCCCCGGCAGTGCGGAGGCTGTTCGGGAGCCGGTGGTAGCGGCAGCCCTCTCCGGCCGGGAGTACAGCAAGACACGGGGGTAAGTGTCACCCGGCGGGTCTCTGCCCCTGCAGCTGCTGCCATGGGAAGGGTGAGGGGGCATGTGTGACAGCTGCTCCATTGTGGGAACATGTAGTGGTCATGCAGAGCCATGTTCATTCACATGTTAAGGGTGCAGACTGCCAGATGTACACATGGTGAGAACCTCACTGTGCATGCATTGTGCCAGCACGGAAATGGCTGTGTGCACACACCCTGATCACACATACATGTACTTTCACATGTACAGATCTATTTATTAACATGGGGTTGGCATCATGCATGCACTCTTGGTGCCCTTTATTAAGAATTGGGGGTACATACCTGCCCTACTATGCTCATGGCAAACCAATGCATGTGTAGTATGTCCCCCCCCTCTCTGTCATGCATATAGCTTTGTGAGCACACATGTGTGCTGTGTGTGTGTGTTAAGCTGGATGGGCTGCATGCAAATCTCAGGGACCCTAATCACAAAGAAATCACATCACCTGGGCTTCTGTCCTCTGCATACTGTGTGTGCCTTAACCAACATACATGGTACAGCCATGTACATCCATGCACACAAAGAACACACAGCTGTCAGAAGGACTCTGCTAGCAGAGTGAGTGACAGCAGAGGGGAGTCGCCTTGCTGTGCTGTGTCTAGGCTTATCTTGTGAAAGGAGGTGAGCAATACACACACACATACAGAGGCTTTGCTTTGTGTGCTCTCAGCCTGCATTTGCTGGCTAGTAGAGGGATGAGCCCTGGGGCTTTCTCTTTCCCAAGAAAGCTTAGCATGCATGTGCTCCCGCATATGTGTCTGTATGTGTGACATCTGGGGATACACTAAGGAGAGGGATGAGGTGATAAGAGGAGACACACACACATATATACATACACACACTACAGTAGCAGCTGGACCCAGTACACATTCTCACACTGCCCGGCACGGATATGTGTGTATGATACAATGTCTGGGTTATCCACTAAACTCTGAATTGTTGCCAATTCAAATTTGAATAGAAAAATGTACGCTAAAATGCCCAATCTGTGACTGTAGCTGAGCTGGATACATTTTCCATATCAGCTGTTTTGGCCTCCCTTTTTTTTTTTGTCAGTTCTGATTTTAATTCGCTGCCATTTAGTTCAAGTTTAGGTAATAAACCCCTGCACGCGTATACTTCACACTATTTAAACCTTTTAATTGCACGATGAAGTACAAAGCATTGGCAGAATGAAATGAAGGATGTCTTTATCACCCCTTAATGTTTTAGTTGAACTACTATGAAAAGTGAAATATTCAAATGTAAACGTTCATGTGAACTGTGAGAATAATCAGATTTTAGTGTTCTTTGTTGTGTTTCTCGATATTACTTGTGTACTAAATGCCACTCAAAGTATCATGATTGCTCAAAATGAAACCTTGTTCAGTTTAAACGGTATGCTTGAATAAAACTGTAAATTGCATCATACAATACATCTATGTAGTAATTGCATGGAGTAATTTCTTTGTATATTTTTTTACTGCAGGTCCCCAATGTGTGTGTGCGCATATATCTATTTTGTCCTTGACGCGTGTGACATCCTTAGAACTGCCAGTGTGTCTGCTGTCTGCCATCACGTTAAGGTATTCCTGTCTTGGAGGGCAGTGCCAGGGAGAGGGCAGAAGTAAACCAGATTGCTGTGAAGAGTTTGCTGCTGATAGCCCTCATGGCAGAGCCAGGAGGGGGAGGAGGTGGGGGAAATGTTGGCGAGGGTGGCGATAGTGTACCCTCACCATTGCATTCTGCCCTTGGCAAACTGACATTAAAGGCTAACGAAGATGAGAAAGGAAATGTGGAGCGGAATGGAGGGACATGCAATACTGACAACACCAGTGGTAGTGGAGTGTCCAATGGAGACTGTGTCATTGTAGATGCCAAAGAGGACCGTGGGTCTGCTCAGCCTGAGAGCCCTGGCATGGATAAAGGAAGCAAGCAAGGCCTGCCCCGCAGGAGCAGCATTATTAAGGTGAGTGGACTTGCTTTCATTCCTGTCTCTAACCGCTCTTGTCACATAGCAGTCCATGTTTGAGCCCCAGATTTGCATTTAATTGTGCAATTTTTCATTTCTCTGGTCAGTTTTAATAGAATAGCATACATAATCATTGCTGTTCAATCACGTCTGCCTGTTCAACCACGTCTGCCAGAATTTTGGAGTCTAAAACTCCAAGTGCAAAAGGAGTTGTTGGCCGTAATAGGTTTGGATGATGGGAATGGCAGTTTACAATATACTGAGTGCTAGGGGTTGGCTACGCTATGCTTTCCAGAGGCGCACATCTATTACACAATCACGTCAATTGTTATAAATCATGTCAATCGTTTTGATTACTGCGACTATGTGTACTTTTTGTGTTAGTTCCTTTAATGTTATTTTGTTAATGGTTTTTACATGGTATAATTGATGGTTTCCATTCTAACATAGTCCTGAATATTAAGTGATTATTGCTGCGTTTTATTTGCATTATGGAATTTAAAATGAAGATTAATTTTCAATTGCTTTATTGATTGAAAATTAAGAATCATAAATTCTATGTTCATATTAAGAATTGCCTCATAATCCCTTGTTTCTTTTTACTGAACTCATATGCTTGCAGTGGGTGTCATTTGAAAATATTCTCTGTGGCACTGTTGCTCAGGTACTATCTACATTATGGCCAAAACTATTTCTATAAAAGCAGGGGATCTACAACTAATTTTCTAGAGTTTTGGCTAACATAGCAGTATGGGAGTAGTACAGTTCTTCAAACATCAGGAATCTACTTTTTGGCTACCCTGGTCTAGCTGGCCAGTGTAGGGCAAGTAGCTTGTTTACAGTCATTTTGCTTTCATACTGTAATTGCCGCTCATGTGATACTTCTTGTCTTCCTTCCCTCCCCCTATTCTTCTTGTGTTTGCAAAAGCTGCTTAGAGTGAATGTGGTATTTGTCATTAGTACATGTAGGATGGGTGTGAGCTGTAGTTGTGTTAGTAATGCACCGGATCCAGCAGAGGAACTGAGCCTTTGAGACTGGTATCTTTTCAGAATGTCTGTTGCAGGCTGATTGTCTGTCTAACCTTGGTATGGTAGCAGTCAGTGCTGAAGGAAATCAACGCTTTCTTTAGAACCTGGTTTATTATAATGATATCCTTGCTCCTAAAAGCCCAAAATTGGGAAACAAAATAGGTTTAAGTTACGTAAGGCTCAAATAATGTTTTATGCACATACACAAGCAATATTTTCCTAATATTTATTAGGAATTAGTATAACTGTTGGACAATATTAATTGTGTTCTAGCATATCATTTATTTACATTTTTGTTTTTTTATTGTACTCCCGTACTGACCTTTTAAGATGAGGATTATTCATTGTACAGAGATAAATTGCCCGCAAACTTTAAAATGTTAGGCCAAAAAAGCAGAGTTGGGAAAAATCTGTAGCTCAGTCAAGTTTGAGATTTTTTTCAAATTTTACTTTTTGGGTCCAAATTTGTCGAGTTGCCACTTTTTTTTTTTTTCAAACTTTTCTGGTTTATTCATTTGAATGTTTTATTTCAGTCATTTGCATTAAACAAACAAAATATGTATGTGACTTGTTTTAATCCTTCTTATGTAGGGTATATAAAATTCTCTTTCAATGACAATAACACAAGTCCCACCTAGAGCATTGATGTCTGATGTTTGGGAATAGAAATCATTTTCTCTTTAAGTGTATGATCTTTGGTGTGTGAGTTTTTACAGTATCTTTAAATAGGATTTGTATCTGTAGACCAACATTGGCTATTTTTTTTAGCTGCATCTACACATTTCATATGTTATGCAAGAATTTGAAACATAGCTGAAAAGCCAGAACACAGACCTCCAGGCATGATTCAGTAAGCCATTTGTATGACAGGACCCTGTGTTTGATGTTTTAATCAGATGACGGTTTCCTACTGAGCAAATACTGGATTATATTTCTACGATCTATGAAATCTCACCAAATTTATCTTCGTCTGCCCTGGAAATGAACTATAAATGCTGTTTTGTTTGTGTGTGTGTGTGTGTGTGTTTTTTTTGTGTACTGTTCATGGCGTGTATCTCTGTTCATGTGCAAAATGCATTGCCTGGTTGATATCTTTGCGCCCTTCGATAGTCTTTGCTTTCATGTTAAGCTCTTCTAAAAGGCAATTTGTTTTGGGTCGGTACCGAGAACAGACTTGGTACAGTGGATCTTAGAAAACTTAAAATAATACCAATACTCTTACATTTTCCTATACGTAAACATTTAAATGCAGTTGTGTATGACTAAACTTTTTTTAAACCTTAAGGTGCCCCAGCCATATTTATGTATGCACACGCAAATGCATTTTTTTTCTACTTCTGTAAACATTACAGCAAACCTCATTAACCCTCTGTTGACACATATGTGATCCTGGCATTTGGTATCAACAAAATGTTGAACTGTGTGCAACTGATCCAAGTCTTAATAGTATAAAGCTTTGTTTTGTATACAGTGAGAATAATTATTACTAATTATACATATGCAGCAATGCATGGTAATTTGTAAATCTAGGATAAAAATGATCTATTAATATCGTGTGTTGCTTTGTAATGCATTTTTGTTTCTCAGTACAAAATCTATTTATATATAGCATGTTCTTATTTCACATGGCAAATGATTTATATAGGATACAGACACCAGAGAAAACCAATCTCAAAAGACTCTCCCATACAATATATGAAATCAGCTTTAGAACCTTAATGGTGTTTGCAAGAATAACGTCCCTCCTAAATAGTTTTTTTTCGTGGTGTCACAGCACCGTTATCAAAGCTTTTTCAATACTAACAGGATATGGAGTAGGGTTTTACATGATGTAAACATCAGGTGCTGCAATATGTTACACAATATGGCCAGAGCATCATGTTCTGTAAACAAGAAATCCTGATATTTCCTATGTGTATGTCTCCCTAAGAATGGTAACAAAGCTTTGGCAAACACCAGGGAGCTCTGGTTCTTAAATTGTAATACCTGCTGCCTAATTTTTTTTGACAGTTTTTTATATATAAATTATGATTTATTATTATTTTTTTTTTAATATTGTGTATGGAATGTTGGAGATCCGTGTTGTGGCTCATGGGAAATCAGATTCAATTTAGAACCATGAGGACATTAAACGTCATCAAATGTAGCTCAAAGGAAAGCGTTGAATTAAATGCTTTCTTACGAGCACACTCATCTAGTCCCGAATGCTCCTGTAGGAGGAGCTTTGAAATGGACATTCGCCAAGGAAGCCAGTGGGCCGCAGCAGTGAAGGAATCTTGGCTCTGTGAAAAAGGTAAGTAATTACTCATTTTTATTGCTTACAATGGATGCAGGCAAAAGTTGATTAGGGAATGGGGCACTATAGCATTAGAAATACAGGTTTGTGTTCCTAATATTATAGTGTTCCTTTAAATAAAGTAAGATTATTATAGTGTACAACAGTTCCTCTTGCACAGTAAACTAAAAATAATTCAAGTATCAGCTAAATGGGGTTTAGAGTCATGTTTATTGGGAGTGTGCCAAAAAATTGTCATGGCACAGATGGATAAACTAAGCATGCACTGATTTAGTAGACTGCATGCTATGTCCCTTAATGACATGTAAATAAACAACAAGTTTACTGATTTAAAAGTAAGCAATGAGAGGGTATTTACAAAGAAATTTCTGTGACAACGTTTTAAAAGTGGAGCAATTAAGACACATTCCATTTTTCTACATTGTGATTGCTGGTATTTTGAAGCTTTGCACAAAAGTTTATTTTTCCTATTAATAAATCCAGTAAGTATCATAATGCTATTAATCTGTTTTGGCATCCTATAATGCAATTATAGGCCAAATATGAATGGTTTGAGATCAAAACACTCTTTCATTGCAAAGATTTGGTTCAATTTTGCCTCTGTGAAGTTAATCCCGGACACTTGTTTAGAATTCATAACAAACAACTCCGTTACATATTTTAATACCTCACCTTTTTCAAAGTATGGTGAGAACTCGTGACATCGGATTATGTAGCTGTTATCTTTAAACCATGATATCCAATCCATGTGTCAGAAGTTGAACGTTTTCCAATTTTATGACATTTTCTAAATGAGCTGTCTCATAGTGCAATGTCTTAAACATTTAAAATCTGCTGTAATAATGCTAGCACGGGTATATAAATCCATATTTTAATTTCTTAAAGTGACATTACTTTTTTTATCTTCTAATATAAAAGATCATGTTATTCATAATGAAAATGAATGCCCCCCCTCCCCCCCCCCCCCCCCCCCATTGTACTTTCCCACTCATGAAAAATCCACCGTCTTCTCTTTAATTAGGACTGGTGGGATAATTCATAAGTACCTTGATACCTTAGTTTTCCATTGTCAGGATTGTTGGCAAGTAGTGATGAGATGACATGCATTCTTTCTTTTTACAAGAACATTTACAGTAATAAGTGGTTGTTTTTGAAATATGGTGAGTTTAAAATTGTATTATCTGCTTCTTAATAGACTATTCCGACTAAGGAAATAATCTACAAAATTATTAGCCCTGTACTAAAGACTAATACTGCAAATCTAAACTGGACTGATGACTTGTTTGGGATCATTTATTGTGCAATGTCAAAACACGCATTTAATACAGTCCCTAAAGAACAAAGTAAGCAACCATATAATTCAAACCACATCGCTTGTATATTCCTAGACGTTACCTAGATCACTGACTAGGAAATCATCACTGGACCATAACATTTAAATACAAATCAGCTGTACATTTCAGATCCTAATGCACTCTATGTATATTCCAGTACAGTGCCACAGACTGACAGTGAATTAAAAATGAAATATTAGATCAGGGCACTATTGATAGAAAATTAGTGAGGCCGTGAGGCCGTAGACAAAACATCTAATCTAACTAACATACACTGTATCTATTTTTTTTTTTTTCTGTCTTGGTTTTGTAGCAGAATAACACTGAAGTGGCTTGAATGTGTTCATTTACACTTGTCCTGATTTTTTTAATGTAGTAATCCGTCAGACCACAATATAAGTCCACTGAGTGAAGACAAGACCATATTGGCAACATTATTTGTCACCCAAAGTTCAGTTGTCAGTGCGCATTTCCCTGATTATGTGTAACCTACCCTATCCGCTCTCCGTCAGTTGTTTACACAACAAGTTTTGTATGCGTGCAATGATTGTAGCAATTTGACACTGTCAGGCACATTAACCTAAGTGTGAATTCAAAGTGAATGTCAAATTTAAGGCCACAATAGCTTAATTGGAAAAATCCTGTCTGTCAGCCATGCTTCGATTTCGGCTCCTTTGGCCTTAAATTTTATATTCCCTTGAACGCTCACTCTAGTGAAAAACACTGTTAGAAGAATATATAACACTGCTGAGAGAAGATATGTTTCTGCTGAACTTCATCTTCATAGAGGCTGTTTTATAGGTTTTTGTTGCCAAGGTCGATCGTTTCATGATCCATTATATACTATGTACAAATAAGGCACAAAACATAAAATCTCATGCCAGACACAGGATAGTTTTTGAATATTGGCAAACAATCTGGTAAAGGTTACTTGGTGCACACTTCTCGGTATTACTTTATTAAAGGGACACTATAGGCACCCAGTGTGTGTATGTGTGTAAGTGTGCAAATCACGCTGACCATGCAAGAGCTAAGTCCTTTACTACCTTTTTAATCATTCAATCAGAACTCCAGTCTAGTAGAAGCGTTATACTCTTCGGTGTGCTACAACAGCTTATGTTAAAAGCCCCAGTTTGTTAAAAAACATGAAATTGCTCTCATAAAATATTCCATCTGATGGTCCTTGCCTCATTTAAATGCACTGTCCAAAGAGTGCTTCCGATGAAAACCCATTCCAAGCGCGTTCCTTGCAGTGCTCACAATGAAATATTGACCAATCAGATTCCTCTGATCGGGATGCGCTACTTCTCTATACCCTTTCTAACATATTTAAAGTGTTGTAAATATGCAAATTACACTAGAGTGCATACACATTTCCATTCTATAACCCCAATAACCATATGTATAAATTATACTAATAAATATATGATCAACAGATCTCTTCAAAAGGTGTAAAATTATATATACATTTGAAAAGCATAATTTTGTTGGGTTGTATACATTAAGGGCCTAATCCAGGGCTCGAGTCCTGTGGGAACAGCATTCCTGCACTTTTTCCACAGCAGGAACTCTGTTCCCGTGACTTGTCCTGCAGAACCCAGGGCTGGCACAAGCAACCGCGAGAGCAGGGGGGAGCACAAATCCGAATCCCCTGCCTCTGGCTGGGAACTCTGATTTTTAAACTCACCTCTCTCCCTGCAGCCAGTGGAGTCTGCTGGCCTCTCCTGATGATGTCATGAGGAGGGGGCGTGACTTTCACTGCTCTTCTCACAGAACCACCGGGGAGTCTGGGAGAAGAGCAGAGGAAGTCACGCCCCCTCCTCCTGACATCATCCGGAGAGGCCGGATGACTCCACTGGCTGCAGACTTCCACACTCCAGATCTTGTCTCACCCCTCCTGGCCCAAGGTAAGCCTCAGGGAGGGAGGAATGCACTTTAGTTTTTTTTATCCCCTTCCTCAGTCCCTCCTTCCCTGTCCCCCTCCTCAGTCACTGTCCTCTTCCTCAGCCCATTTCCCCTAAAATGCATCCAAACATTCAGTATCTCCTCCCTCTGCATGCAGACACTGAACTTTCCTCATAGAGATTCATTGATTCAATTCATCTCTATGAGGAGATGCTGATTGGCCAGAGCTGTGTTTGAATGGTGCTGGCTCTGCCCCTGATCTGCCTCTTTGTCAGTCTCAGCCTATCCAGATGCAGACTTGAATACAAGTAAGATTTTGCTATATTTAGGGAGGCATGAGGGAGACAGGGGGGCTAGATGGTGGTTTTAACCCTATAGGGTCAGGAATATATGTTTGTGTTCCTGACCCTATAGTGCTCCTCTAATTATTTAGGACCTCTTCATTTACTGCAATCTGAGTCTTCGAAATCCTGTAGGTGATTCACCTGCTTGTTGGTCTTTTCCTGACTCCTTTATACAGAGCATGACAAAAATATGCAAATATGTATAGGTAACATTGCAACCTTTTCCATTTTCTGCTCGCATGACATCTGTTTACAGCAAGCATGTCAAACTCAATGGATAACATGGGCCAAATAAACAAGTTTTAAGTTCATGTGGGTGCAAAAAAACCCGTAAAACTTCAGTTTTCATAGACACATAGGTTTATTTTGAAAAGTACAGTAAAAAAAATAAAATAAAAAAGTTGCCTAACTGACACTGGACATCCTCACGCTTGTAGGGCTTCAAAGTAAACAAAGGAGCGAATTTATTTTAAGGAGATATATATATTTGCTTATAACCAATGTTCCAGTCCAACTACCTTGACATATTACGAAAAGTTTGGTAAGGGGACTGAAATGGTGACTGTAACAATTGACGTTACCTTGTTGATTTTGAAGTCCTGTGTGTTCTTCACTTTGGCTGAGAACATCAAACTTGATGATCTCAGCCAATCTTAAGCTTTCCCAAAGGAAAGCATTGGGAGGTTATTGTGCATGTGTGGCAAAAAGCTGATCCACCAATCAGCATCTCCATGGGAAGCATTCAGCGCCTCCATGCAGACCCAATCTAACACACTGTCCCCTCCCTCCACTCTAATACACTGCCCCTTGATCTAATACACTGCCCCTCCTCCCTCCACTCTAATAGAATACACTGCCCCTCCTCCCAACACTCTGATTTAAAACACTGCCCTCCCCCAATTTCATACACTGCCCCCTCACTCCCCCAATTTCATATACTGCCTTCCCTCCAATTTAACACACTGCCCCCCCCCCTCCACTCTAACACACTGCCTCACTCCCTCCCCCAATTTAATACACTGGTCCCCTCCCTCCCCCAACCTAATACAGTGCCCCCTCCTTAAAATGAATACACTGCCCACTCCCTCAAATTTATACAATGTCCCCCTCCCCAATTTACCACACTACACAGGAAGGTCCCCCAAGCCCTTTTTCTCATACCTTAAGATGAGCCACCCGTCCTCCAGTTCCAGCCCGGTTCTTCTCTGCTCAAACAGGCCAGATGTTACTCTCGCACTGCGAGCAAGAGGAAAAGGGGAGTGGCTGGCCCGCAGGAGCACGCGATCGGCCGTGGGAGGGAATACCAGAATCCAACAGGAAATATCTTTGCAGCTTCAACACAAAGTGGCCCCAGGGCAAGTGGGCCGCAAATATATCCATCGTGGGACGCAAATATATCCATTGTGGGCCGCATGAGGCCCGCGGGCCGCAAGTTTGACCTGCTTGGTTTACAGCAAGGAATAGGTTCAGTTCCTAGCCAAAGCATTGGTGTAAATAACCGCTGTTCTGAAACCAGAATGTCATGTTTGCTGAAAATCTGAATGCTGTCTGTGCTTGTTTGCATATTTTGCATGGCATGCTGGGAGAATTGTCTGTATTTTTTTAATCATGTGTAAATTTGTGAATAATAACACTTTTGCAAAATATGTCATTACAAAACGATATGTCAGTGATGCAGAGAATGTAAATTTAAAACTCCTTTATTCTGTAAGTTTTAATACTAACAATTTACACAGGCTTAGTATGACAATCTTTTGCCAGCTATTAACCCCTTCATGACAGGTGGAGTGCTAGAACTGTCACTATATCATTGTATTTGCCCAGATCCTTTGGGTTAAACACTGCATTCTATACTAGTATGATTCTTAGAGGGAAAAAAAAAAATATATATATATATATATATATATCTAATTATTATGTTTTCTAAAGTCTGCCTGTTATTTTTAACAAGCAGATCAAACGTTACACCAGGCCAACTGCAGGGAAAATCTAATCCACAGCGTGTCTAGACTCCGGGAATTGTAGGATTAAATAGCAGTAGTGACATGTATATTGTGGAATATACATCACGTTTGCCCAAAATGGGATTTACATTCCCAATCCAATGCTAAATTCTACCAGGTATTATAGCCAGCGAAAATCTGTGCATGTGTGAGTGTTTCTGTATGTGAGATAAAGAATGCATGTCTCGGTGTGTGACTGAGTTGCATTCCACAGCAGCTGGATTATTCAGCCCGTCTCTGGCTTTCCAGCTTTATATAGAAAAAGCTAAATAAAAACAGATGAAGATATGCAAATTAATAGTATCTATCTACCTACCTATCTATCTATCTATCTGTCTGTCTCTTACAACATTGAGTACACTCACTCATTCACTAAACAGCAATTTAAAAGCTCACAAAATGTAATATTTTTTTTTAAACCCAACCTAGGCAAAAAGAATGTGAGTTTAGTTACAGTATATGATCATACACTGCATAATCCTGTCACAACGCCAATATAAACCATTGTTGGCATGGTGTGTGTGTGTGTGTGTATAAATGTATGTATATATTAAAGGAACAGTTAAAGCACAATAACTACTTAATCTAAATAAAGTTGTTATGGTGTATTTTGGTGCCAGGAGGCCCCACAGCGCATTCTTACCAGCAAGTAGTAAAGGGGTAAACCATTTCCAGTTTTGTAACTGTGGCTGAGAGTGTCAGCTGACCGGCAGGAAAGGTTTAACCCCTTGAGGTAAGATTGCACCCTGGATTGTATTTAGATTATGTTTTTATGGTGCCTGGAGTGTTTCTCTAATGACAAGCTTTACATCACTGCATACCAATTCTATATTCATGTGGTTTATGCTATGGTAAAAAGAAAAAAGAATAAAAAAGGAGGAATCATCAATATTTTTTATAAAATAATTTACAGAATTTAGGTGTAGAATGAACCAAACATTGCTCCGTTTCCATAAGATGTGTATTTTTTTTCTCACACAGGCCCTTATCTTTTCTTCGTATTTCAGGTTTAGACAGCATAATTGTGAAAATGGAATGTCAATTAAAGGGTCACTCCAACGTCCATGGAGGAAGGAATCTGGATGTGCAAAGTTTTTTGCTTGAAATCCTGCAAATACTTTTGTGCCTGGGACTAGTTGCACACTGAGCAGAGCTCCATGCTGCCTAATGTTAAAGGGAATCTGTAGTATTAGGAACACAAAGCTGCGTTCCTAACATATAGTGCCCCCTTCCTTGTCCACCCCCGTCCCCCTCCAAGCAAATAAAGGGTTTAAAAAAAAAAAAAAACTTTTTTACCCGATTCCAGCACCAATGTCCCTTGGTGCTGGGCCAGGCTCCGCCTCTTCCGACGTCATCTGATGGGGTGGACCTAATGCGCAGCAAACACTGCACATGTGTACGGCTTCCGCATAGGAAAGCATTGCCTCAATGGTATCCTATGGGGCTTTCTCTGATGCTGGGTGTCCTCATGCAGAGTGTGAAGACGTCCAGAGTCGTTTCAAACTCCAGGAAGTGCCTCTACTGATTGTCTGCTGGGCAGCCTTAGACCTGCGATGTAAATATCACAGTTTTACATTGCATAACTAAGGGGGACAGGAGCACTGCTCCCAGACTACTTCAATGAGTTGAAGTGTTCTTGGTGCCTATATTTTATCATAATTCTATTATAACATTACATCTGTAAGTGCACATTGCACTTCTACCCTTAAAGGCAGCACTGGGAGCAAGGTAAAACCTACATTTCCCCCTTGCCACCTCACTGCATTTACAGCTGTTGTGTTTTTAAATATTTGCCCCTGGCTGCGGTTGTAGTTTAAGTCGCTACATTCTGGCACAATACCAACTTCATCCAAATACTTAAGGAGTTAAAATGTTTTCAATTGATTTAACCCTAGAGTTCAGTAGATGGTATTAGTTGGCTTGGCCCCTCTAACAATGGTTTCCTGAGCTCAGCTAACGTTCTTAGCCTGTCATTAGCTTGCCATTGAGAAAACTGTGTGAGAAAGATACGTATCCATTAAGATGGCGGCCAGGACCTCTATGCATCATAATAATTTAATTTAGATAAATTTATTTTACATGGAGTGTTACTTTAAGAACCACTGGATTAGAATATATGAAGAATTGAAATCATGGTAGGGAACTTACAAATGCACAGATGAGATCAAAATAAAGTCAACTCCCTGTTTTCTGAAAATGCAGAGGGCCTGGAGGAAAAATAAAATACAATGCAAATAGGCATGCTTTATATCAGCTGTTCGATTTTAAACAGAGTCATTACTGTATCACAAAAGTAACATTCGGACCCTCAAAGTACAAGTGTTAACCTGCATGGCTTCATTAATTATAGCTGCCACTCTCCACAAGCTTTCAGCCCTCAGGTTTTAAGGGTTCAGAGACACTGAATAGACATGTTTATTTAAAAACACTACACCAACTAAATATTGAAATCTTTGTTTTTTTTAAGGCACACTGCAAGTACCTAGAGAGTTGTGCATACCATAATAGTTTATACAGAGTAGAAGAGTTAGCTTGTTTGAGCAGGGCCCTCTTCACCTCTTGTTATAATCTGTATGTCTGTTACTTGTTGTCAAAAATACCCAATCTATGATTGTAAAGTGGTGCAGAATATGTTATAACTATATAAATCCCCTATATTTACTAAATATGTGTTTTTCTGATATGAAAAACGAAATTAAATCCATAGTACTGTATTCCCATCTACCTGGGAACTGGCAGACCCTTCTTGGCTCCCTTTTACTAATTGTTATAACTTCTACCTTTTTCAGCCTTTGCATCTGTCAGTCAACTTAGAGACCTTCGTACAACTTGCTTCAAATATCTTGCAGGTGTAGATAATCGGTGTTCAGCATGAAACATAGAAAGTGTAGGTTGAAGAAAAAAAAAAAGTAATCGTATACAAGTGAAGTGTTCTGTTCTGAAAAGAGATCTTAAAGGGGATACTATGAGTTGAAACTTTAAAAAAAAAAAAAAAAATATTTACTGACTTAATGGCATCTTTGTGATTCCCTGGGCCCTTTTTTATGGTTTAACCCCTTAAGGACCAAACTTCTGGAATAAAAGGGAATCAAGGGGGTTAAAATGTACTCTAAATAACGTTTTTCCAGTGCGTTTTCTCAGTCCTTACAGCTGCCTGCTCCGCCTCCCTTTTAGCATTCTCTCCTCTTGTTGTCCAATCAAATGATTCTCATAGAGAAGCACCACGTGAGAGAAGCATATGAGGGCTCCTCCCATCAGATGCTTCTAATAGGGAAGAATTGATTGCACGTTTGATGTTCAATGCAATACAATGAGTAGGCAAATTTCATTGGTCAGTCCTCCGTTTTACATTATTGCCCCACTTTTTTTTATAACACTTTGATAAATTTTCCCACTTTGATAAATTTATTTGGTTCTCTTCTTCCAATGCATTGTATGCCCTGGCTACACCCTGACTGGACAATATTGTGATGTCAATTAGTAATTCTTTAAAAATGCAATTAAGATTAAAATGAGAATCAGATGAAAAAATTATAGGCAATTTTCAGACGTGTAATTTAAGAGTAATGGCAGTTACCATTGAAGTTTATGCTCATGGCACCACTGCCCTTGCCCAAAGAGATTTTGATAGAAAAACATCCAAGTATAGATAATAAATAGCATGTCGCATGCATACAGTTTACAACACCTATGTCCCAAGTAGATGCATTATACGCATATTTTAGTGTTGCTCAGATCAGGAACCATGATTGGATGAAAATGTTCCTAAACTTTGTTTCTACTGATGTAAGTGGCATAAAGGGTGAGAGCCTCTAAAGAGAAAATATGAAGGTGAGGTTTATTATTTTTAAATTAACACTATAGGGTCAGGAACACAAACATGTATCCCTGACCCTATAGTGTTAAACCACCATCTAATCCTCCTGAAACCCCCCTGCCCCCCCCGGTCCCCTCTTGCCCCCTAAATATAGTAAAATCTTACTTTTGTTCAAATCTGCAGCTGCTGGCTCTGCCCTTGATCTGCCTGCTTGGCTGACATAATCAGAAATGCTGTTCTGAGCCAATCACAATGCTTTTCTATTGGATTGGCTGAGACTGGAGAGACTGGAGGAGACGGATCAGGGGCAGAGCAAGCCCAAGCCAAACACGGCCCTGGCCAATCAGCACCTCCTCATAGAAAGTAATTGAATCAATGCATCTCTATGAGGAAAGTTCAGTGTCTGCATGCAGAGAGTGGAGACTAGATGGGCCGAATGGTTCTTATCTGCCGTCACATTCTATGTTTCTATGAGATACTAACTGGCAGTGCTACATACTGCACAGCACTGCCCCAGGAAGCACCTCTAGTAGCCATCTGAGGAGTTGCCAGTGGAGGTATCCCTAGGCTGTAATGCAAGCATGTCAAACTCAATGGAGAACATGGGCCAAATAAACAAGCTTTAAGTTCATATGGGCCGCAAAAAAACGTAAAACTTAAGTAACTTCAATAACTTAAATATTTTGAAAAGTACAGTAAAAAAAAAAAAAGTTGCCTAACTAACACTGGACGTCCTCACGCTCGTAGGGCTTCAAAGTAAACAAAGGAATGAACTTATTTTAAAGAATATATATATATATATATTGCTTATAACCGATGTTTCAGTCCAACTACCTTGACATATTAAGAAAAGTTTAGTAAGGGGACTGAAATGATGACTGTAACAATTGACGTTACCTTGTTGATTTTGAAGTCCTGTGTGTTCTTCACTTTGGCTGAGATCATCAAACTTAATGATCTCAGCCAATCTTAAGCTTTCCCAAAGGAAAGCATTGGGAGGTTATTGTGCATGTGTGGCAAAAAGCTGATCCACCAATCAGCCTCTCCATGGGGAGTGTTCAGCGGGAGCATGCGATCGGCTGTGGGAGGGAAGACCAGAATCAGACAAGTTTGCAGCCACAACACAAAGTGGCCCCAGGGCAGGTGTGCCTTTTCTCTGAAAATACAGTGTTTACTGCAAAAAGCCTGAAGGGAATGATTCTACTTACCATAACAAATACAATAACTTGTCAGCTAACACTTAAATACAATAAGCTGCAGTTGTTCTGGTGACTATAGTGTCCCTTTAAGTAAAATAAATAAATTTGAGTACCAAGAAAGTAATCAAATACTCCACAGCCTCTTATTGCAATTGCTCAAACATTGATCTTGCAGAAGAGTTCTGAGTTGTTTTTAAGTGTTAGCTGACAAATTAGGCTACTTAAATCTTATAACCAACTTAATGGTTGCCGAATGAAAACCATGGTGGCTCTACCTGCCGAAGTCGTTCAAATTACTTTCAAGTATGTTGTCAGACCTTCAATCATCCTTCCATCTTTTGTTCCATCTAGTTGAGATTCATGTCATGCAAGGATTGAGGGGATATGCTGACATACTTTAGCTCAGCAGCCGCCTTTGGCAAGGCACACGTACCTGCAGATAGAAGTCAAGGATCTCCAGGGGGCAGTAATTGAATGATATTGTTCAAACAATTGGTGAATGACAAGTGTATTCTATTACTGTGGACAGACAAGCTAAAGTGTATCTGAGTAAACATAGTCTGGCTATACAAATGAAATGTAGACGTGATTCTAAATGCGATTGGGATGCCCTTTTGAAGTCTATTTTAAAGAAAATCGGGATATATGTTTTTTGGGGGTTTTTTTTTTAGATCTGAGTTCAAATAGACTAATGGAAATTCACTCTTATCTTTTGATTACAATTGAAAACTACTTAGTTGTAGGAAACCGCAAACTTGATGGTATCTTTGAGCATTGAGCCGTAACCTCCCTGACACTGAAATGTTAGGGGAATCCATTTTGTTAATCTGATTAATTGATTAACAGACTTTCAGTGGATCGCAACGCTTTAAGCAGCAAGACCATATACTTTAATATTTACATTTCTTACCTTTTTGTGTTTCTTTATAAAATTTTGCCCTGTTTTTTCTCATCATTAGGTTTTATTTTCCGAGTGTTCATTCATTATGTGTTTCATGTTTTAAACCACATACATTTCCTGCTGCCCTTTCAGTTGCTTTCATCATGGTGCATACACACTTTTGTCTGCCTGGCACGTGCTTTTGCAATGGAATAAAATTAACTAAAATTACTCCTTGGACAACAAAGGATCTGCTGTGATTGTGACCAAAATGCTTGTGAGGTCTGAAAAATAAAATTTAAATCCAGATACCTACACCATTGAATTTCTGAACTTTTTTTCTGGATGGGTCCTCCACTATGGCTCCAGCATAATAACAGGAGGAGAAATCAGAATAACATCTCTGTTTTTCTAACAGAAAAAATGTGCCCTGCTATGCCAGGACGGAACTTGGTTGAGATGTTAGTTGTTACATTTTTAAAGAAATTAAACATAGCAAGTTGTCAGCTCCAGGTGATTTTCAGTAGGTGGTTGTTTAAGATTTGGAATATGGAGGACTATGTGGGCAAGAAAGTAATTTTGCTTTTACAGAGTTTGTCGATACACAAATGTGCATGTGAGCAAGGATCTGGCACAAGTAATGCACATCTAACATGCATTATCAAAATTATCCGTGAAGGTGTTAATGGAAGCAGGTTTACATGGGATTATAAAGGGCCTTATCTTATACATGTTAAGATTAGAAAAATGAGTTATCCGTCAAGGGAAAGCAGAAATCCAATCACTGAACCTAGAGGGCTTTGACTGCAGGGATTAGCACATTCCATATTCCATTTTAGAAATGTTTATTTATTGTAATACGGTAATTCTATAGTTGCCCATATAGTTAGTGCTGAGCGCGCTCTAGTTATCAGGGGCGGACTGAGAACCCTCAGGGCCCACGGGCAAAATAAATCAAGGGCCCCCTTACAGGCCCCACCCATGCTCCGTAGCAAGCCCCACCCTTGTCCCGCCTCCAGCCACACCCTACACAATCTTTAGACACAAGGAACAAAAGTGCAATAATCCCCTCAAGGCCCCAGTAGAGACTACAATTGAGGGCTAATGGGCCATGGAGGGGGGGGTCTTTCTAGCAGAGGCTATCTCAGTGTTATTTAGAGAGTGTTAGAAAGAATCTACTCGAGCCCCATTAGAGACTACAATGGAGTCTAATGGGGGCCTGGAGGGGGGTCTCTCCAACACTCTGGTTCCTATTTACAATATAGCAACACAACATAGCTTGCTGATACCTAGGCCAAGTTGGCTCCTCCTACCTTAATTACTGTTGCTGGAAGGCTGTGGGCTTGCTGGCTGCGGCTGGCAGGCTGTGGCTTCCCGGCAGGCTGTGGGCTTGCTGGCTACTGCCGGCAGGCTGTGGGCTTGCTGGCTGTAAGCCTGTGGCTTGTTGTAAGTCTGTGGGCTGGCTACTGGCCTGTGGCTGGCTGCTGGCCTGGCTGGCCTGTGGGCTGGCTAACTGGTGGCTTGGTTGGCTTGTGGGCTGGCTGGCTGGCTACGGGGGCACTTGTAGATTATTTAAAGAAATAATCCATGCACAATAACCACTGCTGCTCTGTGTAGTGGTTATGGTGCCAGGAGGGCCAGGACCCCCTCCCAGAGTAAGTAGTCAAATCGTTTAAGAACAGTTTGAAAACTTACCTGGGGTCTGCTGGGATATGGGGCTGTAGTAGGGTATAGGAGCAGTGGTGCAATGTGTGAGGGGTGCAGTGTGTGTGTGTGTGTGAACATATAGGGTGTGTGTGGCAATGTTAGTATGGGGGGCTGTGTATGGGGGTCTGTGTATGTGTGTGTGTGAGGCAATGTGTGTAAATGTGTAGGGTGTGTGTGGGGACAGTGTGTGTGTATGGGGGGCAGTGAGTGAATGTGTATGGTGTGTGTGTGGGGGGGCAGTGTTTGTATGGGGCTAGAGTTCACTCTCACTACTACGACCACCAGGAATCCCTGGTGGTCGCAGTGTTGAGAGTGAACTCTAGCCCGTAGCTCCAGGGCTAGAGTTCACTCTTGCGAGAGCCGGAGCGTTGCCGTGGTAACTGCGGCAACGCTCTGTGCTTGCGTGAGAAGGACCCAGAGAAGCTGCAGGCTAAGCTCCCGGGTCCTCACTTCTTCCCTCCCTGCCAGCTGCCCGCACGGTGCCTGCAGACCGGGGAGAGAGATCGGCTGGGGCGATCCACCAATTATATATACAGCCCTACTGTGTGCCTTTTTGTCTCCCCCAGTCCCTCTGTATGTTTCTTTCTCCCCCTCACTGCTCCTCTGTGTCCATGTCTCCCCTCTCCTTCCCAGTCTCTCTTCCCCCTCTGCCTCTTTCTCCCCCTCCCCTTGTGGGTCTCTCTCCTTTCTCCCTGTGTCTCTCGTCCCCTCTGTCTCTTTCTCCCCCCTTTCCCTGTGTCTCTCTCTACCCCACATCTCTAGTCCCCTCTGTCTCTTTCTCCTCCCTTTCCCTGTGTCTCTCTCTACCCCACATCTCTCGTCCCCTCTGTCTCTTTCTCCCCCCCTTTCCCTGTGTCTCTCTCTACCCCACATCTCTCATCCCCTCTGTCTCTTTCTCCTCCCTTTCCCTGTGTCTCTCTCTACCCCACATCTCTCGTCCCCTCTGTCTCTTTCTCCCCCCCTTTCCCTGTGTCTCTCTCTACCCCACATCTCTCATCCCCTCTCTCTTTCTCCCCCTTTCCCTGTGTCTCTCTACCCCACATCTCTCGTCCCCTCTGTCTCTTTCTCCCCCTTTCCCTGTGTCTCTCTCTACCGCACATCTCTCGTCCCCTGTCTCTTTCTCCCCCCTTTCCCTGTGTCTCTCTCTACCCCACATCTCTCGTCCCCTGTCTCTTTCTCCCCCTTTCCCTGTGTCTCTCTCTACCCCACATATCTCTTCCCCTCTGTCTCTTTCTCCCCCCTTTCCCTGTGGCTCTCTCTACCCCACATCTCTCATCCCCTGTCTTTTTCTCCCCCCTTTCCCTGTGTCTCTCTCTACCCCACATCTCTCGTCCCCTGTCTCTTTCTCCCCCCTTTCCCTGTGTCTCTCCCTACCCCACATCTCTCTTCCCCTCTGTCTCTTTCTCCCCCCTCCACCATCTCTCTATTCCCCTTCTTTCTCCCCCTGTGTCTCACTCTCCCCCCTGTCTATTTCTCCCTCCTTTCCCTGTGTCACTCTCTCCCCCCCCCTCTGTCTCTTTCCTTCCCCTCCCCCTGTCTCTCTATTTTCCCACTGTCTGTTTCTTCCCCTGCCTCTATCTTTTCCCCCTCTCTGTTTTATTTTTCCCCCTCCCATTTACCAAGAGAAGACTGAAGGGGCCGGGTACATGCTGGAGCCGCCGGGCCGGGTGGCAGCCTCGCCGGTCCGGCGGCACTCCTGTCAGGCTGTCAGTAACGCTGAGGACGGAAGGAGCATGTCTCTCTCACATGCTCCTTTGCGGTTCCCACATCCTGTGCTGGGAATTGTGGGAACCGCAAAGGAGCATGTGAGAGAGACATGCTCCTCCCCTCCTTCCGTCCTCAGCGTTACTGACAGCCTGACAGGAGTGCCGCCGGACCGGCGAGGCTGCCACCCGGCCCGGCGGCTCCAGCATGTACCCGGCCCCTTCAGTGTGCCACCGGACCGGCCACCCGGTGGCACTTACATGCACAGATGCCGAGGCCGCGGTGGGGCAATCCGGCCCTGCCGCCGGGCCCCCTGATGGCGGCTCTGGCGGCGGGCCCCCCTCCCAGCCGGGCCCTCGGACCATGTCCGAAGTGCCCGACTGGTCAGTCCGCCCCTGCTAGTTATTGAAATACTTAATTGCTGAGTGGGTAGAGAGTGGGTCTCAGAACAGTACTGCGAGTGAATAAGTAATGACTCGGCGAGAACTGGATTGGATATATTTATCTCCAAATATAATATTACCCTTAAATAATTTTATGTCCAAGGAAATCGGATATTATACTTAATGTAGACCTGTGTTATGTGTGTTTTGCAGTTACTGCAACATCAAATTCATATAACTCTTCCTTGCAAATTTTAAACTCAAGGAAAAAATGCTAGAACTACATATCTCATAAATGCCTGAGAGCAGTCCCAGAGCAGGGGGTTTGTACGATGTGATCTGCTTTACCTTCGAAAGGCATCTAGGCCGGGACTGAATGAGAGATCTCAGCGCCTCGTTGATCCATGCAAAAATTAATCTTGCAAACTACACATTTGTTTGGGTGTATTTTGTTAATTCTTTATTGCTCTGTGTTTGCGGGGGAAAAAAAATCAATAATCTAGAAACAAAAACAAGTAAAAAAAATAATGAAAATAACAGTCAATAGAACTTGTGCACATTAAAAGGTATTGCTTCGCTGACTCTGCAGAAAATGGCATTGTCATAGTAACATTCTCATGGTTATGAACCAATATTGTAGCAACTAAAGCTGCCTGAGTTAGAAAAGCTACTAGAAATTGTGTTTACTCCACAATTGTGTCATAAACACGTGAAACTGTGTTACTACTTACAAAACAATATAGTGGATGTGGCACGAAGTGATTAAAGCAGCTTTGTCAATAGCGACTGTTCTGCTTGGTATGCAGTGGCTATGGTGGGCAGTGGAAGGTGAGATTTACTCATCTAAACCTATCCCTAGTGGCTGCTGCCCTGGTCATCCTGAGGGTCCTCTTCATCTGCCAGGAACCAAACGTCAGTGTTGGACTTTCGTGCATGTGCAGGAGTACAGCACTGAGGTCTATGGAGGATTCTGTAAGACTGGGGGCAATGGCAAACATTAGTCCCTACTTTATCCTAGTATATATTTTGACTTTGTCAGTCAATACTTGCAGTCCATATAAGTATTTCTGAAATATTTTGGCTGAATTACAACACTGATTTTTGAAGAGGGGAGTGGTTGACCGAGCCTCTTGTCTTGTTGACAAATGGGTATATTTATGATTAATATTTTTGGGTAAGCTTTTAAATTCCCCCCCCCCCCCAAAAAAAAACTATTAAAATATAAAAAAACAACAACATATTGACCTATTAAAATATTTTTTCAAAATACTAAATCATTTTAAAAGCGTATCCAAAACTTTTGTTCTCTTTACGTGTAATGGCTTTATGTTCATTTTACAACAGTGTTCTTTATTGTGTTTGCTGATTTTTAAGAGAGTAGAATATTAAACTGATTGGAATTATAAATTCATTAAACGGTTATGTAACCACAAGCCATCAGTTTTGATTTAGGAACTTTAAAAGAAAAGGCTGCAATAAAATTCATAAAATATTTTAATGTAAAAGGAAAAAAAAAAAAGGAAAAAAATAAATAAAAGACAAGTGAAAGATATTACTTCGTTGCCATACAATTTTGTAAGTTGACAGGGTTATTCAAGTCTTGGTTGAAATTAAACTTTAGAAGTGACATTTTTATGACACTTAAAGTTATTTATTAAACATACTTTGAACAAATTCCCTGTACTTTTACTAATGAATTTTGTTGGTTTAAATTAACTCAGTAGAAATGACTGTTCGAAATTGACAGGTTTATTCTCAAAAGCAGCGATAGGCAACCTTCGGTACTCCATATCTTGTGAACTACATCTCCCCTGATGCTTTGCCAGTATGAGTTTTTTATGGCTCTAAAAGTATTATTGAAGAGTAGTTAACAACATCTGGAGTGCCAAAGGTTGCCCTAAACAGAGTATTGTTGAGAAATCAGTGTAAATTTTAAATTTAAAGGAACACACCATTGATTTATTTTTTAAAACAATTTAATAGATATATCTACAAAGTATGGGAAAGGTCAGGCACGCTATAGTTCTGTGCGCCGGCCACTTCAGATTGCTCTGTGGAGTAAATAAAAGTGGAGAAAAACTACCCTTGCTGACTTTTTTTTTTTTTTTTTAAATAATCAGTTCTACTGAGTTAATATCCCTCTAAATGGTTAATTATCAGGAATTTAAAGTAAAGGTTTTAAGCTTCAGACCAAAATAGATCCAAAAAACAAAGCTGCCCTGAAGAAATATTCCAAATCGGCTACTGTGACCTGAAATTTGGAAATCAGTCGGAATTCCTGACAGTTCACACTTTGTTGCTCCTCAGCATCAGATGATAGGCAGGCTGGGGGAATGGAGTTTTCTCAGTCTCGCTGCTCCTGTAGCAACAGATGTGCCATTTTCCACAAAAGTATCACATATTAGGTAGTTGTATTTTGTGTTTGTAGTTTGATATCATTGCTAATCATTTTTTTTTATCTGTTTTTTTCTTTCTTTCAAAATTTTTTAAAGGAACACTATAGGGTCAGGAGTACAAACATGTATTCCTGACCCTATAGTGTTAAAACCACGATTTAGGTGGCTTTCCAACTTAGAAAGGGTAAAACATAACTTTATTTAACCGCCGCGCTGGCCCTCCATCCACCCCTGCCCTCCATCCGTCTCTTTGGCTGACATAATCAGAACTGATAATCACAGCCAATCAACTTAGATTGGCTGAGATCGCCAACAAGGAGGGACGGGGCCAAATGCTGGCCAATCAACATCTCCTCATGGAGGTGCTGTGCAGCACTGACCCAGGGGGCATCTCTAGGAGCCATCTGAGACGTGGCCACTGGACGTGTCCCTAGGCTTTAATGTAAACACTGATTTTTCTCTGAAAAGACAGTGTTGGCATGAAAATATATGCAGGGACTGTCTATACCAGGGGTGGGGAACCTTTTATCTGCCCAGGGCCATTTGGATATTTAAAACATCACTTGCGGGTCATCAAAGTAATCAACTTATACGGGCTGGACCAGTTCCTCACCCAAAGGTCTATACTTACCAGAACAACTACAATGAGCTGTAGTTGTTCTGGTGACTATAATGTCCCTTTAATAAAAAAAATGATAAATTCATAGCATAATTTTTTAAAAGATGGGCTGAGTGCTACTCATACAGAATATGGTGGCCTTTCAGCGCAGCCTACTGGTATGACACCGGATAAATTAAAGTTTCATAAGGTTGAAGACACTCAAGGCATTCACTAATGTCAAAATTGGAAAGAATTCAAAGTGAATTTCAAATTAAAGACCAAAGTTGCGAAAATGAAATCATAGATAACTAGGAGAATTTTTCCAGTTCAACTATTTTGACAATTCTAAATTTAGTGAATAACTCTGACAGTGTCCAATTTATTACATGCTTTTTAGATTGGATAAGAGGTTATAGAATTTGCTGGCAAAATGCAATCTAAAAACCTGTATATTTGGGGAAATGCCTGTAAATCTGCAGTAATATGCTGGTAGCTGCTAGCGTATGTGTAACTACAAATTCCATGATTGAACAATTGACAGTCTAGAACAAAAGCAGTACGTCTGGACCTGATTGACCATCACTGGAGTTGTAGTTTGAACTGATTACAGAAGTCATAGTTGGCTATCAGTGATCTGTAAGAATATTACATTAATCTGATCATGCAGCACAGCTGCTAGTCATTCTCTATGAAACCTATTTAGAGATTAAATAAAACAAATATTAAAATAGAAACAATAATGCTATTTGAGTTATAAATTCCATCTTAAAGGCATACTCTAAACACCAAAACCACTACAGCTTTATGCAGTAGTTTTGGTGCAAAGAGACTCTCCCAACAGTCCCCTTTCTGAACAATTGGCATTGGATTGGCTAAGTTCATCATCGCTGATAATCTCACCCAGGGGTGAAACGGCACTTGCAGCGGGATTAGATAAGATAAGTAAAAAAATTTCATTTATATCTCAAAGGGGCTGATATAAATTATGAAGAATGCCTCGAATATTAGAGTTCTCCTTTTAATCACTCTTGACTTTTAGTCTGGTAATGTGGCCACCATTCTGCTAGTACGTTTGAGCAGTAGCAGGCCTCAAACTGTTAATGTATACACTAATCATAACAAATATCGTAAATTGAGTCATTAAAGGGACACTCCAGGCACCCAGACCACTTCTGCCCATTGGAGTGGTCTGGGTGCCAACTCCCACTACTCCTAACCCTGCAAGTGTAATTATTGCAGTTTTTTATCAACTGCAATAATTACCTTGCAGGGTTAAGTCCTCCCCTAGTGGCTGTCTACTAGACAGCCACTAGAGGTCACTTCCTGCTCTATAGCACAGGAAACCTGTGCTAGAACGTCGCTGGACGTCCTCACGCTGTGTGAGGACCTTCAGCGTCGCTCATTTCCCCATAGGAAAGCATTGAAATTATTTTTCAATGCTTTCCTACGGGGAGCGCTAATGCGCATTAGGTCTCCTCGGCCGGTGGGTGGGATCAGTCTCGCCCACCGGCTGACGCAATGCAGAGGAGGAGTGGCGCGGAGGAGGAGACAGCGACGAGGGACATCGCCGCTGCTTCAGGTAAGTGACTGAATGGGTTTTGACCGCTTCAGTAACCGGGGATTGGGGGGTGGGAGGGAGAGGGACACTCCAGTGCCAGGAAAATGGATTGTTTTCCTGGCACTGGAGATTCCCTTTAACAAATAGTCACATTTGAATCCACACCAGTAATCTTGGTATGCATATGCCTGGCCTCACTACGGAATTGTTAGCAAATTAGATAATTTTAATGTCACCATGGGAATATTGGCAGTGGTATCTCTCTCTGGATCTGTTGATGTATTTAGCAATTTTATCACTGGCAATGGCTTTACAGCCAAAAGCCTCTCTTTATGGATGTTTTAATCCTGTGTATTTCCTGTGTATTTCTTTGACATAATAGGGGTTAATTTTTCTGGCACTCCTGAATTGCTGCTCCATATAGAGTCAGATTTATATAAGGCCACTTTTGAAGCATTATGGGTCTATACGAGATGTAAAATATTTGCGGCTAAACATTTAGCCATTCTGATGGTATATTTGAAAATTTGCCAACACAAGATGAATAAAGATTTTAACTTAATACATTTTATTTTGTTGCTGCTTTTGTTGCTCAATGTATATTAATGTATTATTCTGTAACCATTATAGTTAATGCTATCTTATAGTTCAATCTCTAGTGTGCTGCAGGCTATGCTAGAACAAGCACACCTGGAAGCTTGCTACCCATTTTCCTTTCTGGTTTTCATGTGGTCTCCTACTAAGGACCAATTTAACCCCTTAGCGTCGGAGATTTTTTCATACATTTGGGACTGGCTTTTTGACCCTTTTGCGAAGTGTTTGTTTCACTGTATTTTAAAGCTTTCTCTTAAAGTACACCCATGCATGTTCTATATTGTTGGTTGTTTTTGTTTTACAGATGCCGCTATGTACGTACATAACTCAAATTAAGTATGAATAAAATATAAAAAATGGGTACAAAATGGGGGGTAAAAAAACCACTGTTTTGCTTGTAATAGTTGCCACAAAAGTAGTGTAACTAAAGAAAAGAATTCTAAATAAATTCAATTATCACCCTTGATTGTTAAATGTCTACGATTTCAATTTGTTTTTGGTCGTTATAGGATGAATATAACTTCCACTTTTAAAAAGAGAAAAATACACCTGGCTCATTTGATTTACAAATCTTGTGTTTCTTGCCAAACAGGTACACTACTTAGTTTTGCATTATACTGACAATGGTTTGCCTAAACATGTGAGTGTGGAGCCACAGCGCAGCTTGTGCAAATTAAGAATTTATCTGGAGATGTATGGCTCTGTTTTTGTCAACATTGGTTAGCATATCTTTCCACCTGCTCCACACACTGGTGTCTATGTTCCTAGTTACAGATCACCTGTCATGCACACACTTTTTTAGAACAGGAAAAATATTTATTTTGTATTTTTTATATTCGTGTAAGATCTCGTACAATGGCCATATGTCTGAGTATCATATTATGTATACATTAGCTGGCGTTATGAGTAGCAGGACCAAATGCTATAATTTAACCACTTTTCTGACATGTGACAACTTACCTGGGTCCTGCCATGTGCCTCTGGATGCAAACCCTGCTTTCAGTCTTATCCTGCAGGAGAGTCTGGCTAGCTCTCCTGCACTGAGCATTACTGCACTGAATGTCTGGGAGCAGCAGCCAATGAGCATTCTATAAAGATATATCTTGTGGGAGACCAAATGCAAATTGATTCAAAAATAAGGGAAACCGAATTGTCATACATATATCCATTAAAATGTTTTTAATTTTTAATATATATAATGAGCTGCAGGTCATGTTTATACCAGAGCCGGACCCATAAAGAGGAAATGACGTCCACCTAGGACCTGGTTGGACCCAGTCTAGACCTTAAATCCACCTCTGTCTTTCCTGAGCTGGCAGCGAAAGCAAAATATCTCCCGACTTTGCCCTGTGCCCCTTCACATCTGCGAGGAAGTGTGTGGTGTGCATTTATGTCAGGTACAGATCACTTTAAGAGCTTCCTGCCAGCACCGGACTGCAAGGGAGCTCTTAACGTGATCTGCTCCTGTTATAGGTGCAGACCGCACTGCTCCCCACTCGGACTGTCAAAAGGTAAGCAGGAGGGGGAGCAAATGAAAAACCAATACCAACCTCCAAACACTTCACAGCACAACCTCGCCCATACTCAACACTCAGACTCCAGAATTCCCCGCAGAGTCCCACACACAAAATTCAGCCACCACACACAACACTCAACCAGCACACATACCTTCCTACCACATACAGCTTTCAGCCTTCTACATACACACCACACCACACTTAACCTGTACTATACGGTTTTGATACACTATGTCAAAGGGTTCCACGGGAAAAATTAATTGGGAACCCCTGGTCTAGATAGAGAGATCTAAAACTTTACATGTCTTTACAGTGCCCTATTATGCTTCTGTACTATTGAGTACATCTCTAAATCGAACATTTTGTATTGCCATTTCTTTCTATACAGCGGTACTAAATGCAGAAGAAATGGTGTGGTGTGCTACAATTACATGTGTGAGGATCACCAATGAGATAATACACATACACTGTTTATCGGTCTCCCGAAATATACTTGTAGTACTCCCGTTAGGAAATGATATTCCAGCTTTTAATCACTTAAAAACAGACATAAAACAAAACATAGTGTAAAACTGTTAAAAACAATGATACAAGATATGGTGATTAATGCACTCACAGGTGGTCCGCCACTAACAGTGGCCAGAAAGGCACATCAACAGGTCAAAAGACCTGCCACAAAGGGACTACAAGATGTTCTGAGTCAGCTGAGTCAGGGAGAGGAAAAGTGTGAGTCTAGCAGGGATTTTTAAACAAATTTATAAATTTGCTAGTGCTTTGGCTATTACAATGTATAGATGAAACCTGGATTTACATTTTTGGCACATATTATAAGCCATGATAAGTACTCTGTAAAATCCTTTACCTTTTATGTTTTGTGACATACACAAGTCTTTCGATGTGCGTTTACAGGACTGGACAACAGGTGTTCTTTAACTACAAATCTTATAATCCTTGGATATCATCTGTCTGGACTCAGGATTACTTAATCTATTGGAAGAGGTATATGAACTGGCAAATTTGATATTTCCAAGCTTCCAAAAATGCAATTGAAGCATGAAACGGTTAACAAACATAAAGATTGTTGATGACATCAGCTTATTCAGAAAAATAATCACACATATGTGAAATTGGCAGGGGTCTGTGACTATTCCACTGAAGCATGTCTGTTTATTTAACATTATTAATAAGTGAGAGTGCGAGCAAATGTATTCGTTGTCATGACAGAAGGAAATTTGGTAAATTTGTTTAGGTCACAAATGAATATTTTACTGAAAGAAATTCTGCAGCAAGGTTCAAATTAAACATAATTTAAAACAGGGATCTTAACGTTGTTACTCCTGCTGTTGGCTACAACTTCCAATTCTTTGCTAGCCAATATTTGAATAGCAAAATCTATGGTTGTGGAGGCATTGTGATGTTTCTTTTGCACACTTTTGCATTCTGCATGTCTTTTTGTTTGGGGGGCTTGGGTTGGAGGGGGGGAGGGGTATACTTAAAAAAAAAATATATTTAAAGGGACACTATAGTCACCTGAACAACTTTAGCTTAATGAAGCAGTTTTGGTGTATAGAACATGCCCCTGCAGCCTCACTGCTCAATCCTCTGCCATTTAGGAGTTAAACCCCTTTGTTTATGAACCCTAGTCACACCTCCCTGCAAGTGACTTGCACAGCCTTCCATAAACACTTCCTGTAAAGAGAGCCCTATTTAGGTTTTCTTTATTGCAAGTTCTGTTTAATTAAGATTTTCTTATCCCCTGCTATGTTAATAGCTTGCTAGACCATGCAAGAGCCTCCTGTATGTGATTAAAGTTCAATTTAGAGATGGAGATACAATTATTTAAGGTAAATTACATCTGTTTGAAAGTGAAACCAGTTTTTTTTTTCATGCAGGCTGTGTCAATCATAGCCAGGGGAGGTGTGGCTAGGGCTGCATAAACAGAAACACTGTGATTTAACTCCTAAATGACAGTGAATTGAGCAGTGAAATTGCAGGGGAATGATCTATTCTATACACTAAAACTGCTTTATTTAGGTGACTATAGTGTTTCTTTAAGTAGTACTTTTGGTTATCATGGATAAATTTGCTATTCAAACCTTACCGAAGCCAATGAGGTAAGAGTGTGGCAACTTATTTCTTTGTTGATTGGTAGAAAGTGCACCCTAATCTTCATTGTGTACAATGTGTAACCCCACGTGATCTGATGTAGACCAATACATTTGGTATTAAAAACCCACATGCCTTTGGACACCTGTGACCCAAGTATATAGGTGGATATCCTATTGGTGGGTCGGTCGGCGCTGTGCAACCTACCCCATTCTATCTTTCTTCTTCTTAACTTTCACTATTCTTATTTTGGATCATATCTTGAAAATATAATCTGTGTAGAACATTTGCTCACTCCTACTTTGTACTTGTATTATCCTTTGATTTTATTAAATAAAGAATTAAGATCTAGTGGTTTTGGTTAATGAACCACTGATAGTGTACATGTTAACTTTGGGGTATAACTGTATACGGTATTGTAAAGAGTTATTATATTTTTACTTGTTAAATAGGTGAAACATAATTTATGTCTGTGTTTTTGAATCTTAGAGAGCAGACCGGACCTAGCAGTGTAATAAAACTTGTGTATATAAAAGCAGCAGTAATTATGAGAACTTACGGAACAACGTGGAGTGTCCTGCTGTTAATATGGCACCGTTTAAATCATTCTAAACAATAGCATCCTATTTCAACAGACTGTTAAGTGTGTGTGTGTGTATATGTATATGTGTGTGTGTGTGTGTGTATATGTATATGTATATATATATATATATATATATATATATATATATATATATATATACACACACACACACACAAAAAAAAAGATAAAGGTAGCCAGCACTCTAGGTCTTGTGAAATAAAAGATTTTCTTTATTGAATTGAAGATCCCACAGAAGGTCAACGTTTCAGGTCACATTAGAACTTTCATCAGGACATAATTATTAATGATTATGTCCTGATGAAAGTTCTAATGTGAACAGAAACGTTGACCTTCTGTAGGATCTTCAATTCAATAAAGAAAATCTTTTTTCACAAGACCTAGAGTGCTGGCTACCTTTATCTTTTTGCTGTATGCAGTGCAGTCAAACACCGGACTATGAAGCTGGAGTGCTAAACCTACGTATGTATGTATGTATGTATGTATGTATGTATGTATGTATGTATGTATGTATGTATATAAAAGATTTTTTTTTATTTTTCATTCTTTTTTTTTTTTTTTTTTTTTTAACATGGCTCATCGTGTTGCATATACATGCGTAACATCTGGCTTAGACATAGAATATTTGAAGGGTTACACCAAGCACTTTAACAACGTCAGTCTGTATATGCAGTGTTTTGCGTTGACACGCTGCACACACAAAGATTAACCCCTTAGCTGCCGGAGGTGTAACTCCACCTCCGGCAGTGTCCTAAGAGTGCCATGAGCCAACCTCTAACTAGAGTTCTGGGCTGGCTAATGTCAATTCTGTGCAACTTTCGTTGAACAGAATGTCAGTCATTGGCTGAGGGCAGTCAGCTGACGCTCTTAGCCAATGAATGTCGACCGCTGCTGCTTCTGCAGCTCTGCAGAAGCTGGAAGCGTGTCACTGAACCACGGTGGAGCCTCGGAGCACCCAAGTAAGGAGGGAAACTGTTGCTGGGCTAGGGTACTCCTTACATCATAACCACTTTAGCAAGTTATTATTTTTCCTTAGGATATGATACAGTATCTCCTCTGTGCCAAAAATGGGATTTTATTTGTGTTTTTCTTTTTTCATTTTTCTTGATAGATGGTAGTGTGGGCCTTGTACTCATCATTAGCTTCAATACTCCGCAGCACAGGTGCGCTCTCAGACCGGGTAATATAAGTTGCTTGTTAGAGAGCACTCATGGGAATTCTTCAAAACAATCACATTAATTTATTATAGACACCATGAACAACTCTATCTTCTAGTGAATAGACTCCTTTGTCCTATATCAAGGCTCTGATTCCATGATTCCATTTTTAGTTCTTCAGAACATGTTTTTGCTTGAAGAGTGTGGTTTTTTTTTTTACAGTGTATTGTATGCAGGGATCTCCTATATGGGTTTGCTTTGTGGATAAAAGCCACAGAGTATTTTTTTTTATTTTTATTTTTTTGGGGGGCTACACAATTTAAAGGTTTAAAAAGCAATGTGCATTTCAGATTTGAAAAATCTTTAATAAATTTATTTATTGAACAATTCATACTTTGATTTTTTTTAAATCATATGAAATGCAAAAGTACACCTAAGAGATCTACACAGTGGATAGGGGACTATGATTTGACTATTAGGGTGTGCTTGTGCAAATCCAGTTCACCCCTTGATCATGCTTATGAATTGTTCACATAAATAGTTATTTAACATTAAACATTAATAATTATTTTTTCTGATGTCATGGTGCCAAAATCATAGAAATCAAACATGGCGGCTTCACATAGCCATCCATCTCCAATAACGCACTCCGTATGTATTATGGGATGCCACCTTTTGTCTTTTGGGGGAAGCCACTGAATCAATTTTGATGCATCATCGTTTAAGGATCAGACTTGATTTTCAGATATATTTTTTTAAATATTTAGATATGTGTAGTTTTCTAAAGCACAAGTGCATAAGAATTTATGACCACAAAAACAGGTGAAGCATATTGTGTCTGCCGTCAACATGTGCCTGTCATACTAAAATGTCACAATGGCACCCTAAGGAAAGATGAATAATCTAAACATTGTGCTAGCCAAATTCTAGCACTTTTTATAGATAAAACAAGAGTATTTACACTCAACCTCACTAACTAGGCCTTACCGAATCTTGCAAAGTCTGCAGTTGATAATGTCCGGTCAGTTTCTGGTTCATCTCACTAAATACTTTTCATGTAACCGTTTAGTTTGTAATCAGAAGCGTATATACACTGCCCTCCATTAATATTCGCACCCTTGGTAAAGTTGCTTTACTTTTTGATATTTTGTTAAAAGCTACACAAAAATACTCTGCTCTCATGGATATCAAACAATTGGAAAGACAACACAGGTTTATAACAACATTTAAAAAAAATCTTTATGAAATATATCTGCGGCACAATTATTGGCACCCTTTTAGTCACAACTTTGTGCTACCTCCCTTTGCCAAGATATCAACTGTGAGTGTTCTGCTGTAATGCCTGATGAGGTTGGAGAATACATGGCAAGGGATATGAGTCCATTCCTCCATACGTAATCTCTCCAGATCCTTAAAATTTTCGAGGTTGACGCTCCTCTTCAGTTCATCCCAAATGTTTTCTGTGGGTTCAAGTCAGGGGACTGGGATGGCCATTACAGGACTTTGATTTTGTGTTCAGTAAACCATCTTTGTGTTGATTTTGATGTATATTTTGGATCACTGTCCTGCTGGAAGATCCAACCATGGCAGGGACAGTCGGATGTTCATTTTATATCTGTTTATATTTGATGCCAAGTATTCTAAAAAAAATGTCCTGGTCTTCTGGCAGAAAAGTGGCTCCAAAACATTGAAGAGCCACCACCATATTTAACTTGAGATACTTTTACACATAGCTACCACTCTGTGTGAGCCAAACTCACCTTTTGGTGTTTATTTCCAAAAAGCTCTAATTGTTTTCATCTGACCACAGAACCTGATCCCATTTGAAGTTCCAATAGTGTCTGGCAAACTGAAGACGCTTGAGTTTGTTTTGGATGAGCGTAGAGACTTGTTTCTTGAAACCCTTCCAACCAGCTTGTGGTGATGTAGGTGAAGTCTGATTGTAGTTTTGGAGATTACTGACCCAAAACGCAGCTAACTTCTGAAATCCTCCGGTTGCATTCTTTGGAGATTTTGTGGCCACTCAAACTATCCTCTTCACAGTACATTGAGACAATATAGAAACATATCCTCTTCTTGATTGATTGAATAATTACATTTACAGCGGACTGGAACTTCTTAATTGCCCTGATGGTGGAACTGGGCGTTTTCAATTATTTTCCTATTTTCTTATAGCCACTTCCCATTTTGATATTTTTTTTTTTTTTTTTTTTTTTTTTTGAAGCTCAACAAACTTTTGCTGCACATCACATAATCTTTGGTCTTACCCATTGTTATGAATGACTAAGGGAATTTGGCCTATGTGTTACCTCATATTTATACCCCTGTGAAACAGGAAGTCATGGTTGAACAATTTCCTGTTCCTAGTTTAGTAGGTGTACTTAAATGTAAACGATTAATGAGAATGTGCTTCAAATATATTTTTCGCATGTGAATTCATAGGAGTGCCAATAATCGTTGCACACACATTTCACAAATAAATATATGTGTGTGTATATATATATATATATATATATACATTTTATAAACTTGCGTTTGTAATTGTTTGAGATCCATGAGAGCAAAGTATTTTTGTGTTTTTTGTTTTTTTTGTTTTTTTTTTAAAGTTAAAAACAATCAAGCCGATTTTTCACAGCATTCTTTGCTCCTTTACCAAGCATGTCAATATTAGTATATAAAACTGGACCAAACTGGCTTAAGGGACCCCACCTGGTTAGATTTACATTTATTTTGGATCATGAGAATGCATGTTATCTTGAGGGAATTTTCAAGAATTCATCCCATTCCAACTGGAAACGTGAGCAGCTGATATTGATTTCCACAGGACTTGATAACAGCCAAGGCAGAGCTCAGCTTATCTCATAAATCCCTGCACATCAATGCTTTATGGGCACAGCAGAGTTTCCTTGTGGTGAACTACAAATGCGAAGAACCTTTTCTATGTAGCCTGAAGACATAATTTACATTTGTATTCTTGGTGCAGTTAAATGAACCAACATTTACTACACTTTTGATAACTCCAGGTAGCATAGCATTCCTTTTTTCGATTTGGATAATGCGTGATGTATTTCACAGTAAATGGCTGAAAACCATACAAACCAGCAAAGGTTACGGAATAACCCTAGCAAATTGTCTCAGCTGCATTGTTTTGCGCTCTTCATAAAATCATTAATACAACATGTTCAAATAATAATACAGTTTGTGACTGTATCTGGACAACGTCAGGTTAATAGGTTTATCAAATCATGCATTTAAACCTTGCAGATGTACATTCATGTGCAGTGTTCTTCCTGTATTTTGATTCTTGCTATAAAATATATTTTTCTACCCTAGAGTTTACCCCAAAATGAGGTAACCGGCCAGCAGATGGCAAATGCTTGTAGAAATGTAGCAGTCCCAGGCATATGTTTATTGAATCCAGCTTATTTCCTTGGACCCCTAGAAGTGCATCCATATCTACCACCCACCCCCAATCCACCTCCCTCCCACACCATTTAAGAATGTTAGGAACTAAAGGGATGAAGGTGGGTAGAAGCCCTCAGAAAGAATTAGGGAGGCTAGACAACTTGCCTATCTCTACAACTACCTCACTCTGGTCCCTCAGCAGATGGTACTATGCCTCCTTATGGCACTATATCCTGACTGCTGTGGGCATAGGCTAAAAGGGACTTAAATTGTTTTGCCTCACTTAGACTGTGTATACGTGTGTCACTTCTCTTCCAGGCACCTACACAGTATAGAGCTGTTCCACTCTTCCATTCCTTTAACAAGTATATACAGCCTTACAGATGCAGTTGGAAACACGAAGTCTGACCTAACTGATGCTTGTTAAATGAACTAGGGGCTCCATGGATGTACCACTATCCTAACTCTTCATATCAAGATAATCTTTTCTTTGACAAGATTTCAGTTCTTCATTTAGACATGCATACATAGTTTCAATGTGATTTAATATAAAATGTGCAGTTTCTCAAAATGCTGACCAACTATTATGCTATGTTTTTGTTTTACTTGCATGTGCTGTTGGGGCATTGTAAGCTCATATGTGTTATTCTCATGCGCAACAAAAATAAAGAATATAAAAAAAGAATGTTAGTAGTCTTATTAACCTATATGGAGGCATGCCTACTTGTAGTATATGAAGCCCTAGGATAAGTTCTCATGTTTTATAATCACTTTTCTCACTTGATTCACACACCGGATGTGGCAGCTTGCACAGAGTTGCTATCATACATTTCTGTGATTTTCCTCGTTTTATAAGGGTACTGGTTTTAGCAAAAATAAATTTTAGACTCTCCTTGTTTCATTGTCAAGCGAAGTATGGTATTCCAAATATCCCAATGGTTTAGTCCTATGAATTATTATCCACTGTAAATATAATTTCTGCATAGTGAAATTTTTAGATGTCTGTCTCCTGCAAGTGTCTGCGTGACCAGTCTAGCACATATTATCAATATAAAGGTCAGCCTGTCAAAAATCATAGAACAATATCTAACTAGCACTAAGAATTAGATGTTTGCTGTATTCACTGTATTTAATTGTAATTTTTAAAAAAAAATCTTTATTTAGAATTCATCTCTGGGACAGAGCTATATGATACATCTATAGTGATGTCCCGAACTGTTAGCTTGTTCGCGTTCGCCACGGATGGCGAACATATGCGTCATCATTGAGTAAACTTTGACCCTGTACCTCACAGTCAGCAGACACATTCCAGCCAATCAGCAGCAGACCCTCCCTCCCAGACCCTCCCACCTCCTAGACAGCATACAATTTAGATTAATTCTGAAGCTGCATTTTTTTTTTGTTTATTATACATTATCCTCCATAGCCAGTAACCTGTGTTTATTATACATTATCCCTCCCATAGCCAGTAACCTGTGTTTATTATACATTATCCCTCCCATAGCCAGTAACCTGTGCTTACATTATCCCTCCCATAGCCAGTAACCTGTGTTTATTATACATGGGATCCCCCCCATAGCCAGTAACCTGTGTTTATTATACATTATCCCCCATAGTCATTTATCGTTGGACCTAGGCAGCATGATGTCTTAGGCCGGCCCAGAGAGTGAGTGAGTGAATAATATAATATATATGTTCAGAAACATATTAGTAATATATGTAAATCGGGTTCATGCATAGAGGGTGAAAAGGTATTAAAGAAAAACACACTTATTGCATCAAATTTACAAAGCCAAACTTTTAAAAGCTTTCCTCATTTCTTTCTCGGGATGAGGAATATATCGGTTGTAGACTGAGGATTTCCATCTGCCCAGTTTTTAATAATATGCACTGGAGTGTCAGTGTTGAAGGAGACCGAAGCTGCCCCTATTCTAAATGAAAGACCCGAGACATGGATACAACCCAATCTTAGGAGTAGTGTTCTGATGTAGAAGATGAATTTAGCCGTAGTCAGAGGGATTCAGTGAGAGTAGTGGTGAAATGTGTGTGGCATGACTGAGTGTGGGTAAGTAAGAGTCAAGTATTTTAACTGGGCACTAGTTCTAGGTGGGATAAAGTGGTATAGCGGATGGATGAGTAGTTTGGTTCGTTTTAGAGGTTTGTAGAGAAAGTATATAGTGATCATGATTTTTAGCGATATCCAATATTTTTAAGGTGGTCTCAAACAAACATAAAATGCTATATAAAATTTGTGGGAATATCGAATAGTCGTGTACAGTAAATCAGAGAGGGCTCAGAATATCGAACCATCGATCGGTAACCTGGATGAAGTATAGGGGTTCTATCTGTTTTATTAAATACGCGGTAATATGCTTTTAATGGGATAGGACGTTAGGAAAGGTGTGTGATTGGGATAAGTGGTTGTGGCTGTATTTACCTTATCCTGGGACCGACCTGGCTCCTAAGCTTGAGCTTCACGTGGCTGGATCACTCCTGCCTCCACACGAGCCGCATGCGGCTTGATCTCCTCTTCTGACTTAGCCGCGTGCACTGACCGCAGTGATCGGTCACGTGGCCCGCCTGGTACTAGGAGCACAGCTCGAGTCACGATCTCGCTCTTAAAGGGGCAGTGGGAGCCAAAAGTTGATTCAGGCTCCCATTGGCCCACGTCATTCCAGCACCCACACACACGAACGTTTTGGGGGCACAATAGCTTGCATTTAAAAAAAAAAAAACTTTTTTGACTGTAATATAATAGCAGTCAGTTTCCTTCACACGTGTGCGTTTCAGGGCCTGCCAGGGCACAGTGTCACACCAGTGCAACTCATATCTGGTGTAACAGTAGTATACATTTAAAAAAAAAAAATACAGGGGCTTGTTGTCACCTTGCGGGGACCCTTGGTTTTGTACGTGGCTGGGTGAGGACAAGGAACGGGACATGGCTAGCTTGGTATCCAACCTTGTGCAAATGGGGAGTTTGCGGTTGTGCAAATGGACTGTTTGCGGTTGTTTGCGGTGCGTTAAACGGGGAGTTTGGTTTGGGTGTGATTGCTCTAAATTTATTGGTTTGATTGGAGAAGAGGTTATTCCTATTAATTAGCTATGGATTAATTTACAATTTGATAGTGTATAACCAAGCATATTAAAGAGATGATTTTTATAGATCAATAATTGTAAGCATAATTATTATATTCTTACAATCCCCTCTGCTACACCGAATATTTACATTTTGTGCACAACAATACGTATAACTTTTTAGCAAAGATATTCAACTTGTTTTTTTTTCTTCTGTATATGGTAACTTTTTATATGTCTGGAGCCTCAATTTTATATTTTTGGATAATCTTTTCAAATGGTTTATTATTAATTTTTGGATACACTTTTTTTTTTTTTAATGATTTTTCCAAAATATAAAAATATAAAAAAATAAATTGTGTCTGAATAAAAAGTAATATATATGGTGTAGATTGGATTAGCCGTATTAGTCCAGTAGACAAGATGCCAAAATACCAGAATATTACAGTATGTAATGATACCTTTTTTATTGGACTAACATAATATTTCAAAGACAAGTTTGGAGAGTTTTCTTTTTTCTCAGGTCTGAAGCAATACTGATCAATCGGAGTTTAACACTTAAAATATATATATGTAGTTAATGGTACAATGTTCAAACTGTTTTTGTTTTTAAAAATATACTTATACATATAAATTATTGCATTATTTATATGTGTTAACCAATTTATTGTAAATCCATTCAGATTGATATTGTATGTAAGAGAACAATAATTATCCCCATTCTTTTGTATTATTAAAATCAATAAATAACATCAGTCTGGCTTGTTACATTGTTACAGAAAGCTGAATAATTAGAGAGTGAGAGAATGCAACTATTGCAAGAAAGCCATTTTAATGCAATGCTCATCATCTCTCTCCCCTCTCCCCCGCACCTAGTGCGTATATGCAGCAATTGCTGCGCGTGCATTCAAACTTCTTCGTAGGAAAGCATTGAATCAATGCTTTCCCGTGGTTGCCTCCACGTCACGTGACAGAGTATTTACTAGATAGGTGCAGCGGAAGTGCCTTTAGTGACTGTCATACTGATAGCCACTAGAGGTAGAATTACCGTATATACTAGAGTATAAGCCGACCCGAATATAAACCGAGGCCCCTAATTTTACCCCCAAAAACTGGGAAAACTTATTGACTCGAGTATAAGACTAGGGTGGGAAATGCAGCAGCTACTGGTAAATTTCTAAATAAAATTAGATCCTAAAAAATTATATTAATTGAATATTCATTTACAGTGTGTGTGTATAAGTGCAGTGTGTGTGTGTATGAGTGCAGTGTGTATGAATGCAGTGTGTGTATGAATTGCCATAATACAGACAGTGACTCGAGTATAAGCCGAGTTGGGGTTTTAAGCACAAAAAATGTGCTGAAAAACTCTGCTTATACTCTAGTATATACGGTAACTTTAAAAAAAAACAAAAAAACAACAACAAATAAACTGCAGTGTTTTACATTCCATGGTTAAAAGGATGAGCGGGTTAAGATGAACTGGTCTGGGTGACTAAAGTGTTAATACTTAAATTGTGAAATGCATTTCTGATTATCTGTTGATGCCGTTTACAATAGCTATTAGAGACTTATCGATAAATAAGGGGCAGTCGTGATGCTGGTCAAACTGTATTCTATAGAAACATAGAATGTGACGGCAGATGAGAACCATTCTACCCATCTAGTTTGCCCAATTTTCTAAATACTTTCATTAGTCCCTGGCCTTATCTTATAGCTAGGACCACTTCAGCTGTAAGGCTATTCAATGCATCCACTACCCTCTCAGTAAAGTAATACTTCCTGATATTATTTGTAAACCTTTGTCCCTCTAATTTAAGACTATGTCCTCTTGTTGTGGTAGTTTTTCTTTTTTTTTTTTTAAATATAGTCTCCTCCTGTACTGTGTTGATTCCCTTTATGAATGGCTATGGGAGCAAGTGAGTGCATCTTGAGCTGACTGCAGGCCATGTTCTGGTGTTTATCTTAAGTTCATCTAAAGAGAAACAACACTTTTCTGGAAATTACACATTAGAAGATGGTGATGCCTCTTTTTCTATTAAATATATTTTGAATTTTACAAAAGACAAAAACAACCCAGTTCTGTTGAGGCACAGCCAGGGCACACCCTGCATTGTAGGTGAAATCAAAACATTGCTTCTGTTTTTCCACCTCCACGTGCTTTATTAATGTTCCGCTGTCACCTCAAAACAATTTTTAAATATAATAAACCTTTCATCAAGCATTAATAATGCTGGAAAAAGAACCAATGGAGATGTAGTCCACAACATCTGGAGTGCCGGAGGTTGCCTACCCCGGGCTAATCTATGACTTGGAGAAATTGTAAATATTAGATTATTACTACCCAATTAGCATCACAGTACTTAATTATCTGTGTGACTAAATTAAAGCTTTCTTCAAAATATTTTTTACAACTGTTGATTTTTTTTTTTGTGTTGCACATTTTTACCAAATAACCAAAAAAAGTGTATAAGCGCTTAAGAAGAAAATAAAAGTGATAAATGTCCAGTTACAGCTGCACTTCCCCCAAACTGACACAACAGTGACACAAAGTAATACAAAAAATATACCAAACAAACGTAGCACGCTTAAACTGAAGTGGATCCTTCAAATGATATTCTAAAAAATAATCACATAAATTTATACATAGTGCAGCCAATCTGATAAAACCACATAAAATATAAGGGGTGTCTGGGAGAGGACCAGGGCCGGTGCAAGGATTCTTGCCGCCCTAGGCAAAGATCCATTTTGCCGCCCCCTCTTGAATGCAACTACACTCTCTCAGAAGTTTATTCACTAAACTATGAATTCAGTGAATTGGAAATCGAATTGCATAGTTTAAGCAAAAACAGCTGAACTGTGACAGTTGCTGAGTTGGCGAATTCTTCTAAATGGTATAAATTTTGCCATTTGGTTTTTAATACGGTCTGATCAGCTGTCCCTTTCCTCCATAGTGCCCAATCTCTCTCATTAGCGTTTATCCCCAGCATTCTCCTTTGTGTCTGTTTCCAAAAGTTTGCAGTCTCTATGTTCATGATTTCATTTATCTGCTCACTCTATGCCACAGATTCTCTCCAGCCTGTTTCTCTTTATTCCAATAGGGTTATTCAATAAAGTGAAAATTGTTGGGAATTCAAATTGAACTTCTAATTTACGGTCAAAACACCTGTTAACATTCTCCAGATTTGGCTACTCTGCCCTTACACTTACAATTTTCACTCTAGTGAATAACCCGGTAATTATCTTCTGTCAATTTCTCTTCTTTTCTTTTCCATGTCTATTTATTAAACAGTGGGTTGAAATATAACTTGAAACATTTAGGCCAAAACAGAAGAGTTGTATAAAGTAATCTCAACTTTTTTCAAATCACTGTTTAGTGAATAGACTCCTAAGTGTCTAAGGGAAAGCAGAGAGACCGGTGATAAGTTTAGGGAAAGGGAACAGACCGGGAAGGCAAATAGGAAAGGGATAGAGAGATTGTTGAGGTTTTTAGGAAACATTTTAGAAGAGACACAGTGAGCAGACATTTAGGGGAAAAAAAAAGAAACTGTCCAATATGAACACACACATTCAGTACACACAGTAATACATACATCCACACACACACACACAGCCAATACATACATCCATACACACACACACACACACAGACTGCCAATACATACAACCATACACGCACGCTGCCTAATGTATACATTCAATCATACACACTCACTGCCCATTATATACATACTGCCTAATACATTCATCCATGTGCACATACTGCCCAACACATACATCCATACGCACATACTGCCCAACACATACATCCATACGCACATACTTCCTAATACATATACATTTTACATTGAATATATTTATGGTTGTTATAAAAAAATGTATTCAATTAATTTGGTGGGATTTAACTTATACTATTGTGCATTTAGTTTATGATAATGGTGGTATTTAATGTATGCTACAGGGAACATGTCTGAAAGGCACACTGTAAGTAAAACTTTTTTTAAATATAATATATATAATTATATTAATGTATTAGAAATATAACTGGTCACACACTCACTGGCACACACATGTCACTTACACCCTCTCACCAACACACACACTCTTACTGACAAATACACACAAACACAATGTCACTTACACATTCTCACTAACACACACACACTCTCTCACTGAAATACACACACACACAATGTCACTCACACCAGTTTACATATAGTCAGTTTATTATACACACACCCACAAACAAACTTAACACACCAATTTTTAAACATACAAACAATAACCATCTCCCCTTATGCCATACCTCTGCTAGTGATGTGACTGGAAGAGAAGGGGACCATCTTTCAGCCTGCAGGTATCTGTCCTTGTTCCTGGTGGAGCAGGAGAGCCGTGCACTGTGAGCACAGGCTGCTTCCTGCTCCCTCCAGAGTGCTTCCTGTGTTCACAGGCAGGGGTCAGCCAGGATACCAGGTTACATCCCGGCTTTCTCGGCCTGCAGCAAGCAGAGTGTTCTGCTCGGGTGCTGGGGATTCAACAGATCCCCTCTCCCTGAGCAGATGATCGGCACTGCAGCAACAGGGAGACAGAGGGAGCACAGGATATGGCTGCGCTGGGGGGTGGCTAAACAGCCACTTACCCAGCGCTCTGACCCCAGGCAGGAGAAGCCCGCTGCCCACCCAGCCCACCCAGAAACCTCCCAGTGGGCGCCCCCCTGCAGGTCGGCGCCCCAGGCGAATGCCTAATTCGCCTTTATGGTAGCGCCGGCCCTGGAGAGGACTCACATGTATCAGAGCCCAATCACCCCTGGCTCTGGGTTTGAAATGCTTCAATGGAGAGGGATAACTCCCATAACAAGATATTCAGATAGATGTCCCCAGATAATGTTTTCAGTTTGATGTGTCAATCCCTCTCTGTTTATCCTGCCTCTCTGTTCATCTCCTACACATCTAGAGGAGTGACATGTCAAACTAAAAACATTATCTGGGGATATCCATCTGAATATCTTGTTATGGGAGTTATCCCTCTCCATTGGAGCATTTCAAACCCAGAGCCAGTGGTGATAGGGCTCTGGTACATGTGAGTCCTCTCCCAGACACCCCTCATATTTTATGTTGTTTCATCAGATAGTCTGCACTATGTATATTTATGTTATTTTTTGGAATATCATTTGAAGGATCCATTTTTTGCACTGTTTGTTTGGTATATTTGTTGCACATTTTTACGTTGATCTATGCATGTAACTGGAAATTGAACAATCGTGATAATCAGAGCTGTAATAAATACAGCTGCATTAGCTATAACCGCCGCAGTATGGAGTGACTTTATAGCTACAGTTTGAGTCTTGCAGGATTCATTTAATTCCCAATTCATAAGGAACAACTGCTTTTATTTTCGGGTTATTTTTTTTTTGCACTTAATTGCCTTATTGTTAAACTGTAGAATTTTCTGTAATATAAATGTTGGCAGTTTCATTGCAATTAATCTCTGCTACTCAGTTTGCGAAGATTCAATCAGAGGAAAAGGAGATTGCAGTAAGGTTATTTTTTGTGTTTTATAACACCCTCCCAGTTTTTGTGATTTGTGACCTTTGTAAACACTAGAATGTATTGAAACTACTTTCATTACCTATTCACCAGATCTAAATATCGTTGATCCTTGCAATAAATCTTTGGGTCTCTCTGGGAGACATTTTTTTTTTTTATTGAGTAGTGGATAAATATTCCCAATCCTGAAGGCAAAGATGACTTATTAGGTCCTTGATAATCATCTGTTTTAAGTTATTTATTTATTTTACCTTGTCCGTACTGTATCAGTAGTCCAATCCCAGTCTCAAGACACTGCAGTAATCCAGGGTTTCTCAGCATTTTTAAATTCTGTTCCAGTGGGGATACTATTTCCTAAACTGTTGCATCTATCCTATTTTATTATTCTTCCTCAATTCCAAGCCCACCTACAACCACAAGAAAAACCATCAGAGAGCCAGAAAGTTAAAGGACTACTATAGGCACCCAGACCACTTCAGCTCAATAAAGTGGTTTGGATGCCAGGTCCATCTAGGGTTAACCCTGCAGCTGTAAACATAGCAGTTTCAGAGAATCTGCTATGTTTACAATAGGGTTAATCCAGCCTCTAGTGGCTCTCATTGATTCCCCAGGGAGCCTGGCGCTGGAGAAAGGTAAGTGTTTAACCCCTTCGGAGGGTAGGTGGGGGGGACCCAAAGACTCTATAGAGCCAGGAAAACAATTTTTTTTTTTTTTTGGCTCTATAGTGGTCCTTTAAATGGCTATTTACAGTTGTACAAAAACATATTTAGTCTGAGTGCTCATCTCTGTTTTACAACTCTCTCAGATGGCTGTGCAGAATATGCAAATGAACACATATAGAAATGTAACCGTTTGGAATGACTGCCTATACTGCAGTGGGTTTACTTTGCTTTTTAATAACTTTGCATCATTTGAAATAACTATCAAAGTTTATTGGGATGGTTTGTTAATGGATCATTGTCACTCTACATTATTTGAAGAGGTCAGCCTAGCAGTCTATATCCTAGGCTGGTGGATGACATTCCATGGCACTGTGAAACGCTGCACATAAATATTCCAGGCACCATGACCACTTTTAAATCACTGAAGAACATTTGGTGCCAAAATTCTGTGTGTGATCATGCCAAATGTGACAGCAATGAGAGATGTGGTGTCTGACAATTGTAAACATTGCCACTCCAATGTTTCACATTGTCCAAAAAGAGGGATATCATCTATGCACCAAAACCACTACATTCAGATAAAATTGTTTTGAAACCTAGAGAGTCCATTTAAAGAAGATTTAATATTTTTCTAGTTTTCTGTTTTATAAATCTAATTAAATAGAGTAGTTTACTTTAATAGCTTAATGATTACCATACCAGCTTTCTGTAAATGTCTGAGAGGCTTGTATTTCATTCTTACCATAACTCTAATTATCAGTTTCTGCTATAAAGGAAGGCTGGGTGTATATATTTCACAAGGTTTGTTGTACTCAAATAGAAGTATGATGTTTAAACATTTTCGTTCCAAAGAAGGTAACATGATATCAAATCACTCTAAATACAGAACCACTCAAGTGGATAGTTATTTATGAGAAATATAATTAATTTAATTGAACTGTAGGACAAACACGCTTCATAAAAAGTAAATGTGTAAATTATACAAAAGTGATGGTTTAAAAAAATATAAAATGGTGACATGGTAGCTTCTGTTTTGTTTGCGTATTGTTAAATATTTTTTTTTATTTATTTTTTTATTATAATTCTTTATTTTTGTTGTGCAGGTGAGTACATAGGATAGTCATACGCCACAACAGCGTGCATTTATATTTGAACATAGATAGGTGAAACAGTGGCATAGAGAATTTGCACATATTTTGTTTTGAAGAGCATAATGATAAGCTAGACAGTTATGTCTGAACTATAATAAACAGTTTGCTAAGTAACTCGCTTGTTTAAGTAGTAAACAGTAGAGGGTCTGACAGCTAATTCTGTCTCATAACTAAAGGGTAATTTCGCTGGTATATCTAGACTGCTAATTTTGGGTATCATAGAGTAACATTCAGTCTATGTCGTACATGCTTAGTCTAGCTTTTACACAAGAGTGGATTACAAATGGTAGGGATATGCTGCAGCGGGTTTAATCCCTGGTGCGCCTCTGATTTCGTAGTGTAATTGTAGGCTCAGGTCGGCAACCAGTTATTTTAAGGAAAAAGAAATAAAACCATAGAGTAATAAAGGAAAATTAAAAATAGTCACTTGTAAAAAACTTTTTAAGTCTATTATGGGTGCATTTGGAGCTGCTTGCCAGGGATGGGAGAGTCCTCCGCTTTTCTGTAGAGTCAGCCGATTCCCTGTTGGGGCCAGACTGAGGTTTGCCATGTGAGTCCCGCACTGGTGTCTTCTGTCTCCCTCTTGCTGGCCTGTGTCAGGTACCTTTCTTCGGTCGGGTCCAGCATGATCAGTTGAGGCGTCATTGGGCTGAGGCTCCTCTGTATGCTCGGTCCATGTGGATGGTTGGCCGTGCAGATGCGATGTTTGGTAGGATGCCCTCCTCCGGTATGCACCTGGAGTGCTGTGCTGCTGCTGGTAACTGGTAACCGCTGAGTGTCGGGTACAGTCTGGGCTCGGGTCTTGCGCCTGGAATCTATCTCCGCTGGGTAGAGCCCTGCCGTTCTGGGGGTGGGGGTCCTCCGTTGCCCCGGAACCATGTGGGAGCTTGTGCTCGTAGGCCACGAGCCTGGGAGCCTGTGTGGCCCAGGGTCGCCCCTTGTGGGGTGGTTCGGAGGTGTTTAGCCGGTCGCTTATGTATTCGCCTTATCACTCTCAGCCAGTGTGGCTGGCACCTCTGGGTCATGCCCAGCGGTGCTCCCAGTCCGGGAGGGTCCTTAACTTGGAGGTTTAGAGTAGGGGCCATCGAATTGCCCTCGTGAGTATCCCCTGTCCTCCTTCTGCCGACGGCTCTGACCTTCGTGGGTGGGTTTCGGTTTGGTGTGTCAGGCTGTAAGTGTGCCGCTAACTTGGCCCAAAGTGGTCAAAAATCAATGCGATAGTCTTTTGTGTGGTCTACGGTTTCTGTTTTAGCATGCTGTTGCCATCGCTTGTCCGACACTCTCGTGTCAGAGTGATCCGCCATCTTGGTGGCCCCTTGCTCCGCTTCATGTAGGGAGTCTATTGTGCCTGTCGCTTGTTGCGGTGCTCGGGGTACCCCGTCCGGCGGGGACCATGATAACCCCCATCGGTCCTCGGGGTTGGGGGGTGAGTGCATGTCGCTTGTTTGGTGCGGAAAGCATCTGGCGGGAAGGCGGCCGTCCTTCCCCCGAGCTTCCGCTAGGCCTCATGTAGCTGCTGCGGTACCCGGTTGGGTTGGGTGTCATGATTAGTGTCGGCAGGTCTGTAGCTGCTTCATCTGTTCAAGTAGCCTATTTGTGGGTAGTTTCCAGCAGGTTATCGTCGATTTTTGGCCCTGCACTACAGGAGCTCATGCAGTGTGCGACCGTTCAAATTGCCGGTTCGGCTTCGCCCCCCATTGTTAAATATTTTAATCAAGCAATTTAATTGAATGTAATTGTTTAGTAGAAAGCTACTTTTTAAATAATTATTCTTGGGTTAAAGCCCAAACTGGGTCCCAGTGCTATTTCAGTCCACATTGGCTGAAAAAGACATTCATCAAGCCACTGGCAACAGCCCACCCAAAGTTTGTTATGGTACTCACTTTCCTTCAAGACTCTTTTAATACTGTAAAGAATTTAATGAAGGTCTTTATTTTGTGGTAGAATTTCAGAATGAGTCACTGGACCAGTTTAGGAGCACTAAAATTGCCGTAACCATTACAGAAGCTCTTTGTCTGAACTAAATCTTCCTGCCCACGGCTTAGCTTATCGGCTGTGAGCTGTAGGCCGGAGTGGTGCCTGGCTAACCGTGACATATATTTGTGGTATATATTTCCTGTATTAAGACTGGCTATCATGGGAATTGTCATGTTATCACTGATTTATATAATTACCATCAAATGCAGAAATCATAAAATCAGCTCTATCTATTTATTTACACACTTACTCCGATAATAAAAGAGAAGTATGCATTATTTTATTAGGAATTTTCTAAATTGTTGAGTTCTATCACTAGTTTCAGTGAACAAGTGAAGCCAAAATATTTTTTGGGAGAATATTTTTGTAACTCTGCTACTTTGGACTACATTTAGTTCCTTTTGATTTACAACTCATTGCATGATTCTGTGAAAAAGGGAAAGAAAGGTACTGACTTTGCTGATCACCCTTTCATTCATTACATAGATGATCTATTAAAGAACAAAATGATTTGACAAATTACCTGGGTTCCTCCCCCAGGCACCTGCACTGATATGGTGTGACAGATTACTCCACAATGGCACCTGTTCACTCCTGGAATCATAATCGCTACAAAAGGCTATAGTTGTTATGGTACTTGCAGTGTTCTTTTACAACATGCAAAAATAACCATTAAAGGGACCCTATAGTCACCAAAACAACTTTAATTTAATTAAGCAGTTTTGGTGTATAGATCATGCCCCTGCAGTTTCACTGCTCAATTCTCTGCCATTTAGGAGTTTCATTATTTTGTTTAAGCAGCCCTAGGCACACCTCCCTGCGTGTGACTTGCACAGCCTTGCTAAACACTTCCTGCAAAGAGTCATCTTATAATTGTTTTGTTGACTATAGTGTCCCTTTCATACACATCATTTGCAACTACTCCACCAAGCCTAGTGCTCCCATTATTTGTCAAGAATAGGACCGCATTAGTCATGTAGTTAGTAACATTATCACAAATGGATTGTTCACCACAGCATCTCTCTGGGGGCACTGGGTGGAAACTTTAACCTAATCGGCTGACACTGTTTTGTTCCAAGACTGACACAGTGGAAATGCTCTGCTCTTACATTAATTGATGCGAGGATAAGCTACCAGAGGATTTGGTGAAACAAAACTATATTATGTCCCTGAACAACGACTGCATGAGACACGAGTGTGTTCTTGTTTGTGTGTGTATAGCTCGATTTTATCCCTTCAGAGACTTTTTTGACTTTGATGTCGAATTAAGGAATAATATATGATTATTGGTTCCCTTTGCATCTTTTTTTTTTTCTTGTTCAGCTTTACATCACATCTTTAAAATAATTAATCCAACATATCAATTCAATTTGGAGCAGTGCTATGAAATGCCTTTTAACACTTCCTTCGCAGACCTTAAGGTGAACTTTACTGCGAGTGCACCAATTAATGTGAAACCACAATCGCTTTGTCACACTTCCAGAACCCGTCTTTTTTAATTAGGTGATAAAATGTAAGCAAAGAATACAGTCAGAGACGTTATTAAAGTGTTATATACTCTCACTGATTATCACACTTATTAGGTACACCTGCTCGTAATAGCATAGAACTAACCCGCAAATCATGTGCTCACTACTCGTCAGGCAATGCATGAAGACATGGTGAAGGTGTAAAGTTGTTGTCTGATAAAGTATTACAAGATATAATGATCTAAGGGAGTTAGACCGTGCCATGATTGTTGGCGCATTACACAGTGCTGGGATTTTCACTCACTGCATTCTGTAAGGTTTGCAGAGAATGGTGCAAAAAATCTAAAACAAAAAACACACCATGATTGAGCAGTAGTTTGATGGGCAAAAAACAACTTGATAATGATGGAGATCAATGTCCACTGCCCTAGACTCTTTGAAGCTGGAAATGATGCTAGAAATGTCTCATACAGTATATCATATAACCACTCTTTACAAACATTGTAACAGTAAAGGGTAGATCTGTGACTGTACAATGTGTCAGATTTTTTTTAGTGAAGCATTTAGAGCAGTGCTCCTATCTCCATTTAAAAAAAAAAAAAAATTTATTTATTTTTTGGTCCTATCAGATGATGAGGCTGAAGTGGACAAGTGATCACCCAACCTAGAGTATTTTATAGGTGGTGAAAATATTGCCTAGTCTGACACATGACTCAAGAGGGTAAAGTGATAATTTGACATAAACCACAAATCTATTCTTCCTTTTAGTAAACGATGGGTCATATACTATTGGCTTTTTATCATTAAATGAACACTATAGGGTCAGGAAGACAAACATGTATTCCTGACTCTATAGTGTTAAAAACTAGCCTCCCTCACCCGTCTAAATATAGGAAATTCTTACCTTTATTCAAGTGTGCTGGTGCTGGTTCTGCCCCTAACCTGCCTACTTGGCTTTCCCATAGGAAATTGGATTGGCTCTAGATTGTCAAGAAATCGCAAATCTGGGGCAGAGCGAGCAAAAGTCAAACACAGCTCTGGCCAATCAGCATCTCCTCATAGAAATGCATTAAATCAATGCATCTATATGATAAAAATTCAGTGTCTCCATGCAGGGACACTGCATCCAGACCATTTCAATGAGATGAAGTGGTTTGAATGCCTATAATGTTCCTTTAACATTTGGTGAGATGCTAAACATGAAATAAAAAAGTCCACTTTAGGCTTCCTTTCTGTTAATAGGTTCTTTATTGCTGCAGCTGCAGTCCATGTTAAACTTTGCTAGTAGTTGCTCCGTGGAATATAGGAGACGGTTATAGATATAATGTTATAAATTATTTTAGGCTCCAAAGAATCTAAAAGCGACTTTAGCTTAATTCTCCTGCAATATTTTGTTCTATCGTACAGATTTTGTATTTTTCTTATTTTTTTTTCCTTGATAAACAATTTTTTGCATAACCCAATGCAACGTTTAATATTGTACATCTTTCAGACAATTGTTTAATTTATCAACATCTGCCATACTCCTGCACCTTTCCCCCCCCCCCCTTAATTTTATTGTTTTCTCCTTAATATTACAGTAGGCATTCAGTACATGTATAGTGTAACAAATTACACAGAGTCTCAGTGGCAGTTTATAAGAGTCGCTGTGATACATAAAGATCAGATAGAGAATTGTGTACTAAACTGGTTGTCCATTCAGTCAGGTTTGGGATATCGGCTGAACAAGACCAGAAATATCCGCAGTTCAAAACATGCAGCGTTTGCAATCACTATTGTAAAGAATCCCTAAAACAGATAAGAAAATAACTAATACCAGTTCTGGAAATTCACTACCCTAAGTGGTTCTTATGCTACCACCTGTGATGCCTCCTCCCTCTGCACTCCTCCACCTATTTAAAAAAAAAAATGAGCTTGCTATTAGTTTTACCGTGAGGGGCCTCTTGTTCCTGGATTCTCGTATTGGCACTTTTATTATCCACAGACTGTTTACATTCCTGCCACATCTAGTGTGTAAGCACAGAATATGAGCAAATGGCTGTCTTGCTTAAGGCAATAAAAATGTAACTCTCCTGCACATTATTAAATGCTGTTGATACTGTGCACGGTTACAAGATTTTGATTGGTAACTGTTTAAAATGCCTTTCGCCTCTTTACGTTACATGTTACCTATTATGGCTCGATTCGTGTGGAGTAGTCTGTAATTTTACACAACACAGTGTGCGCGGACAGATTTTTGCAGAATCCACTGTGGTATATAGGTCTGTCTGCCAATTAACCCTTAATAAATGATGGAGCAATACAATCTCGCCAGTATGTATAGCCCATCCTGTGCGAACATGAAAGAGAATCAGTTTGTTGCAGTTCTATTCTTATAAACCAGCGATAGCTTTAAGCGGACTGATAATGGGAATGGGGTTTATAAATCTGCAGTGCCAAGTTTAGCTACAAGTGCTATAACTATATTATTCCCCAAAGGCACACGTTCCCTGATGACGACAATCTCCTTGGTATTTAAGAGTATTAGGTCATGGTTAATGCAATTATTTTGCATCCGCGTACAGCTTTTCTAATTAAAAAGTGCATTGTTTTCAGAGAGGGAATTCTCTAGGCTCAAAAGCGATAACGATGGCCCACCATTTCTGTGCATTGCCATCCGAGTTAGGAAATAATAAGCTCTGTCTGTAATTGCCGTATTTAAAAAAAAAAAAAAGTTTTTTCTTTATTTTCAGTAGAACAAAGATATACTCACTCTTAACTAGTAGAATATTCTCATGTTTTCATAGGAATGACCATTGCGGTGATGGATGACCTTTGTCATTGTCATAAAACTTTTTTAAAAGTGATCTGGCCAATGGTGACATGAACATAAAATGTAGCTTTCGTAAATACTTCATGCACTTCCATCCTGGTTCTAATTAAGAACTTATCTGGAAACCGAGCTGTCAATATGCCAAGTGAAGATCATGCATTGCATGTATGTTGTGTAGCATGACAAAGTACCACTCGCTAGATGTCCGCTGTCCTTGGGGTGACGAGTATAGAGAGAGACAGCATGAAAGGGGTAATCTGTGTCATATAGGAAGTAAATAAGATGGGAGTGCATTCAAACCTGTGATGAGACATTAACCGTGTGATCTACATTTACAATTTCTCCCTTCTATTACATAGTAATATAGGTGGAAAAAAAGACTCCCGTCCATCAAGTTAAACCTTTATAAAGGAGCAATATGAAGATGAATTAAATTATGTTCCATGTTACTAATTCTGTAGTATTATAATTGCCTTTAAACTGTCCAGTAAAATTCAGACCTCTGTAGGTGGGAACCCATAGTCATACCCCACATGTATTGGCTGTTTTCTTCAAAAGCGGCACTGTCATGCCGAACTTACATTTCTTTAATCTATTCATCTTCTATCCCTCTCTCAGGATCTGTTCTTCATTTCTTCCTGTCTGCTCTAGTTTTCTTTAAAACATAAGACAAAGTAGGGACTATTTGTCTTATGGAGGTTTCCTACGCCTGACCAGCGGAGGAGCAAAGTGTGCTACATTTCTGGTGGTCAGAGCAATTTCCTCACAATTCTCACCTTTCCTCTGTGTCCCCGCGAAGCCTCCTTTCAAACTACCGAATTGCATCCTAACAGAATGAGAAGAGTTTCTCCATTCGTGTTAGGATGCAATTCAGGACTTTGTTAGTATCGGAATTTAATTTGAATGAATGAAACTCCGATCCTAATTCCCACTGTATTATGGAGCTATCTACCTAAAGGCTGAAAGACCTAAATTGGTCTTTCAGACAAATGTACTAATACTAAGTAAAGATTACTTAATATAAGTAAATTCTGCCCCTACTCCCTATACTGTGATTAGGGGCATGTCTACTAAACAGTGAGCAGTGCTCACCCCCCAAGCCCCCACCTGTGCCATGCGAGTGGGGGCTATTAAACTGAAGGGGGTAGGGGCTCTAAATGAGAATGAGGGGGGACAACCTATTGTCCTCCCCCCTGACCACCACCCCTGAGCGGCCCGTGGGAGCCCTAAAGAACAATAAGGGGGAGGGACCTATTGTCCTCCCCGCCGGCACCCACCCCTGAGCAGCGGGTGGAGGCCCAAAATGAGAATGTGGGGGGAACCTATTGTCCTCCTGAAAGCTAAATTAAAGGGAATCTATGTGCAACAAATAAGTTATTTTTAAAGTATTCTAAAGATAATACATTATGAAAATAATGGAAACTAAATAAATAATTGTATAGTGCATGCAGATCCTTCCCTATCAGAAAGAAACTATTGTCCCGTAAACCCTCTGTATAGGACAGAATAAGTGATTTTGAGTTTACATATGGCCAGGTTCATAATCTGGTCCGTGGCTTTACTCTCTAGGCATTTTTTTTTTAAATCTCCTAGTATATATCTTTTACTTTTACCCCCGTATTTCAGACAACATGGTTGTGTTGATAAAAAGGTTATAGTGCGTGTATAGCTGCTGGGGACTATTGAACATGTCTGACTTAAGTCAATGGCAGCCCTTGACATAAGCATTAAAGCTGTATTTGCTTGTGCAGATATACTGTAAACGAGGATTCATTCTACACAGATACTTGTATGTTTGATGGCACATTTACAACATTTCTACCATTGATTTCAGCAGGAGATCAGCCTCCACTTTCATTAGTCAGGTGACATGATTGGGATTGGAGCCTGGAGCCAACATTCAGAAACAAAGGCTTTCCCAGACTTTAGAATTATTTCTTCACTGTTATTAGCCTAATTGCTAAAAAATTTAATACAGCATGTAAATTAGAATGCTGTTTTCCTGGTGATAGAGGAACTTTGGACATATTGAAATATTTGTTAAGATCTGTGTTCAACAATTGAAACCTCTGCCGTTTTTTTTTTTTGTTGTTGTTGTTTTATTTTTACATCTACCTGTGCTATTCTTGTCTGACATTTCTGGAGGTATTTGTGCTTTCATCAACAAAGTATAACACATGTGTCTGCAGGGCGTTTTGTGTCACTTGTATAAACACCTTTGTAGATACTGCTGATTATAGAACTCTGGTAGCCATTGCCACAAGTTGCGAATGATCAATAGAACTTGTCACATATTTGTGACTCTAATGATTGATTTGAAGAAGAAGAAAAAACATAATACAATCCTGTTTGCTGCATCATCAAATTCCCTTTTGGCTTGGTGAAAAGTTAACATTTAAAATGCTGCGTTTTGCTGGAGTGAGCTTTTGTATGCATATCCCAATGTTGAATGGATACATACATCAATTTTTACAAGGTTATTTATGATGGCATCATGCTGTGTTTCTCAACAATGTAAAGCTTTTTAAGTGTTTCGATTGAGGTCTTTTGTTATTGGTTGACATTGGAGCAGTATTTTATATGCCTTGCCAGTTTAGAATTAATTGACATTGTCCTTTGTCCCTCGTATTACCCTGTGTAGGCGTCCCAAGGGTTTTTGATGTCTAGCCAATGAATAATCTGTCCGTCGCCCGAGCCTAATTGTTCTCACTTATCACTTTCTGAAACGGTTCTCCTTTATGTCTTTCCCTGCATTGTGTTTTTGAATCATACCAGACTATAATAAATTGCTGTTTATTCTACATTGTATAGTCAAATCCACCAATAGAGTGCCTAAATGTTTTTCCAAGGGTAACACTAAATATAACAAACAAAAACAAGTTGTCTGTGCAATGTAATGACAATCAAATTAAGTTCACCTGACAATATCAATGGAAGCCTCTTAGGTGAGTTCAGTGTTTAGTCACCAAGGCTGATTTTTCACCTTAAAGAAAATATTCTATGCATATATCCACTACAGTCTAGTTATGGTTCTAGAAGTCTACACTTACGATCTCTGTATTTTTTTTAAAACATTTTTGGAGTGGTCTAACAAAAAACACCCCAACAGCCAGATGTTGACTCCCATTCAGCCACACTAAAAAATGCTGAAAATACTTTTTTCATTACCCAGCACCAACCCATCCAACCAGGATTCCAATCATGCACTGAAAGTGGGTTGGGTTAGTCCAACACCCTCAGACCTTTACATCCTTGGAAGCATTGGATGGTACTAGATTCAAAATTAACTCTCCTTTATCCAGCGGCATTGTTGTTGAAAGTGCTGGGTGCACAGATTGGCAGACAATTGTTCCAATTTTCCAGTTGTTTCAATTATGTTTGTTCTCTCAGGTTTGCATAATTCACTGCTTAGTAAATAAACCCCTGTATGTTCTCTCCCTTGTAAACAAGTTTAAAATCTTTTTATTTATTTTTTTGTAACACTGAACTTGAACTGAAAGTTTGACACTTTAAACAAAATCGTGAAACAATTGTCTTGAGAAAATATTCAAGTTGCCCGAGAAACCCAACCGAACTCTGTTTTCCATTCAAACATTGTATATCATTATGCTTCAACCATTTAGAAAAGCAGTCAATCTTTTTTCAAACCACATTACTTCTGTAAGGTTTTTACTAAAAGTCTCCCCAGCCCTTTTTAAAAGTGCTACTCAATTCCCCAAACAGAAAATGCCAAAAAAAAAGCAAACTAGCTGGGATCTTGCTTTTATTTTACAACACAAGAAAATAGTGATGTTAAAAAGAGATAAACGTTAAAGCTGATTGCATGTGGTTGAATGATAAAATGGCATAAATGGGGTTAATTACTAAAGTGGAAATTGTCAGGGATTTAAAGTGAATGTTAAATTGAAAGGATAACTCAGAGTAGCATGCTTGAAGTGGTCATGGGGCCTGGAGTCTATATAGGAAGTGTACAGCAATGCACATTATGAATGTTATCACTTTTCTGCTGAAGGTTTCATCATTAGCCCCCTCGGAACAAGAGTTCTGGGTTGGCTAATGTCATTTTTGTGCAGTTTTTTTATGGGCATTCAATGACTGTGAGCGGTTAATGAACAGCATTATTGAAAGCCAGAGGATACTCGAAACACGGCGGGGACCCAGGTGGGCAGGCTGTATTGTCGTTGTCCCCAGCCCCCACCCATGAGCGGCGGGTGGGGGCCCTAAATGAAAATGGGGGAGTACCTATTGTCCTCCCCCCCTGTCCCCCACCCCCCCAGGTGGGGGCCCTAAATGAAAATGGGGGGCGGGAGCTATTGTCATGCTGCTCATTGGTGGGGGCCCTAAATGACTATGGGGGTGACCTATAGTCCTCCCCCCCTGGCACCCACCCATAGGCGACAGGTGGGGGCTAAATGTAAACCCACCCATGTGACTTAGGGGTCCTCAAGCTCCTAGTCACACCCCCCCCACCCAATTTTTTTTTTTAATAAAGACCTATCTACTCCCCTCACCCTAATAATAGTGAGGAGAGAACAAGAAAACTAAATACCTGTAAATAAAAAATAACTTGCCATTTGATGTCTTCTTTTTTCTAAAATCTTTTTTCAGCCCCCAAAACGGCCAAATAAAAATCCATAATACCCGTCGCATAAAACTTTAAAAAAAAGTAATCCATCTTCACCCAGTGAGGGCAACGCGCACACAACGCTCTATACTTATAAAGCCTTCCCCCTGCAATTTGACTTAGAGCACTCTGATTGGTTGATTTCCAGCCAACCAATCAGAACCAAAGTGCTCTGAACGGTAAATGAAGAGACTGACAGCCAAGTCTCTTCATTTACCTGTCACAGAACTCTGATTGGATGGCTTGAAATCCAACCAATCAGAGTACTCTGTGTCATTTTACTCAGATTGGTAAAGTTCTTTGGATTTTTCCCATGCTGTGTAATTTGACTTATAACGCTGATTGGTTGCTTTCAATTTAAGAAGGTATTTAGTTTTCTTGTTCCCCTCTCACTAATTTTAGGGTAGGTAGGTCTTTATTAAAAAAATTTTGGGTGGGGAGGTGACTAGGGGTTTGAGGGCCCCATGTCACCTGGAGTGCGTGTTTACATTTAGACCCCACTCGTCGCCCATGGCCGGTGGGGGCCCTATTGTCCTTATGGGTGGGGGCTAGGGGGAGGACAATAGGTCGCTCCCCCCATTTTCATTTTGGACCCCCATCTGCCTGTTAATGGGTGGGGGCCGAGGGACACACAATAGGCCCTCCCCATTTTCGTTTAGGACCCCCACCTGCTGCTCACAGCGTGGGCCGAGTCCCCCTTCAGTTCAGGCAGAACATAAAGATTAAAAAATAGGTAATATGGGGGATTAGGGACATTTGGGTCATTAGGGGGACAATTAGATGTAGTGGAGTCAGGAGGGTGGATAAAAAAAAAGGGGGGGGGATTCGGCCATGACAGTGCCGCTTTAACCCCTTAAGGACACATGACGTGTGTGACACGTCATGATTCCCTTTTATTCCAGAAGTTTGGTCCTTAAGGGGTTAAGGCCAAAATAGCCAACTGGAAGCATATCTGAATTCTTTCACTTTATGAATTTTGCCCTTAAATTTGGATTTCACTTAACTTTGAACTTTTGACAGTTCTCACTTTACTAATCACATAGATCTGAAGTGTCCATGTTTATCTTCCCTTCTAGGAGTAGATAGATTTGGTTTGAATGAGAATATTCGATAACTCAACAGCAATTTTACTGGCAATTATGTGTCTTTTAAACTGCAATGAATGTGTTTAGTTTGAGTAAATCTAGTATTTTATTATTATGAATAAGTTACTAAATTACTTATTTTAAATTCATCATCATCTGCAGATTACTGTAATAGTCCTGTTTATTGACCAGCATCTACACCTCTTCAAATCTAAGTGGCTTTCATGAAGAAGGCAAGCTCTCCATTGCCAAACTTCAGCTAACTGGCCTGAGTACGTGCTGATCGTTATCGCCATATGACCCCAGTCTGATAAGCTGTTAAGTGTCAGCAATCGTGTGTTTGTCGTCAAAAACTTCTGTACTCTGCATTGGTTATGGGGCTTAGTGTGTGCCTTTAACCACAACTTCTGTTAAAGAAGGCAACGTTAAAAAGTTTAATGTACCTTTAAATAGGTTGTGCCTATTATCAGTGCTAGCAGTGCATGCTGTACAAACCACCGTGTTTATTGCTGAAGGCTTTTGAGAGAACAACTTTAAGACATTTGCTCAGTTCAGCTGATTGATATGCTTTATGGTTCGCTTTTACCTCTAAATAGCATGTGTTATTAAATGCAGCTGCCTCAATCACAGGATAGAATTTCAGTCCGAAAGAAAAGAAATAAGGGCTTTTTGCCTTTGTGTAAGTGATACTCTGCTCTGAGTCAACAAAATATTTTAACTTTTAACTGAAAAAAAACACCAGATAATTTGTTGTTGAAGTAAATGCACAACTTGACACAGAAACAAAGAAATGTTGACATAGGTAGCTTGAATTGTGTGTGCAAAGAGCCGTTTATAGAAGTAGTATGTGTTGCTTACATTTCCTCTTAAGTAATCTGTGTGTCACTTTTCTTTCTAGTGGAATACTGACCATTGATGGAGTTTGCTGTGAAATTATGTAACTGTGTTTCCTTCCATGTTTACACTTTTAAATGTTTAGAAGCTTAACCCCTTAAGGACCAAACTTCTGGAATAAAAGGGAATCATGACATGTCACACATGTCATGTGTCCTTAAGGGGTTAAATGGCCTCTATTGTCACCAAAACAACTTAAGCTTAAAGGACCACTATAGGCACCCAGACCGCTTCAGCTTAATGAAGTGGTCTGGGTGCCAGGTCCATCTAGGATTAACTCTTTCTGGTGTAAACATAGCAGTTTCAGAGAAACTGCTATGCTTACCTATGGGTTAATCCAGCCTCTAGTGGCTGTCTCATTGACAGCCGTTAGAGGCGCTTCCGCGCTTCTCACTGTGATTTTCACAGTGAGAAGACGCCAGCGTCCATAGGAAAGCATTGATAATGCTTTCCTATGGACTGGCTGAATGCGCGCGCGGCTCTTGCCGCGCATGCGCATTCAGCCAGTGATGGAAGAAGAGGGAGGAGAGGAGGAGGAGAGCTCCCTGCTCGGCGCTGGAGAAAGAGGTGAATTTAACCCCTTCCTCTCCATCCAGCCCGGCGGGAGGGGGACCCTGAGGGTGGGGGCACCCTCAGGGCACTATAGTGCCTGGAAAATGAGTATGTTTCCCTGGCACTATAGTGGTCCTTTAAGTAGTTTTTGTGTATAGATCATGCCTCTGAAGTCTCACTGCTCAATACACTGCCATTTAGGAGTTAAAACATTTTTTTTCCTGTTTATGCAGCCCTGGCTGTGACTGACAATCTGCATGAAAAAAATGGTTTCGTTTTCAATCAGATATAACCTATTTTAAAGGTTTTTATCTTCTGCTCTGCAAATTGAACTTTCTTTACACACAGTAGGCTCCTGCAGCGCATAGCAGTCTATTAGCAGAGCAGGAGATAAGGAATTCTGAATTAAACAGGAATAAAGGCAGTATAAACATTAGGTGACTCTTTACAGGAAGTGCTTAGGAATCCTGTTCATGTCACATGCAGGAAGGTGTGACTAGGACTGCATAAACAAAGTAATTGAACTCCTACATGACAGAGAATTGAACAGCGAGACTGCAGAAACTTGATATCTACACCAAAACTGCTTCATTAAGCTAAAAGTGTTTTGGTAACTAGTGTCCATTTAAGCCATAATCTCCATTTTTAAATGTACTGGAGGCATATTTCAAAATAACTTTTTAATTAATGTCTTGGGATTTTTAGGTGATGTAAAGCATGTATCTCTCTGTGTAGAAGTCTTCCATGCCATCACAGGTTCAATCCTAAACACACTAGTGGCTGTTCTAGGAATAGCATTTTGGTCAATGACTGATATATCCTGCTTTAATCAATAGGTGCTTAAAACCAGGCCCCAAGGGCAGTTATGGCTAACCTTGACACCATAAATTGTTTCTGGACTACATTTCCCATGATGCTCAGCTAGCTTTTAGACTCTAAAAGCTAGCTGAGCATCATGGAAATGTAGTCCAGAAACAATTTATGGTGTCAAGGTAAGCTATCACAGGTCTAGGGCTAGACACAAGTCTGAAAATCTTCCACAACTCTAAACGTAAAAAAACTATTCAGTGAGAATGGGACGTAAGTGGTGAAATGATTGTTAACATGTTACGGTAGGTTATCCTCCCATTCAGTCATCAATGCCCATAGAATCATATCACTGCGTGCGTGTATTTTTTATATATATATATATATATATGTATATATATACACAACATGAAAGGTTTTTTTTTTTGTTCTTTTATTAAAGGCACACTCCGGGCACCATAACAACTTAATTGCAATTAAATTGTTATGGTGCCAAGAGGTCCCAGCCGCTGACTTACCAGAAGGTTTTAAACCCAACAAATGGTTTAAACCCAAAGTCTTCAAGTTGGCACCCAAACTCTCTGCCCCTGTGTTTCAATGTCTGAGACTTCGATCAGGAAGCCTCAGACTGGGTACCGCTGATAGGTTGTGTGTGTCCCCTTTGAGAAAAAAGAGTGAAACAAGGTATGCATATTTTGTTATGGTGATAGTCCCTATAACACATTTATTATATATGAAAGTGAAATAGGGCATTTTTACTGTGCCCTGTACTATTATATTCCAGTGATTTATAGATGAGTGAATAGAATATATGCATACATAGCCTAAGCAAATTCTGCAAAACATTTGCCAATTCCAACCGGAAATGTCTGCTTGTCAGTATCTTTCGAAAGTCCTATTACTGGGACTTAAAAATGTTCATGCACAGACTATGTTTATACTTCAGTGCCAAGTCGGTGTGAGACTAGAAACTACTGATAACAGTGCAAACAGTAACAGATGGGAGTAATAGAAATCTTACTACGCTCACGTAAGACTTAGATAAAGATAAATGGTTCTATTATGTTTAATAGTGTGATTATAGTTTGTATAGCAAAAAAAGCAAATATATACAGTCTGTGCAGTTGTCAAGCACAGTGCTTAGTTATACTTAATATTCTTTGTCCAGGAGTCGTATATTCATGTTAAAAGATGAATGTCTAAAGCTGTAGAACCAATAGGTTAATATTTGTTTTAATGGTTTGCTGATGAGACAACTCAGGTGTTAATGTCCTACCGCAATGTTCCTAGTACAGGTTGTAACCACATGTTGGTTCCCAGAAGCGTCAACTCGGCCTTTCTTCCATCCAAGAAAGATGACGTCGGTACCATTTAAATTGGGTAATAATAACAGCTACATGCCAGAATGTATTCACAATGTGTGAAATAGAGTGCTAGTCTATGCGCATGCATGTATTTGTGTACAGTGTCGGTGTGCGTGAATAGGCAGTAGTACTACAGTGGATAGAGATGATGTGAGTTGCAGACATGGAGAAATTGACAGTAGTTGTCCCACAATTCAGGACTCTGGCTATTGCCAGATCTGTTCATGTGGGACTACTGACAAAAACTGCATTGTTGATGTGCCTCATGACTAGTGGTACGTCCACTTTGGTAGTTTATGTAAGTTGGTGGCTAGACCGCAGAGTGCCCCAGTTTTGTGCCATGAGAATTGGAAGAGAATGGCACCAACAGTCAAATGTTACTGTAACCACTGCATGTACATTTTATGGCTATATTGCTATAGCGTTAAAAATAAAAATATGTATTCCTAACGCTACAGAGCCCGTATCACCTAAACGGTAACTAGGGCCCCGTTCCGCAGTGAATAAATGGTTAATTAACCATTTCTTTGCTTACCTTAATCCAGCGCCGGGCTCCCGTGGCACTGGTGACCTCTCCTCCTCCATCGACGTATAATGGGGTTTTAGTTACATTATATGATCATACATTGCATAAGCCTGCCACAACGTCAATGTACCCCATCTTTGGCAGGTCCTAATCTAACAGCCTAATGTCTGCTAATGAAGTTGCTGTTTAGTGGATAAGCGAATGCGCTGGATCTTGTGTATTGTATAAATTGGCCCCCAACAGCACCCCATTTATGCATGTTCAGGTGAGTGCAGACCCTTGGTTTCATATATATGGCACTGGTGACCTCTCCTCCTCCATTAACGTCAGCTCCCAAGTGGAGCTGAATGTGCATGCACGGCCAGAGGTGCGCGCGCGCATTCAAATCCGCCCATAGGAAAGCATTACTCATCAACTTTGAATTCTATATGTCGTCTTGCTCAGAAATGCTTCAGACTTGAGAGAGGGAGGTTCTCCCGAAACCTTGTCATTCGAAAATTCTGTTAGTCCAATAAAAAAGGTTTTACAAGATAATACGAATTTGATCTATTTTTTATATCTTCAGCACTGGACTAATACGGCTACAATATATATAATCTAGGCAAAAAATAATGGGGGTTTAGTTATATTATATGATCATACATTGCATAAGCCTGCCACAATGTCAATGTACCCCATCTTTGGCAGGTCTTACTCTAACAGCCTAATGTCTGCTAAATGAGCTACTTACTTGGGGAAATCCTTCCATCTCAAGTTCTCTGCAGTACAAGGCTAAATAGGGTCCTTGTGACAGGGAGGGGTACAGGACAAAGGAACTGGCTACACTCCTAAATATAATATATATATATACAAGGGGTTGGCTGCCCTCACCTGAACATGTTTAAATGGGGCGCTGCTGGGGGCCAATAAGTACAGTAAAAATTAAAATCCAGCGCACTCTCTTATCTACTAAGCTACTTTGGTATATACATAAAAAGGAGAAAAAGCAAGACACAATGGTGTGATATTGATTTTAAGGGAGTGATATAGCTAGTAAGAGAGGGGGGAGCTTGCATCTCAGCTCACTATTTCAAGGATAGGATAGCACTTTAAGGATATCAGTTTATCTGTATCTCTTCAGCAGCAGAGTTAGCATCATAAAAGAAAAGAAAGCAGTATATTGCTATGTGTATAAGTGAGTTAGCAAGTAATAAATGGAACCATATTCACATTTTATAGAGCAGCCAAACCGCTCTATATTTGTTGTTTAGTTCCCACCAGAGGTCCACGATAGGACATGTCTCACAGGATGCCAAGAATGGAAATTCAAGTGGTAAAAATAAATAAAAATAACAAAATACTTTAGTCTTCAAAATGTTATTAAAAACAAGTTAAAGCAATAATCCACAATGTGATTCACCTTGCAATAGACTTTATCAAGAGGAATACTCAACTTCACTATTGGCTTATTCATTTTTCTTAATTTATTATTTTAGGTTTTTACATGTACCCAAGGTCATAGTTTCAAGCGTTTATAAGAAGCCAGACCTCCTGCCCCCCCAAAATTGCATATTTTGGACTTTACTTTTTGTTGATGTTTTATGTACCATTGAGTTTTATATATTATTAATTTGTTATTAGGCGCTACCTGTTCTTGTTTTGTTGTATGAATATATGCTTGTACGTTTTGTAATTTATGTACCAAAAGGCATCATGACCCTTTCACCACTCCCTTCCAGAAACAGTTTGATTGAATAGTTGCTTAGCTGATGCCAAGATAAATGTATTTATTACTTTTTTTACAATCTCTGTCAAGTCAGCATGTCTTCCACTGGAGCCAAGCTATTTATTCAGGTAAGATTGCTTGTCTATAGCTTAGTAATGGGCAGGTTAACCTAGTGGTAACCAGGGCCGGTGCAAGGATTTTTGCCGCCCTAGGCAAAAGTAAAGTTTGCCGCCTCCCCCCCCTCCCCCCCATATGACATCACAATGCCCCATGTTAACTAACGCAAGTGCTGCAGTGCCGCCGTGTTTACATTAAAAGGCCTGCAGGGACAGGCTATAGACACCAGAACCACTATATTAAGCTGCAGTGGTTCTGGGGACTAAAGTGTCCCTTTAATGTGAGGTAAATTAGAGATTAGTGCCACGAATAATATACTAGATTGCCTACTTACAATCAGATGAGGATGGTGATGGGCTCTAGCTGCAGTCTGGCTCCACTCGTCTGGTGTAGAACAGGCTCTCTGGAAGCTGTTTGTGTTCTGGGAGAACGGAAAGCAGCTCCATTTTTTTAAAGGCCCTTTACACAGCTCATGGTCTGGGCCCCAGGGTCCACCTTCATGTTCCACCAAATTGTTTGTTCACAGGAGTAGGGGATGTCCTGATATGTGTGTAAGGAATGCATTGTGTGAATCTGTGTTTGTATGTGTAAGGGCTGCAATGTGTGTTTCTGTGTATGTACGGGATGCAGTGTGTGCGTCTGTAAGGGGTGCATTGAGTGTGTGTAAGGAATGCATTGTGTGTGTAAGGGATGCATTGTATGTAAGGGTTGAATTGCTTGTGTGTGTGTGTGTCTGTGTGTGTAATGCATTGTGTGTTTTTCTGTGTGCAAGGGGTGCATTGTGTGTGTGTGATGGATGTCAATCTCTCCCTCCTCCCTTGTCATTCTCTTCTCCCCCTCTCCCTCCCTCGTCACTCTCTTCTTTCCCCCCCCCCGCTCACTCTCTTCTCTCCCCCCCCCCTGGTCACTCTCTTCTCTCCCCCCCTCGTCACTCTCTTCTCTTCTCCCCCCCTTGTTCCTCTCTTCTCCCCCCTCCCTTGTCACTCTCTTCTCCCCTGCGTGTCCCTCTCTTCTCCCCCCTCCCTTGTCACTCTCTTCTCCCCTCCCCACTCTCATTCCCCCTCCTAACCCCGTCAATTCCACTCCCTGTCAATTACTCCCCCCCACCTTGTCAATTTATTTCGCCCCCTTTCAATTTATTCCCCCCACCCTGCCTGTCAATTTATTCCCCCACCCTCCCTGTCCACTTATTCCCCCCTCCCTGTCCATTTATTCCCCCCTCCCTGTCCATTTATTCCCACCCCTCCCTGTCCATTTATTCTCCCTGTCCATTTATTCCCCCCCTCCCTGTCCATTTATTTCTCCCCCCCCCCTCCCTCTCCATTTATTTCTCCTCCCCCCCCTCTCTTTCCATTTATTTATCCTCCCCCCTCTCCATTTATTTATCCTCCCCCCTCTCCATTTATTTCCCCCTCTCCATTTATTTCTCCCCCCTCCATTTATTTCTCCTGCCCCCCCCTCCCTCCCTCTCCATTTATTTCCCCCCCTCCATTTATTTCTCCCCCCCTCCCTCCCTCTCCATTTATTTCTCCCCCCCCTCTCCATTTATTTCTCCCCCCCTCCCTCCCTCTCCATTTATTTCTCCCCCCCTCCCTTTATTCCCCCCACCCTCCCCTACCTATGTTGTAGTGTGGCCGAGCTCTGTACTGTCCACGGGTACAGGGAACTTTTGTTTCCTGTACCCGGACAGACTAACAGGAAGTGAACACTCAGTGCTGTTAGTCCGTCCGGGTACAGGAGACAAATGCTCCCTGTACCGGCGGATCATACAGGGCTCGGCTACGCTACAGTGAGGGAGTGACAGGAGGGAGCGCTGAGCGCTTCCCTCCTGTCAGCTCCTCTCTTCATGCTGCGCCCGGGCGGTGCGCCCTCATGGACTCACCAGCCCGGGCGAAGCTGCAGCCGCCTGAGGCTCTCTACAGAGCGCTCGGGCGGCTGCAGCATTAGGGGGGCCGGCGCTCCTGGCGGCGCCCCTTCCCAAGGGGCGCCCTAGGCGGCTGCCTAGTCCGCCTTAATGGTAGCGCCGGCCCTGGTGGTAACGGTCAGATGCCTGCAACATCATGCAGAAAATCAAATGTAAATGTATCATGTTTGTGAGGTTATAGAAATAACCAAAGGATTAATTCAGTACTATGGTTTGTGTTTATGGTATTTTTTACTAAACACTAACTTTCAACATTAACACAGTGTTTAAAGGAACACATCAAGCACCATAACCACTATAGTTTTTAGTGCTTTAGTGTTTATGGTGCCAGAAGTACCCTAGTGATACCCCATTGTAAGTAGTCAAATAATTTTGAAATGGTTTGACTTCTTACCTGGGGTCTGCTTGACGCTGCTTTATGTCTGCACTACTTCCAATGGAAAGCCAGACGCTCCGAAGCACAAGCTAAGCCCTTCACCTATCTCTGTCTGAAGTTGGAAAGGTAGGGAACAGCGACTTAGTGGACCCCATGTAGTAGTAGGTATTACATTAGTCTCTAGAATTTACAGACAAAGCGACAGCAGTTCTATGAAAGCCCTGAAAAAGTTCAAAGAAGAATGACCAGACACCACTAGCGGATCCAAAACGGGAGCACCAGGGAAAATGCTTCCCCTAAGAAGCCTGTCTGGCAGCAGTGGCTGTAGGGCTAGGGATTTGAAAAGAAGCGAACTAGTAGAGCCACATTAGATACACACAAAAGTGGGGGGTAACCCCAAATAGAAAATGAAAAGAGCAAGAAATTATGTATCTAATGTATGGTGTAGAGTATATACATCCAGGGGATATCAAGATGGCCAACGGCAACCCTGCTAAATAGACCGATTGTTGTCAAGTACGCAAAAATAATAAAGTTTTATTAAACATAACTCAATGACGCGCGTGTTTCGCTACTCCTAGCTCGTCAAAGAGCTCTGACTAGCTAGGAGTAGCGAAACGCGTGCGTCATTGAGTGTGTGTGTGTGTATATATTTGAAGGGATTGTGTGTTGGGGAGGCAGATTAATGCCTGTATATATGTATTTTTAAAAATGTTTTATTATGAAACAAAACAAACATTGTGTCCTCCCTCCATTCTTCCCTTTTGACTGGGAGGGGGACCGAGATAGGAGCATTGCCATGGCACCCGCTGCAACGCTCCCACCTCGCGAGAGGAACCCAGCGGAGCTGCAAGCCAGAGCACCCAGGGTCCTCTGCTGTCTCCCTCCCTCCCTAGCCTGCGGCATCTCTTGGAAAACTGTGTATCAGAGATGTCTGTATCTGACATCCTTCCATTTTTGCCCCTTTTGCATTCCTTCCCTAAAGATGCACAGGCTCCGTGCGTGCGTGCGTGCGACAAACTCCATAGTCATATTTTATGAATGGCAAATAAGTTGTTCAGTAACATGTGGAACATTTGATATATACAGAACCTTATTGGTTGGATTTACATTTCACTGAAAAGTAATACTAAAAGCATTATTTTGTTAATTAATAATGCTTTCACCTTCGATAAAGGGAGCTTTTTACTCTAAAAAGTGTTGGCTTTTAATAAAAATGCAATAAAGTAATAAAAGTGCAATAAAAATGTTTTTTTATCCTTCAATACTTCTCTATTGTACACGTTTCAAGTGCTCTGATTGAATGCAATCCCTGACGGCTATTACCCTTATATTAACCAATTCAGGACCAATATGGCAAGACTATCACGAGAACAAGAATATGACCCTAAGCCTGGCATGGTTGCAGATAGGCTTGTGACGATGTAAAGCCTCCATGTAAATGCATTTGGTGTGAATTTCGACAGTTCATTGCATGTAGTCTTCACAAACTGCTGCAAAATAGCCAGTCGGTGTTAATGTATAATAAAATGATAATGTGTGATGTTTCCTGGAAAAAAAAAAAAAACCCTTCCATTGAATAACACGTTTTTGCACTTTGTGTTGTAGCCTATAGCAATGAGAAGACATTTTATAACATATATGTTTTATATCACATATGTATGGGTTGTTTCCTTATTTGATTTTTTTTTTTATTATGCCTGGCTGTATTCATGCAACTTTGCAAGAGTGACACAAAGAATACACTATCAACTCTATGATGGATTTACCCTGCTTTCTAAATGCAATATAAAAACATTTGTCGTGGAAACATTATACAATGAATTCTCTTGTCTGAATGACTTTTTGGGGGGATTACATGTTTTGTCTCCTCTAGAAACATAGAATGTGACGGCAGATAAGAACCGTTTGGCCCATCTAGTCTGCCCAGTTTTCTAAATACTTTCATTAGTCTCTGATCTTATCTTATAGTTAGGATAGCCTTATGCCTATCCCACACATGCTTAAACTCCCTCACTGTGTTAAGGCCTGCACTAATATAAGGCAACCCACAATCAACATCACAGTATGCTCCCAACATTGTGTGAGATGTCCGGCTAAGAGACATTCATTGAGCTGAAGTGGTCTGGGTGCCTATAGTGGTCCTTTAACTCTACATCTGTCTTACCTATTGCCTTCAGCTCCTAGGACAACTCCTCATTAAAGGGACCACCCGTGCCTCTTGACAACCCATGTGTTGCCTACAGCTTGAGTGCCCCTTCAGATTAGAGAATAATTGTTCTCCGCACTGTGGATTGATTCGTGCTTTGTTTTTGTTGCATTGGGTGGCACACTTGACATTATAACAATGTAGGTGGTATATAAAGAGTTAAAGAAATTGAAGGAACACAAAGTAAAGACGGTGGTAAACCTCACATGTAGTGGACAAGATCCAATAGGCAGGATTTGCTGGCCCAATGATAGTACGTTCTGTTTCTGTAAGCATGTTAATGTAATAGTAATCTGTTTGTGAATGGATATCATTTGTGTATAAGTGTGTTAATGCATGTCTAGTGTGTGTATGGGGATTCGTATATGTCTGTGAGTGAATGTCACATTAAGTGCTTGTAAGTAAAAGCTGAATAATGCACACAAACTATTCAGTTTCAGATGTTATATTACTTGGAATCTTCTAACTTAAGTGAAAATATGTTATGCTCACATCATATATCCAATATATGACAATCTCACCACTTCTTCTACTACGTACGAACAACGCACCCCTATATTTGTGGGTCCTAACCTAAGTTTAACCTCGGAGTTAACATGCCAGCTACAATACAGACATCTTGAATTGGTCAATGATGCTCTCCTCAAGATTATGCACCACTAAGACCACTCATCATGGGCCACTTGTGTGAGATATATATATATATATATATATATATATTAGTCAGAATGCTATTTCAGTGTGTATGCATGTATAAGTGTTTATAATTGTGTGTATTTGTGAATGAAGTGTGTATGTGTGGATCAGTGTCGATTGGACGTCAGGCTGGCATTGAGCTAATCATTTTTTTTTTTTTATATAAAGTATTAGTATTTGGTATAAAAAACTAAAATGCCGATTTTTAATAGCGACACAATGCTTGTACTTCCTGATACCATTTCTATATTTACATTTGGAAGTGATAGATTTTTGGAGTGAAGGCACGAGGTAGCAGTATTTTGTATATTTGTGCAATCGTGTATAACAGCTGACCACTCTCAATGAATGACACACTGTCCACAGAAAGTTGCACAGGATTAAGAGTTCTGGGCTGGCTAATGACGCAGCAGAGGGGTTAAACTCCGTATGTGCAGTGCTTTAATCGCGCAACGCTGCACGTAATTATTCCAGACAACGTCACCATTTAAAATGAAGTGGTCATGGTGCTTGGAGTAACACAATAGATAAAGGGAATCTTAAAGATAATCTCTAACATTAGGAATAGAAACGTATCGTTGCATGCATTGATAGCATGTGAGCACTGGGCTAAGCCACAAAACAGCTGTAGTGATAAGAGTCCTTAGAGCAGCTCTATAAAAAATGAATAACAAGAAAATTAATTTTCCCAACAATATCACACATGATTTACAAACAGATGAACTTGAGCAGACTGAGCTAGACATTTCAATCCATTATTCAAATGAGTTACTTTCTACATAAGCTCACTTTGTTTTGCAAGTTTAAACTGAATGATTTCCTTTCAGGATAAACTCATTTAAGGATCTAATTCAAACACACTTGAATGTCTGTAAGTAATCTTCTCATTAAGTATTTTCTTAGGTGTGTGTGAGTAGCATTTTCAAAAATTCTCCCCAAGGCTGCAAGCATAGGACTTATTGGAAGGAGTTATTGAAAGTGAAGTGCAGTGAAAAAGCGATGTGATTAATTCTTTTTTTTTTGCTATGCTGTTACCAGCACAAAGCTACTTTAACGTGTTAGACAAAGTCACTTTAAAAAATAGCAATAAACTTAAAGATTTCTTTCAATCTTTCAGGAGATTGTAGTTTCTAAGTGCTATCACTAGATACCTATGTGACTGTATAATGAGCTCAGAAGTCTGCTATAGGACACTAGAGCAATAGTACCTGCTATTTTAAAGAATTAATGTCTCATTCAGTGTAACAACTGCTATACTCTAAAACAGGGGTAAACAACCTATGGCACGAGTGCCATGCACGGCACTCAAGGCTGCTAGAGCCAAACAGGCTCAGGCCTATCAGCAAAAGGTGGTGTAGGACAATCCTCAATTTTTGCATTGCAGCACGTAAAGGAAGTAATCTCAGATCACGTCCTCCCAGCACTTGTGAATGGGATTCCACACTGGAGTAGAGCAGTCCACAGCTGCTGTTACTGCTCCTGTCCTTGACCTGTACCTGGTCAGCCTGGAACCACTGGAACCCAAGGAAGCCACCCATACTTCTAGATATACACAGAGCTGCAGAATTACCCTCCCCTGATACAAATAATATGGAACTGCCCATTCACAAACATACACACAATCCACAAAAACAATACACATACATGCACACAACCCCACATGCAGCCTCTCACATGCAATACCCTAAACAGCCCCTCATACACACACTACCAAACACACAATGTGACATATGTACCCACACACACAATTCCACTAGCAGCCCCTATACACAGCCCACTTTTATAGGTATCATACACGATACCACAAACCACTCATGAACGTATTCAATATAATAGCTCATATATGCACAAATACAAGGATACAAAGCAACTGCAGTGTAAATAACACCAACAGAATACGGCAACATACACTCCTCAATATAAAAAAAAATAGGGCCGGCACGCTACGGGACATCAGTCTTATATCGGCACAGTTCTGCTAAAAGGTTGCCAACCCCTGCTCTAAAAGGTAGAAACATTTGTTTTATTGTAGACAATCATACCAAAGAGGAATGGTTCATATAGTCATTGTTTCTGCACACAAACACAGAGTCCTCCATTAGAATAACATTTTCAGTAAATGCACATTTTTCCTGTTTTTTTTCTTTCTATCTGTTTTGCCTATTTTCTTCTGATTACTGTACTTCTATCAAATGCTCCTTTATACTTAAGGTTGTACACTTTCTTTCTGTTATGAGCTTGAACATTGAAACAAATTCATATAGCTTTTGTCTGTCCAGATCTTTCTGTGTCCGCTGAAACTTTCCTGTTAGAAGAACATTCTAAAATTCTCAAAAGGCAAAGTTGGTTATCTCCAGCATATCTGCACTTTCATAGGAACACTATAGGCAGTGTTGGTGTATATAGATCATGCCCTTGCAGTCTCACTGCTCAATTCTTTGCCATTTAGGAATTAAATCACTTTGTTTAAACAGCCCTGGACACACCTCCCTGCATGTGACTTGCACTGCCTTCCTAAACATTTCCTGTAAAGAGTCATCTAATGTTTAAACTTCTTATAGCACATGCTGTTTAATTTTGAATGTATTATCTTCTACCCTGTTAATAGCCTTGTAGACCCTGTATGAGCCTTGTATGTGTGATAAACCCCTTAAGGACCAAACTTCTGGAATAAAAGGGAATCATGACATGTCACACATGTCATGTGTCCTTAAGGGGTTAAAGTTAAATTTACAGATCATATGATAAAAACTTTTAAAGTAAGTCAAAATCCAATTTTTTTTTTTTAATTCTCAGCCGGAGAGGTGTGAATAAATGGGCTGCATTAACAGAAACAAAAGTTATTAAACTACTAAATGGAAGCGAACTGAGCAGTGAAACTGCAGGGGCATGATATATACACAAAAATTGCTTCATTAACTTATTGTTGTTTTGATGTCTTAAGCATCCATTTAGTATTTGCTATTAGCTATTAAAATCTGTTTAACCTGCATATAAGTTTGTTAATTCATCAATTCACAGCCAAACTACACCCAACATCCCTTCATTTTTATCCATTTCCCCATATGGCTCAGTGGCTCAATTCTGAATCTAGCGAAATGGACAAATATAATCTTGCAAATCTGGTATGTAGTGAATAGAACCCAAGGACTTTATCTTGAGTTAAAAACCAAACAATTAATCATGAAGCAAAGGGGGGGGGGGGGGGGGGAACTCAAAAGCATGGGGTAGTTTACCAGAAAGAGGGCAAATCCTGCATTTTAAATGAGGTAGTGGTGTATGCCATGTGTAAAGAATAAAGTGAATAAACTCCCTTGTACAGAAATGGACTTTCTTGGAAAGTCATATTTGTATTGTGGATTTGTGTTTATCTTCATTTGACAATTTAGCAATCCTAAATGTTACATCTAGATTCAAATGAATATGTGTCTAATGACAGGATCTTTATGATGTAACTCAGTGACCTTGGCATGTTTGTGATGTCATAAATAGAGCTGTGCATGAAAAACATAGTTGAAGACGGTTTATCTCTTGCAGGGAGTTAAAAATCTTTTGTAACATTTTATTTGTGCATTATTAGTTATCATTATAAAGCAAAACATTACTCAGAACTTCAATTTTATTTTTTTAGGAGAATTACAGTCCTAAGTAAAACATTTGCTTGAAGGGACACTATAGTCACCAAAACAACTTTAGTCTCTCTGTTCAATTCTCTGCCATTTAGGAGTTAAATCACTTTGTTTATGCAGCTCTAGTCACACCTCACTGCATGTGACTTGCACAGCCTTCCTCAACATTTCCTTAAAGAGTCATCTAATGTTTGCACTTCCTTATGGTAAATTCTGTTTAATTTAGTATTTTGTTAATCCCCAGCTTTGTTAATAGCTTGCTACACCCTGAAGGGTCTCCTGTGTGTAATTAAAATTCAATTTACAGAGCAGGAAATAAAAACTATTTAAAAAAATAAATAAATCATCTTGCAATGCCCCAACAGTACAGGATGATGCATAGTATAACATCTGTTGGTCAGCATCTCAAAGTTACTGCACATTTTATAGTAAATAATATTTAGGATATGCATGCATGTCACAAACAAGTATGCAAGACATGGTAAGTATTATCAGAGTATGAAAATGCTAACTACCGAAGATAAACGCAAATAAAAGTGAAGCCACCAAAAGCTATTTGAAGCTTTGTGAAGACATGGTAACATGAGCACAAGGGTAGGGGTAGTAAGCTGTTGGCTGTATTTATCCTATACACATGGCATAGAGACATAATCCAGGCAGGCATAAAAGGTGAGCGAAGGTTCCTAGGGTTCCACAACTTGCCCCAGCCATCCACCTCTTGCTATCAACACCCCTGCTCCTGTGGTCATAGACACCCCCGCTCCCCCTCCTCCCCCCCCCCCCCCACACACACAATGTAAAGTCTATAGGGTAGCAGGAGGCTACAATCTTCACAGGGGTGCAACCTTTGTGTTGCTCATCGATACTGCTTGGGTATCCGACCAGAGGGGGGTTTGCAGGCAGGAACTCTGCGAGCCAGGTGAGTCACAGTAACCCTCTCTGCAGCTCACTTCCTCCGTCTCTTCAGCTTCCACCAGAACCGCTGACAGATGGCATAAAATGCCTGCAAGAATCCTTCTTCCCAGCTCTGCGCCACTGCTTGTTCAGCATGCTTCACAGCCAGAAGTCGCCCTGGGGAGGAGGAGGAGAGTGCGAAGCTCGGACGGTCTCCAAGAGTGAATGCCTGTGTCACCCCAGACGTAGAGATAGGCCGCTTCGCCTGTCAGGGCAGCACCATGCCGCAAGAAGATGGAGCCGCAGCTGCCAGTGGCAAGAAGGGTGAGCTTGTAGTTCACTACAGAGTTGCTCTAGCAATGCAGGGTGAGGTTGTCAGTGTGGTAATGATCTTTATCGGGGTATTTGCCCCGTTTAAAACAATCTTAAGTAGAGTTAGGTCAGGAGCTCAATCTTCCTGCAAACTTCCAGGATGGTGTCCAAGCCCTGCCCCGATAAAAACTTTTTAAAAGTAAGTTACATCTGATTGAAAATGAAACCATTTCATTTTCATACAGGCTGTGTCAGTCACAGCCAGGGGAGGTGTGTCTACGGCTGCATAAACAGAAACAAAAGTGAATTAAATCCTAAATTGAGTTGAATTGAGCTGTGAAAATTCATGATCTATACACAAAAAGTACATAATTAGGCTAAAGTTGTTTTGGTGACTATAGTGTCCCTTTAAGACACACCATACACAGGAGAGATGCTTCTCCCACTTGTATCTGGGATTGCAAAGGATGTCACACAAATCCAATCAGAGCCCAGACACAACTGTTAGTTTGTCTTTTTAAGTAAAAAAAAATTAAAATTCCCAAACCATTAATACTTCCCCAAAAATGGACAAGGGCTGCTTTAATGTTAGGGGTGTGGGTCGGGATGTGGCCAAGGGAGGTGTTCCAAGAAATTTTAAGTGACTTTACATGAATCTAAAATATAATTTAGAACAAAAACAATGTATCTTTTACACAGACTGATTTCTAAACACATTTATTGTAGTTTACTGACACATTACTGTGAGTAATATTGCTGTGTAGCTCTGTTCTATACTCAGACACACCAACAATATGGAGCTCATAGGAAGGAGGGATAGAGGGCTCTGGGCCCAAAATAGACATCCCTCCTAATTAGAGATACGTGAGATGGGAGGGGTATGAACATTTTTCTTTTATATAATTTTGTTATAATAGGAGTGCTTCCAGAATGCTTGGAGTTAATACTTTATCCTCTAGCGAGGAGTTGGGTCTTGCCACTTTGTATAGGAACAGGTGGTTTAGACAAGTACTCATACTTTTTTCTCTCTGTAGTAAATCACCTCAGTATCTGTCAGTAACATGCTTATTGTTTCAGTTTCACCAGGAGGCTCCACATTGCATTCCTTCATGATTTGTTAATCTGCTGAGTAACAATAAAACGTATCATGCCAAATTCACAAGGAAACCATTAACCCTTAGAGCTCTAGAGAACAGTGCTCCTCTCTCCTGCAAGCTTTAGTTCGTAGCAAGCCTCAGTCTTTGCCTGCAGTCACACAGAATGGAAAGCCACTACACATTTTAGGTGATACGGGGATAAGCCCTTCGTATTACCTTTTCACATGTTTTTTTTTTTTTTTTTTTTTTTTAGGAGTGTAAATGATTACTGCTCTTGAGTTCAGAAAGTGAAGTAATTTAATATCTACAATTTCTGTCTTTAATTTATCCTGTTCCTTTTCTTTTTTTTTTTTCTTTTCTTCTTCTAGTTGTGGAAAACAAAATATGGGCAGAAACACAAACCTTGGTTAGGACTATTGTTTTATTGTTATTGGTACAATCGGTTACAGCTGTGTGATATATCCTGTGCCACAACTTTTTGTCCTCTGTTCCCCTCGATACAGTTGAGGCCTCTGCTGACACGTAGAGCATGTCTGTGTCCACGTTGCTATATAGATAATGGAAATCCAGATTCAGGCACGGCTGTGATATTAATAAATAATGCACAGGCCACAGCTAACATTGCAGCAGATGTCAGAAGGCTGGCTGAGAGTGGTGTGACTGCTTGTGATTGCCTGACCTGCTCAGTATGACTTTTACAGAAGGACAATGTTTACAGTATGCATGCAGTCAGAATATACAGTATCTCACAAAAGTGAGTACAACCCTAACATTTTTGTAAATATTTTATTATATCTTTTCATGTAACAATGCTGAAGAAATGATACTCTGCTACAATGTAAATTAGTAAGTGTACAGCCTGTATAACAGTGTAAATTTGCTGTCCCCTCAAAATAACTCCACACACAGCCGTTAATGTCTAAACCGTTGGCAACAAAAGTGAGTACACCCCTAAGTGGAAATGTCCAAATTGGGCCCAATTAGCCATTTTCCCTCCCCGGTGTCATGTGACTCGTTAGTGTTACAAGGTCTCAGGTGTGAATGGGGAGCAGGTGTGTTAAATTTGGTGTTATCGCTCTCACACTCTCTCATACTGGTTACTGGAAGTTCAACATGGCATCTCATGGCAAAGAACTCTCTGAGGATCTGAAAAAAAGGATTGTTGCTCTACATAAAGATGGCCTAGGCTATAAGAAGATTTCCAAGACCCTGAAACTAAGCTGCAGCACGGTGGGCAAGACCATAGAGCGGTTTCACAGGACAAGTTCCACTCAGAACAGGCCTCGCCATGGTCGACCAAAGAAGTTGAGTGCACGTGCTCAGCATCATATCCAAAGGTTGTTTTTGGGAAATAGACGTATGAGTGCTGCCAGCATTGCTGCAGAGATTGAAGGGGTGGGGGGGTCAGCCTGTCAGTGATCAGACCATACGCTCAAATTGGTATGCATGGATTTCGTCCGAGAAGGAAGCCTCTTCTAGGGATGATGCACAAGAAAGCCCGCAAGCAGTTTGCTGAAGACAAGCAGACTAAGGGCATGGATTACTGGAACCATGTCCTATGGTCCGATGAGACAAAGATAAACCTATTTGGTTCAGATGGTGTCAAGCGTGTGTGACGGCAACTAGGTGAGGAGTACAAAGACAAGTGTGTCTTGCCTACAGTCAAGCATGGTGGTGGGAGTGTCATGGTCTGGGCCGGCATGAGTGCTGCTGGCACTGGGCAGCTACAGTTTATTGAGGGAACCATGAATGCCAACATGTACTGTGACATACTGAAGCAGGGCATGATCCCCTCCCTTTGGAGACTGGGCCATCGGGTAGTATTCCAACATGATATAGAACCCAAACACACCTCCAAGACGACCACTGCCTTGCTAAAGAAACTGAAGGTAAAGGTGGTGGATTGGTCAAGCATGTCTCCAGACCTAAACCCTATTGAGCATCTGTGGGGCATCCTCAAATGGAAGGTGGGGGAGCGAAGGTTCTCCAACATCCACCAACTCTGTGATGTTGTCATGGAGGAGTGGAAGAGGACTCAAGTGGCAACCTGTGAAGCTCTGGTGAGCTCCATGCCCATGAGGGTTAAGGCAGTGTTGGAAAATAATGGTGGTCACACAAAATATTGACACTTTGGGCCCAATTTGGACATTTCCTCTTAGGGGTGTACTCACTTTTGTTGCCAACGGTTTAGACATTAATGGCTGTGTCTTGTGCTATTTTGAGGGGACATTAAATTTACACTTGTATGCAGGCTGTACACTTACTACTTTACATTGTAGCAGAGTGTAATTTCTTCAGTGTTGTCACATGAAAATATATTATAAAATATTTACCAAAATGTGAGGGGTGTACTCACTTTTGTGAGATACTGTATATGGTGTATTTAATGGTGGAGATATGTATTGCAGGTCTCAATATGTATTGACCTAAACTAATTATTTTTTGAGTGCTATAGTATCAAGTATTGTCACTTCCGAAAACAAACCAAGAATTAAATATAAATGAAATGATTGTATAATTACTAGTGACAAGCAAAGTAGTCCCTAAGGGCAACACATCTGAAAGATCATTGAGCATGTTTTTGCTTGATCTTTTTTTTTCTTTTTGTAAAACATGCAAACAGTGTGTGTTTGATATTGTGGTTTCATTTTCATTCTGCTGTTGTTCAGGGGTTTATAGGACAAATTCATAAACATCCATTGTACAGCGCTACGGAATCTGATGGCACTATATAAATAATACAATAATAATAATAAAACCTCAAACTGCAGTAAATTGAAATCAGAATGTTAAAATTGGTGCTTAAATAGCTGCTCTGTTAAAAACTCAGTCTCTACTATAGTCACAGCTTCGCTATTTTACCCTCATTTTTGCCATTCAGGTTTTCAGTTTAAAGTAGTTTATTGATTAGTGAAGAAACCTTACTAATTCCCCATGCAATCAGCTACAGGATGTATGCACCTGTACAGTGCAACCAAAATAGAGATTGCAGTCATTAAAATGGAATGAATGAATGAATGGAAATCTGTTGTCTGCGTGGAAACCAGCAGAGGACACAGGAACACATACAGGGAGTGTGCCTGGGGAAAAACGCAAAAAGGTGGGGGGAAAAACGCAAAAAAGTGGACATTTAAAGTAAATTACTTTTTTATTGTGCTTGTTTTTTGTTGTGTCCTCCTCCATTTCCCCCCCCCCCCCCCCCCCCACGCACACACTTTTTTTTTTAATGCATGTTTTTTATTTAATTAGATGCCTATAACTCCAGATAGAAAATATTAAATCCTGAAAGGGTAAAATAATGGTGGATTGGTGCTTAGTATTATAGATATAAGTGCAACTACCCCCAGTGCCTTAAATCACTCAAATAGCACTTAATGATTAGTAAAAGTAATGAATGATAGGTGGGTGCAAAAGTACACAACAATAAATAAAATGTATACTTAATATTATGAGTGTAGAGCTTCCTGATCTTTCTGGAAAAAAAAAAAATATAAAAACATTTATAGCATAATACTGTTATATCAGTAAATATAGATCTATTACAGAGGTAATGGGTCACTCACACTCTCCAGAGCCACAACAAGCAGGCTCTGGCTATGATGGCAGATGAATAATTAGCGTATACTGGCTGTGAGATATACTGCTGTGGTGTCTCCTTTCCAGCACCGCAAGAAGTATGAGGATATCCAAGGTGGTAAAGATAAAATGAACTTTGCTGGATCAATTATACTGGAAACAAACAGATAAGCTAAAAAATATATAGTAAAATTAGAAGTCCACACGCACTGACGCGTTTCAACCCAAGTCGGTCTTTCTCAAAGTGTATGATGGACTTCTCTTCACCTTGCTTTTATCAGGTTCTTCCGGAAATCAAATTGTGGCGCCGTTTTCCGGCTTCCCGTCATTCCTTCCGTGTTCATTACACTTCCATGTCACGTGATGATGTCAGCCTGCGCCTACACATCATGATGTCATATCCGGAATGACCGCATTATTTCCTTCACTGGCAAACTTTACCGGAAGTATGTATATCGCCATTTTAAGTAGGGGCAATATCATCCTGACTACTCATGTAAACATCAAATGTCTACATAAAAAGTTTGTTGTTGCAAACTTAATACACACATGAAAATAAAACAACTCATATATAACTGCACATTGAATTCTTATTTTTAAGGAAAAAAGGAAAAAACAGAACGATAGATAATTACACAATTCCTGTTATTGTTATCCACATCAAAAATTCTATCATTTATAATATAAGGAGAAAAACCCTTTTGAGATAAAATAAACATATATACCAGGGTAATTTTTATTCAATCTATAATATATAAATTTAGTCAGAATTACAGTATAGATAACACATCCATATAGGATAATATGTAAACTCAAAAATATAATATTTAAAATATGCCTATAACTCGATATATCCTCCCATCATTTCCCTCTTGAATAACCTTTTTTTTTTTAATAATAAATAACTTAATATATTTGGATAGAACAGAAAGTAGACTGTCGCAAAATGTTTGTTTAACAATGTTCAGTTCATATAGCACAATACCGTTTACCATAGGCGGATTAGCACTTGTCATTTTTGTGTGAGATGTTATCCTTTTGTTTAGAATGTCTTCACGGCTTTTAGTAATGGAAGGTACTTCAGTTGCTCCAGGCACCTTGTGTACTTAGCGTTTTAGCTAATTCTATGTTCAACAATGCTATACAAATCGCACTGGGATACAGTTTTCTGGTTGTTGGCACAGATAATGTGCCACATTGCCTTCAGGTATGGCGATTGTCCATTCTGTGTCATCACTTGTTTTTTTTTTTGTTTTTTTAAGAGCTCCCACCCCCATATGAAGGTCTGTATTCAGACTAGTGCATTTAAAATGTTGTTCCCAACTAAAATGTGCTATCTCATACCGTACGTTATTGCACAATGCCCAGAATCTGGAACTAAGATCTGTTTTGTTCTCTGTAATGTGACTATGCTGCATTTCATATAATAAACTAGAAGTTAAAGTCTTATGGAGATGGCCTGCAGGCCAAAAATCGTTTAGAAACAAAAAAAAAAAAAAATAGAAAGTGGTATTCTTTAACCCCTTAAGGACCAAACTTCTGGAATAAAAGGGAATCATGACGTGTCACACATGTCATGTGTCCTTAAGGGGTTAAAAAAAAAAAATACTTTAATACCTGAAAAGTTACATTGCATAACACCAAGCAAACCAATCCCCCTTGTAACTAAAAGGTAAGCTGCATAAAGCAAACGGTGTGAAAGAGGGTGAAAAAAAAAAAAGAGTGGAAACTGTTTTTTTTGGGGGGGGAGAGGGAGCATTTTTTCTTCATAATGTGGAATAGTCCTCAGCTGTTCTGATGTCAATGGGAAATGACTTCGAAAGCTGTACCAGTTTGAGTCCATTTCCATTTCCACTTCTTAAAGACTTGATGTATGTTGTTCAGAAGGGTCTGGAGTGGACATTACATACCAACATTCCATGAAGGTGCGGTGATCCACTGTGGTGGAGAGCTCTGTGGATGGTGAGGGGTTTGAAGGATACACAATTTATTGCTGCACGTTGCTGTGCTCTATGTATTCTTCTACATATGACTTGATGCTGTTCTTTTACATCCTTATTGTAAAGTTTTGTGAGTGGTTCCATACTTCCTAACAATGGAACGTACAAATGTGGGCCTGATGTAAAGTGGGCAGACAAATACATTTTTAAAAAAAGGATGTGTCAATCTTGTGCTACTGACAGCCACTCCAGCCAGCCCAACTATGTGCAGCCTATGCACAGAGCATTTTGAAGCACTCAAAGCATTGTCTGACTGGGGACATTTACAGGGGTTGGCGGGCAGGACCATGAATTCTGATGGTGCCAACTGACTCTAAGACAGTTGGTAGGTATGTGCCGGTTTTATTTTGAAATCGGACACTGACGTGCTCGCTAGTATGATTTTTTAAAAAATGATAACTTAAAATGAGAGTGCAATTGAGACAATCATGCCCCAAACAAGATAATCAAAATGTAGGTGATAGTGCAACAAAGAAGATAAATAGCAAAAATCTACATACCTAAAATCAAGCAAAAAGGCTGCTACCATAAGTGCATTCTCAACAAGAACATTCAGTAGAAAACAAAACATATAATGCTATTTACTGAAAAGTGGAGTACTGCGTGAATTGTAACCCTGCCCAAACTATCTTTATTAAATTGCCAATTGTTGTGAGACTCCGTGATAGGTGTGCACATTTGAGTAGTGTGCAATAAATAAATGTCGGTGCTACTTATGAAATCTGTTTGTGTTGTTTTTTTCGGTGTGTTTTTTTTTATTTTTTATTATTTTTATTTGAGGGGGGGAGGTTTGCTGTGTGTAAACAACATGGAGATAAGTAATTGATGATCCTTTCATTCTATCACAGGAGTGTTATTGTTACAACTCTCCAAATATCGCACAACACTGGAGCATTGCTATGTATTTACTTATTTTAGAGTTTTGTGTAATTCTCTGATTACAGTTTTGTGTAATTTTGCCATTTTTCTTTCTAGCGGTGTAAAATGTACACTTTCATTTCAGCATTTTTTTTCCACAAGTAAATTTAGCTGCAGTTTCCGTTCGAGTTGTGGTTGCAAGCCTATGCTTTTGAGAGTTCAAAGTTTCTAAGATTTATTTTCATTATGTTTTACGTGCTTTAAACATAAATGTATTCCTTCCTGTTGCATAAATCAAATGCTCTTTTTATTTTGATTGAACTTGTAACAAGATAGAATAATTGGGAGCATGGAAGAAATTTCTAAGAACAGGCGTTATCACACTCATAAAGTAGATTTTCATTTTAATTTTTTTTTTATTGTTATGACTTGTGTGGAAAAAGCATCGCTGAATGATTCACCAATTCTTGTTTCCTGTTCTTTTCTGAGAAAGTCTCAGTAAGTTGTGGTATTACTTAAAGGGACATTCAGAGGTGGATTTACCACCCATTTTTATTAATTTCATAAACCTCTTTGTATGGAAGGATTAGTGAGCACTTGCCCATTTGACTCTTATTTTTACAGATCTTTAAATTGCTGCTTACACTGTCTAATAAAACTGCAAACTGCATATCAATTCAAAAACATTGAGTACTGCATTCGCATTGGGTCCCTCAATACTTCTCTATAGAGAAGCATTGGATTGGCCCAAGATCTGTATGGACGATTGCTGAAAATAGACAGAATAAAAGCCACAGTGAGACTGGGAAGCTCCTGTATTATAGGCAATTTTTACTGGTGTTTATTTTTTGTTTTGTTTTTTTTAACCCTGTAAATTGGTTTATCTCTGAGACTCCTTGGATTCAGTGCTTCTCACAGAGAGGCATTGTATTGACAAATCATGGCATTTGCTGCACATGTGCCTTTTGTTCTTAAGTCTTCTCTCTGAGAAGCATCTGATTGGACAAAAGTCATCATGCTTCATGACTTCACTGGAAGCGGGTTGAGTAGCAGTGATGAGTGTCCTGAAGCTAGTATCAAGGCAATTTTCATCAATAAGAAAGGGGGCGGGGGGGGGGGTGGGGAGGGGGGTAGGGCAGGGGGCCGGCAGCATACTAAATTTGACTTGTGGAAAACTTCCTATAAAGCAATTTCTAAAAATAAAATTTCTGGTAATCGTTAAACTAATCGTTTACAAATCATTCTACCTGTAGTTTTTTCACCTGTGGAATCTACAACTGAAATTGATTAGTCTTGTGCAAGTCTATTCTTAACTAGTTAAGGAACACGTCTAATCGACCAAAACAAAACACGAGCGGTTATTTGAATTGGTTGTGCAACACACATTGCAATACAAATTTACTTTTGGTTAATGTTTGGTATTGTAACACAACCTGTGTATGCTGCATGTCTTGATATATTGTTATAGCACCTAGTGATTCACTTATTGTTTTGCATTGTTTAACAGTAACTGATAGCAAAAAGCATGTGAACTCAGTAGCCGATTGTATTGTTATTTGTAAATAGCTACACATTGTACATTGCATGGATAAGGGTTATTTTTGTACTCCTTGATTGTGCTGCTTGCCCAGTGTAACCCCAGAACCCAATTGCTAAAGACAACATATATATATATATATATATATATATATATAGTGTGTGTGTGTGTGTGTGTGTGTATTTATTTTTTCTTATTACATAGTATACAAAAAAAATCACCAAAATAAGGTATAAGCAGTTTTTGTCATGTGACTGTACATTGAAGATTCATAGTTATGTATCGCTCTGCCTGTTGGCTTTCTGTACACCAGTTTTTGATTTTATTTATTTTGACATATGCCATCGCTTCCTAAATACAGGCTGATGTTATCTACGTGTGTGTTTTTCTCTGTGCTGTGGGTTGCATTGAAAGTGCTGAACACCACAGTGAATTTCCGTGGAGAGGTGCTGCAAAAGGCTAGGACCCTGTCAATTTAAAATTACAGCTTTAATCTAGAAATAGAGTTTCCGAGTGATGTGGTTTCAAGTGAAATGTGTGTGAATTTCCCAGAAACCGTAGAATAAATATAGTACTGAGCATATACTTATACGGATATACAATATACGGAATATATTGTTTTTATCTTCACATTCGTGTTATTGCTCATTATATATAAAACTATAGCTGGGAAAAAAAGATTGAAATCTGCTGCAATGTATGGTACAATGCCATTTTGAAGTGCAGTGGGGCAGGTTAACACAGTGTCAAGATCCATACGGCCCACGTTAAAAAATAGATTCAGCTTACAAGTTTATACCACTTTTTTGTATACAACACTTTGATAAATCCCCTTCGTTGACATTGGCCAAGAAGTAGTTATTTAGTAGTTGTAGATCTGCCAGCCTGTACCTTTGCTACAATATCATGTGTTCAGTAGATATTTTGGGCTAGTCATGTCAAAACATTAAAGGACCACTATAGTGCCAGGAAAGCAAACTCATTTTCCTGGCACTATATAGTCCTTGGGTCCCCCTACCATCAGGGGTCCTCCTCCCGCTGGGCTGAAGGGGTTAAAACCCCTTCAGCCACTTACCTTAATCCAGCGCCGGGCTCCCTCGGCGCTGGTGACCTCTCCTCCCCCTGTGACGTCAGCTCCCGAGTGGAGCCGAATGCGCATGCGTCGCCAGAGCCACGCGTGCATTCAAACCGCCTATAGGAAAGCATTCCTCAATGCTTTACTATGGACATTCTGCGCGCTCAATGCAATTTTCACATAGAACGTTGCGGAAGCGCCTCTAATGTCAGGAAGACAGCCACTAGAGGCTGGATTAACCCTGCAATGTAAACATAGCAGTTTCTCTGAAACTCCTATGTTTACAGCTGCAGGGTTAAAACCTGGGGGACCTGGCACCCAGACCACTTCATTGAGCTGAAGTGGTCTGGATGACTATAGTGACCCTTTAAGCATAAGAGAATGCATGCCTGGGAGAATTGTTTCAGTATTTCTTAATTGATTTATTTTTGGGATTGGAATGGGTTTAAAGGGGTAGCTAGAATTCTGTGTCCATGTGAGCGCAGACCTTTACGTCAATACTTCTACTTGTGCACAGATCCACCATATCATTCATGACCACCAAGATATAACTTGTGTCCCATATATCTGTCTATGACTCTAAATCTGCTAGTGTTGGTCTGTTTAACAGACCTCTAGCTTCTGCTAAAAGAGATACCATCTTTATATAGTTATTTTGTCTTTCTTTTTAAACAGAAGGAAATGCATATTTAAATGATTGCTGTCGTTTTTCTCTTTTAGTAGGAGCTATCTTCATGTTTTCAAAGCCAAATGAAAATGCTTGATTAAAAACCTGCCCGTTCATGCCCTTCTCACACACCAGCCAAGCAGATGAATTCCAGTGAAAATATAATTCACCTGATAACTACATGTCTTGGGAAGAATTCAGTTTACTGTTTGAGAGGTTCTCGGAATTCTTCTTCTTAATTTAAAGAACACTCTAATTAAAAGAAAAATAAGGAGATATGATAATTTTTCCTTTTAGAATATTGGTCCCTAAGAACCAATGTACCTTTCTTATTACTTCTCCTTAGACTTTTTACTCTAGTGAAGTCATTTCCCCCATCCCCCCAAATAAAAATAATACAAATCTTATGTCTCTCTGTGCACCCCCATCAATACCTGGGATGTGCTGGTGGGTAGGGAAATTACACGCACATTATGCACACATGCATTCAGACACACACATTGATATACACACACAAAGACGCATATACACACAGACACACATTTAATTTTATATTTATTTATTTGGGGGGGGGGGTGTTCACAGTAAAGTTAAAGTCTCCCCTTTTTATCTTAACAGGCAGAGCTAGATTGGAACCTCATCCCTGGGGGGGGGGGCAGTGGTTGCTGCTGGGATCAATCTCTATAGTGATTGTCCAGATGCAGTAGATAAGATAAGAGATGTTCAAGCAATTTGGATGTATCAGCTGAGGAAGAGGCAGATATGAGCTAGGTTTTTTTTTTTTTTTAAATTCTTTATTTTGGTAGTGCAGATAGTCACAATATTTCGACAGTCGCCACAACAGCGTATTTCAAGTGTTGCACATGGTATACAGTGGCATGAAACATTTGCACAATTTTTTATATATATAACATCTTAATAAACAGGCTTATGATGGATCTAATTACGGTATAATCATGTTGAGTATTAGGTATTACATGCCTGAGAGGGACTAACAGTCGTACATATGCCAGGATTATATTCGTTGAGGATCTTGCTTTAAAGCTGAAACGAGTAGGGTAAAAGGCAACGTGTAATCAGGCTTATGGCATAGGCAGTAACTGCCAATATTGTTAAGGTGAGTGTTGAGGTAGCCTATGTGTACTTGATAGGATATAGTATGCAGAGGCGTGACTGAGGATATAGACAAGACACATGCAATCTTATTTTTAGCAAGGCCCTGCAATCAGGTTCATGCTGAGAGGAGACAGGACCAGTGAAACAGGCGTCCAAAACAGGTTTCTAGAACAGGCTTATATAAGGAAATTTCTATTAAAAGAAAGCAAATATATGAAACGCTATGTTTGTCATCGGTACCTCATTATTAAACATGCTAGGCTATAAAGGTATAAAACATTGCTTGGGAACGAAAGTGAAAGAAAAAACATAAGGAAAAAAGGCAATCATATGGGGAAAATATAAGAAAATACCACTGGCGGTAAGGAACTGGAGAGCGTGTATGGCTCTAGTCCGTGTGGCTGACCGGTTGTAGAGACAGTTCAGCCTATGCCTGACGAGTAATTTCCCGATAGCCAGGGAGAGTGACTTCTGTTTTCAGGCTGCGGAGTGGGTTGTAAAGTAAGTCCATTCCCTGGCGTCGGTAGTTCCCGGTGTGTTATATGTTGCCTTATGTGCCACCATGTCGGGGCCGTCTTCGTTGCCGCTGTCTGCTTCTTCATCAGGTGGTTCCGACCTCTTGTGGGTGAGTACTCGCTGTTATGTTGGTGGGAGGTCGGGCCGATGTGCGTCCGCCTGTGTGCTTGCCGGTTCTCCTGGGCCTTTGGCGAGATCTTGCAGCCATGTTCTGGTAGAGTGCTGGGCCTTAGGGTCTGTTCGGTGGTATTGCTTTTCTGTGCGAGGGGGCTGGTGTGTGCGCCCGTTTCGTGCTCCCGCCATGCCGGCCTTTGGCGTTTGCGCTGCCTGGTGGCCGCCTGGAAGGCCAGAGCTGGGTGTTCGTAGTGACGTCTGCGGGTGATTGGTCTTAGCCACGAGGCCACTAATTGTGTAGCCCGCTGGTGGGTCATCCCCCTGTCCACCAATGTTGTGCAGAATTGCAGGCACAGCTGGTCTAGGGCCATCAGAGGGTGGAGTGTGGCACGGCTGACCGCTGACTTTTTCCTGTGTCTTGGCTGGGCGGCCATTTTGGCTGGGCCTCAGGCGCCTCGCTTGTTTGCAAGTTATGTGGTCTGGGTATCTCGCTCACCGTTTAGGTATGCTTGGGTCGGACGTGTTGTGTCTGTCGCTTGGTGGTACCGGGATATCCCTCACCGGCCAGGGGGGGTGAACGGGGTCTGGAGGGCTGCAGCGTTTTCCCGCTGAGTTGTTGGCGTGGAGGTCGGCCGCCACTCCCGCACCTGCATATGTTGGTAGGCCGCAATCCTGTATTTGCCCCAGGTCGCTACTCCGAGCTCGGCAATCCGGCAAATTGAGTCTCGGGGGTCACCCCACTACTCTGCTGCTTCGTTGTGGAAGGTTTGGTGTGGTAGTTTTGGGGGAAAGTCGCTTGTTAGCCGGTTTTCGTACAGAGCTCTGGTTGAGTGCGACCAGTCTGCTCGGCAGTCAGGCCCCGCCCCCCTGAGCTAGGTTTTTAAGATGTGAGTAGCATTATTTGGAGAGTGGAAGAGAGGTCTAGATCAAAGAGGACACAGAGGAAGCAAGTGTGCAGGGTAGCTTTAATAGAAGCACCATTGGCTGGAAGTGACACTGACAATAGAAGATGATTACTTGAAAGAAAGAAGTCAAGAAGAAGTACCAGGTTTTTAAAAAGAATACCATATTATGTATTGTAAGCGCTGATGTTGTGTTAATTCGCCCCAGTACCATGTATGTATGTGTAAGTGGGTACAGTCATCTTAGGTCTTTATATATATATATATATATATATATATATATATATATATATATATATATATATATAATTTATTTTCTTTTGATTTATTTTCTTTTTGATTATTTATATGCATGCATTAAACAAGATATATGTATTTTTAGACATAGTTTCCATTGAAAAGTAGCACATAACATTCCCATTTAAATCATTGTAAGGACTAGGACTGGCTGAAAGATCTTTTCCTGGTAATTAGGAACAACCATGCAGAAGCTGCAGCCGCAAACAGAGCATGTACAGTTGCATACAGGCACTCCTCACTTACCGACCGGGTTCTGTTTTTACGACCCGGTCATAAAACTAATTGGTCAGTAAGTGAGCATGCGCTACAGAGCATGCGCACCAGTGCAGGTCTGTGTTTGGGGAACGTTCCCCGTACATAGATTAGATTAATTTTTACCCAATGGAAATTTACCCGAACGTAGACATACGCACCAGAGCAGGGAATCCCTCTTATAGTTTTGAATTGTTTCCCTTTCCAGATAAGTACTAGACGCATCCCCAGCTCTCCCAGCAACCCACTTACATTCCGTGCAAATTAGGATATTTTCCTATGCAGTAATTCTATAAGACAGTACAAAATATTCTTTAGAGTGGTGGTATTGTCTTGGAGTAACAATGAGTCTTAGCCTTTTGGCACTTGGAAATAACTGAAACTCTTAAACCATGTTATTAAATCTAGCAGGAATTATATCACAGGATCAGAACATGAAGGCCTGTAATTGCATCAACAATGTGCCACAAGTGATCATTGTATATATCTGGCAAAGTAAATCCTCCTGATCCTTGTGGTTTTATTTAATTACAAGGCTGTGCACAAACAGCTGCCCTGTATTATAATTGTTGTATCCTGCAGTGCCTGTTGAGTTATTAATGCATTTTATAGCTTTTTAACACCTTCAGAACACAACTTATGGAATAAAAGGGAATCACGACGGAATATTTCCGTCATCTGCCCTTAAGGGGTTAATTGGTAGTCTTTGTGAAATCTATCACTATTGTCAGCACCAAACACTGTCTGTGCAGTAATAGATGTGCCTGGGTAGCTTAAACAAAAACAAAAACAAAAAATAAATTACAGAAATACATGAAGAACCAAATAATTGCTGAAATATTGGCCACCAAATATTGTCCACCAATTACTTGCTTCCCAGTCATTTCATTGTCACTGCCAAGTAATAGTGTGTTTATTTTTTTTTTATTATTTTTTTTTTATAGTTGATCTTTTGGATCAATTATCAAGTATTAAAAGTCTTATCCAATTAATTTACTCAGAGTGTAGTCAAATGGGTTGTCTTTTCTTTTAGTTTAATGATGAAAATTGGAACTGAATGTTCTAAGCCTCTCGGTATGAAGCTTGAACTTGAATCTACCACAATTTTATCTCTGTTCTCCTGATTAACCGTATGCTCGACACTCTCACCTGATGTCAAGGAGATTTAGGGAAACTACACTTTGAGAGCCTCTTTGACTATGCCCACGGTGCACTTACAGTTAAATTCAGGGAATTGTATTGCTGTACACAAGCACTACAGCATTACTCATTGTTTGAGCCGTCGATCAATACTGGTAGCTTGTCATCCTGGTGCCCATATGTTCCGGTTTGATGCACTGCCTTACACAAATCCTCTCGCCAGCATCGCCTTTGCCCACACCCTCTTTCATCCATTATTAGGACAGGACATACTAGGGCAGGTCTGGGAGCCATTCCTTTTTTTTTTTTTGCAATACAATTATGAATTCTGCATTTTGTCAAGCAGGGATTGCGAGTGCTGCCCAGCAGTATACGAAATGTATGTGCTCGCAATATTAACTCCATTCATTAACAGCTACTTCTCCTTTGAAATTCTGGCCATGACTGCTTAGTTGATTTTACATCCTAAATTCCCCACACTGCTGGGCAGTGCTTGCAAGCCCTGCCTGAACGAATATAGATTTGAGTAAATGCTGCTAAAATTGAAGCAGTTTCATTTCAGTATGATTTTAAAGAATATCTATACAGTTTGCTCAAGGACACGCTGACGGACAATAGGGAACTTTGAGAAGATATCTACCACTATTTCCTATTCATGGCAATTGAATAGAGTGGAAGGTGGAAGCAACTACTTCCTGTAAGAAGCCATCAAAGAAAAATGTTTAAAAGCAGGATCCATTTCAAATTCTAACAAATGTTCACCACTCTCTTTACTGTGTATATTTCAGACATGTTTAATCTTTTTGTTTTGGTCATTAAATTATAATTTATTAAACGCCAGCTGTGTTTATACAGATATTGTGATGTAATTCCAGTAAAATACAAGTTTAGCAGGCTAAGATTGCCACAAGGCATATGTATGTATATGTGTTTGTAGTATCAGTTAGTTAATTACACGTAGCTAAGATACTGTTATCACTGTACTGACCAGGTGCAGGAATGTAAGAACTGGAATTACGCGTCCCTCTCCTTTGTATCAGATGAGCCACGTGGTTAGACCGGATGGATGAGTTTAGACTCTATTTATTAAATAGGTTAAGGGTATGTGTGGGTGTAGTTAATTGTGGGAGGAGCTACAGTGCTATATAAGGAATGTACTCTATGTATTCAGTACTCAGACTTTGCTGTATTTTGGTGACGCTAGTCCCTCTGAGTCCCGATCGGTGATCCAATAAAGAATCTCTTCCTTCCTGAAGAAACCTGTGTCCATCTCTCTGTGCTTGGCTTCCGTCAGTTTCTCCGGTATCATTTGGTGCGTTGGCCGGGAAGCTCATCGTTCAACGGTAGCTGAGAGGCAGAGGCGTGAGACGGTCTATCTTTGCCCACGTTCTCTACGGCTGCACCCCTGAACTTCTGCGTGGACCTCCCTTCGTCTCGGCGCCACTGGTCTGTTGTCCAGGAGATCATCGGCCTCTACGTGAGAAGTGCTGGGGTGTCCCCGTCGATGAGTGTGAACTCAGGTTCAGGAACGAGGAGGTAAGACAACTGCTGTTTTAGACGGCAGGACCCACTAGGGGTATACCGATTGTGCGGTAGGCCCAAAGGGGTTTTGAATCTGTGTATCTGCCCCCTCTGTCGGAGGGAAGGAGCGAAGGCGCACCGCTCGATCGAACGCTCTTTAGTCAGACCGTTTGATTTGGTTAGTCAGGCGGGGTCCTGGTGTAAATAGCCCTAGCCGGACACCGGTGTCTTGTCTAGACTAGCGTTCTAGGGTGTATATTACGTTCGCTAGGTCGGAGGGACCGGGAGACTAAGCGGCGCCTGTGTAAATTCGGTTCGCTAGTTCTCATCCTATCTGGGCTAAGTGGGAAGGCGTGTAAATTTGGAACCCACTAGACTTTTGATAGTGCGACTAAGAGGCGCCTGTGTAAATTCGGTTCTCTAGCTCGCTATATATGTGGTGATTGGGCAGTGTGGCTAACCAAAACGGGTGTATATAGTTTTAGGTAGTCCATTCAAGGTACTGGCCAATAGTTTAGTTGGGAATTGTAAATGTGTTAACGATTGTTTTAGTAAAGTGTATATCTTGTTAGATAGCGCGAGCTCAGCCGTCTAGCGAGAGTGTTAATAGTGTGTTGCTGTATTATAGTGCACGGTACCATAACCCTGTATATTTACTGACATTATATAATAAGTACTAATCATTGTCGTCCATTGCATGTTTAACACCATAACCACTAATAATTGTATTGTGACCTTAACTTGTGCTTTGACCTATGCTAACCGTACTGTAACCGCTATTTGTAAAAGACGATGTTACTGGGGTGTGTTATAGACGGGTAATTCGTATATAGAGAATTATAGCGTGGGTGACTGTATAGTTACGCCAAAGGGCATAATATTGATTATATAGTGACTGGTGTAACAGCTGTGTGTGTACGGGAATTCCCTGAGTGTTTATTGTTATTGTGTACGTTTCACTTGGTAACCGTACCACGTGGTGCTGTTGCCAGAGGAAACGGGTGTGACTGTTGAATAGTACGCGTGTATAGTATTCGTTGTCGACGACGTTCCATTGTTAAGTATGGGTGCGTCGCAGTCAACGATTCCGGATCCCTTAGGATGTATGGTTAAGAATTTTAAAAAGGGATTCAAAGTTTGTGATTTTGGGGTAAAGATGTCTCCTGTACGTTTGGTCACTTTGTGTACTAGGGAGTGGCCTACTTTGGTTGCGGCATGGCCGCCACGTGGCAGTTTGGATCCAACTCTGGTACAGCGCTTACACGTGGCTGTATCGGGTAGGCCTGAACTTTACGGCCAGTTTCCTTATATTGACTGTTGGAGACAGGCCGTAAATGACTCGCCAAAATGGCTCCAGACATGCCACGAGGAGCAGTGTCGCCTCATGGTAGCTAGGACTTGCTCGTCCACTAGGACTGGTGTTAGGCCCATTTTGGACACGCCCCCTGAGTCCGAGATCCCTTTGCCGCCCCCTTACTTTCCGTTAAGAAGAAGTGACGCAAACGCAGGAAGTCCTGCACCCCTCCCCTCATTACCCTCATCCACTTCCGCTTCCTCCTCCAGTACAGGATCCACCCCCCCTCGTACTAAATCTCCCCTTCCGGAACCAGAATCCACCCCCATTAGAAACGAATATCCTGATTTGGCGCCACTTCAGACTTCCGGTCAAGCTTCATCTAGCTCGGCTCGAAGTGTTTTATTTACGACCTTTTCCCAAAACCGACCTCCCACATCCCCATACCCTATCTCTCCCCGACCGGAACCCATGACTGACGCCTCTCTACGTAGCCCCATCCAAACCCGACAGTTGACTGGTGCCCAACAATTAAAGCACTATCAGATGCCTCTTCGTCTGAATCCCGGGTCAGCTTATATCGATGCCGCAGGTCAAATGGCACACGCTGACCCAGTCTTCGTATATGTCCCATTTACCACAACCGATCTTTTAAACTGGAAGACCCATAATTCCTCGTATACTGAGAAACCACAAGCTATGACTGATCTGTTCACCTCAATAGTACAGACGCATAATCCGACATGGGCTGATTGCCAGCAGTTACTAATGACTTTATTTAACAATGAGGAAAGGACAAGAATAAATCAAGCAGCCATTAAAGCATTAGAGGATAGAGCCCGTGCTTTGAACCAAGCCAATCCAGCAGCATGGGCCGCGACACACTATCCCAACACCGATCCCGATTGGAACGTAAATGGTGCTGATATGGTTCAACTCAGAGCCTATAGAGACGCTATAATTGCTGGCATGAAAGCCGGAGGAAAGAAAGCCATTAACATGTCGAAGACAGTTGAGGTGATCCAGAAAAGCGATGAAGCGCCCAGTGTCTTTTATGACCGATTATTGGAGGCATACCGCTTGTATACCCCCTTTAATCCGGAAGACGCAGACAATTCCCGAATGGTTAACTCCGCCTTTGTCAGCCAAGCATACGGAGATATTAAGCGCAAGCTACAAAAGTTAGAAGGGTTTGCAGGTATGTCCATCACCCAACTAATGGAGGTAGCAAATAAGGTCTATATGAACAGGGATACAGAAAGTAAGAAAGAGGAAGAGCGCAAGATGCGTAAAAAGGCTGATATGCTAGCGGTAGCGATCGCAGGCGTAGATAAACGGGGCCCAGATAGAGGCAATAATAGATGGAGTAGGGAGCCTTTGAGTAGGGATCAATGCGCGTATTGCAAGGAAGAAGGGCATTGGAGGAACGAATGTCCGCAAAGAGAGCAGTACGAGAGAGACCAACCCAGGGCAGGCTACGGAAACTTTAGAGGTAGAGCGAGAGGTAGAGGAGGCCCCGGAGGGAGTAATGGTTATAGAGGGAGTAATGGGAACAGAGGAAGTGTTAGGGAAGACAGGTATATTCCAGCAGCGCAAAGGTCCCGCGATAGAGAAGGTAGGGACTTTGTAGGATTGGCTGACACTGTCATGGAGGACTATTGATACCGACCGGGCTCCATCCCCCTTGGTCGAGCGGAGCCTATGGTCGATGTATCAATAGGGGGGAAAAGGAGTGCGTTCATGATCGACACTGGTGCTGAACATTCAGTGGTGACTAATCTAGTTGCTCCTCCATCTGGAAGGACTATTACTGTGATAGGAGCAACTGGAAGAAGTGCTGAAAAACCGGTTCTTAAAAGTCGACTCTGTACATTGGGAGGCCACGTAGTAAAACACCAATTCCTTTATATGCCTGAATGTCCAGTCCAATTGCTGGGACGTGATATGCTATCAAAATTACAAGCGCAGATTACGTTCCTACCAAATGGAACAACATCCTTAAAGTTTAATGGACCTTCAGGTATTATGACTTTATCCGTACCAAAGGAAGAAGAGTGGCGACTTTATACAGTGTTGACTAGCCAAAACCCTAGGAGTGATGAGACATTGTTTAACATACCAGGAGTTTGGGCAGAGAACAACCCACCAGGACTGGCCCGCAATATTCCACCAATAAAAATTGAACTGAAACATGGGGTTTATCCAGTGAGCCTAAGACAATATCACATTCCGCAGAAGGCTAAGAAGAACATCCAATCCTATCTGGATAAGTTCATACGGTATGGTATCCTAAAATTCTGTACTTCCCCCTGGAACACCCCATTGCTGCCTGTTCAAAAGCCCGGTACAGATGAGTATCGACCTGTACAGGACTTAAGAGCAGTCAATGATGCGGTTGTTAGCATACATCCAGTTGTACCCAATCCATATAACCTGCTTGCTTTAATTCCGGGCGGGGCTACTTACTTCACAGTCTTAGATCTCAAAGATGCCTTCTTTTGCCTCCGAATTGCCGCAGAAAGCCAATGTATTTTCGCTTTCCAATGGGAGAACGCTGTAACGGGCTCAAAACGCCAAATGACTTGGACAAGACTGCCCCAAGGGTTTAAAAATTCACCTACCCTATTTGGTTCAGCTCTAAGTCAAGATCTACTGGATTTCGAGTCTATCCCAGGAGAATGTGTATTGTTACAATATGTAGATGACTTGTTGATAGCAGCAGTTACAAAAGAAAAATGTCAGCAAGCAACGCACGATCTACTACATATTCTCTGGAAGGCAGGATACAAGGTGTCCAGGAAGAAGGCTCAGTTGTGTTTGCCAACTGTCAAGTATCTGGGATTCCATATCTCTGAAGGTCAAAGGATTATGGGGCCAGAGAGAAAAGAAGCTGTCTGCCAAATACCAATACCCAAGAATAGAAGACAAGTGCGAGAATTCTTGGGGGCAGCAGGCTTCTGTAGGATATGGATTCCCAGCTATGCGATACTGGCAAAACCTCTGTACGCAGCCATCAAAGGTACAGAGCACGACCCCTTCTTATGGACCCAAGAACAGCAAACGGCATTTGAAGATGTGAAGAAGGCTTTGATGAGTGCCCCAGCATTAGGTCTACCTGATCACACACGACCATTCTACTTATATGTACACGAGCAAAGAAGAATGGCTGTGGGAGTATTGACACAGTACTTGGGATCATGGCAAAGACCTGTTGCCTACATGTCTAAGCAACTGGATGCAGTGGCCAGCGGACTTCCACCTTGTCTAAGAGCCGTAGCTGCAGCCGCCCTGCTAGTAGCTGAAGCCGATAAACTCACTCTGGGTCAAGAACTTTATGTACGAGTCCCACATGCAGTACAGACGTTGTTGGATTACAAAGGAAATCATTGGTTTAGTAACAGCCGTATGACCAAGTATCAAGCAATGTTGTGTGAAAACCCAAGAGTGCATTTAGAGACTGTAAACACCTTAAATCCAGCTACCCTTTTGCCGCAACCTACTGAAAGTCAACATGATTGTTTGGAAGTAATGGATGAAGTATTTTCAAGTAGACCAGATCTTCGTGATTTTCCCATCCAGAACCCCGATGTTCAATATTACACCGACGGCAGTAGTTATGTGAAAGAAGGGATCCGCTATGCAGGATATGCAGTGACAACAATAGACAAGGTGATAGAAGCTCGGCCACTGGCGAAAGAAACATCAGCACAAAAGGCAGAATTAATAGCACTAACACGAGCGTTACAATTGGCTGAAGGTTTAAGAGTAAATATCTATACGGACTCTAAGTATGCGTTTTTAACCACTCATGCCCACGGAGCTTTGTATAAAGAAAGAGGACTACTGAATTCAGAAGGCAAAGAAATCAAGTACGCAGCTGAAATCCTACAACTATTGGAAGCAGTGTGGGAGCCGAAAGAAGTCGGTATCATACATTGTCGAGCGCATCTGAGAGGAGATGGTGATGTAACCAAGGGAAATCGGATGGCAGATAGTGCAGCTAAGCGTGCTGCTGAATCAGGAAGACAGGAGTATGTGGGGCATATAGCTGCTCTTATACCAACTCCACTGTCCCAATGGACTCCAGTTTATACAGCTCAAGAAGAGGAGTGGTTAAAGACTGAACCGGGAAAGTATTTGGAGAACAAGTGGTATCAGCTAGAAGATGGAAGAATAGTTATACCAGCATCACTAGCAGTAGAAATTGTCCAGAACTATCATAATGGGACATATTCTGGGAGAGACAGTACAGAAGAATCTCTCAGGAAACATTTCTACATACCAAGATTGTCCAACTTGACTCAGGCCATTGTACGCAGATGTGTAACGTGTGCTAAGAATAATGCAAGACAGGGACCAGTAAAGCCACCAGGAGTCCAGTTTATGGGGCGACTCCCCATGTCCGATCTACAAATAGACTTTACAGTAATGCCTAAATCGGGTGGACATCGTTACCTGTTGGTAATTGTGTGCACCTATTCAGGCTGGGTAGAAGCATGTCCTACTCGTACAGAGAAAGCAGGAGAAGTTGTAAGATTCCTGCTACGAGAAATAATACCCCGATATGGACTACCCTGTTCTATAGGATCGGACAATGGTCCAGCTTTTGTTCATCAGTGCCTACAACAACTGACTCATATGCTTGGTATAAAGTGGAGGCTTCATACTGCATATAGACCCCAGAGTTCTGGTAAGGTAGAGAGAATGAATAGAACTATAAAGAACCAGTTGGCTAAAATGTGTCAGGAAACCCAACTTAAGTGGAACGTTCTCTTACCCATAGCTTTATTGCGAATCCGCAGTACCCCTACCAGAAGGATGGGCCTCTCTCCTTTTGAAATCATGTATGGGCGACCACCTCCCGTACTTGGTAACTTAAGGGGGGACTTGAGTCAGTTGGGAGAAGGAATTACCCGGCAGCAGGTTGTAGAGTTGGGTAAGACTATGGAGGAGGTACAGAAATGGGTACAAGATAGATTACCTGTGAATATTTATCCCCCTGTTCATAGTTATCATCCAGGAGACCAAGTGTGGATTAAAGAGTGGAATAATGTACCGTTAGGGCCCAAGTGGAGAGGTCCTTATGTTGTTCTTTTGTCTACCCCTACAGCGATAAAAGTAGCCGAAGTAACTCCGTGGATACATCACTCCAGGGTTAAACCAGCAGCAGTCGATTCTTGGCAAATTACAGCAGATCCAGAGAATCCCTGCAAGATCCGGTTGAAACGCACTACTCAGTCGGAGTAACGAGGAATTATTGTGGATTACAAATTTTATTGTTACAGGTGTGAGTGAGAAGGCCATAATAAAGCCTGTCCGCTTATCAACACATAGTGTATAAGCCAGGAAAGTCTCGAAGGGACACCTGTGAAGACGAGCAGAACTCCATTCCCTGCAGCCCTCACATCCTGGAAGCTGAGGTTCCATCGCACGGACGAAGACTGAGGATGACGGCGAAAGATGTGCTTTTGATTGTGTTTATTTATATGTGTTTTTATATTCAGGAAGGTAGAGGTACCGACACTCCTAGCTGTGAGGTATGCATTAAGACTACGAGAACAGGTAACCATATTTCCCAAACCCTAATTTGGCATTCACAATACGAATGTAAAGGAGAGGTATCAAGATGTAGATACCTAAATATAGACTATAGTGTGTGCCATTTAGGAGTAGGAGAACCTAAGTGCTTCAGTCCAGAGTATCAACCTCGTACAATTTGGTTGACTCTCAGGAATGGAGATCCTCAGGGGACCCTAATTAATAAGACGGTGTTAGAATCCGTACATTCTTCGGGTGTTCTGCTATTTGATGCATGTAAGGCGATATCAAGTGGTAGAAAACCGTGGAATGTATGTGGGGATCTTAGATGGGAGAGGACGTATGGGTCTAATGATAAATATATTTGTCCCAGTAGTAAAAATAAATATGTGAGTCCTAGATGCCCAAATAAAGACTATAACTTTTGTCCATATTGGTCTTGTGTGGGGTGGGCGACTTGGGGACAGACAGTAGATAAAGACATGATAGTGACTAAGTTGCCGACTAGCCCTTATTGTAAGTCTATGGAATGCAACCCAGTCCATATACTTATTAATAACCCCGACAAGTTCCTAGATAAGTATGGAAATTTATTTGGGTTTCAGATATACGGGACGGGTTTAGATCCTGGGACATTATTGTTTATAGGAATAGAGACTGATACGGTATCCTCCCAGACTCATCAAGTATACCATTCCTTTTATGAAGAGATGAGTATAGATAATAAGATCCCCCATAACGCTAAAAACCTGTTCATTGACCTAGCTGAAAGTATTGCCGGTAGTCTTAATGTTACCAACTGCTATGTGTGTGGAGGTACTAACATGGGAGACCAATGGCCTTGGGAAGCAAAGGAGGTAATGTCCGGTTCTGAGGCAGTTGACCAACTAATATCTACACAAGCCGATTATCATTTGAGTGTTAGAGGTAAATCTGAGTGGAGATTAAAGACCTCCATCATAGGTTATGTTTGCATAGCAAGGAAAGGAATAATGTATAATACTTCTGTAGGAGAATTAACTTGTCTAGGGCAAAAAGCTTATGATGATGATACTAAAAATACAACTTGGTGGTCGGCTTCAAATGTCTCAGAACCATCTAACCCGTTTGCTAGATATGCCAGTTTAAAGGATGTGTGGTTTGATTTATCCATCACATCTACCTGGAGAGCCCCAGCAAATTTGTACTGGATCTGTGGTAAGAAAGCCTATTCGGAGTTGCCACAGGACTGGGAAGGGGCATGTGTGTTGGGTATGCTCAAACCATCCTTCTTCTTGTTACCGATTGAAACAGGTGAGACTTTAGGTGTTAAAGTGTATGATGTGAATCATAGGAAGAAAAGGGGACCCTTAGAGATAGGCACCTGGGAAGATAATGAATGGCCTCCCCAGCGTATCATAGATTATTATGGGCCAGCCACGTGGGCAGAAGATGGTACCTTTGGTTATAGAACCCCAATTTATATGCTCAACCGTATTATAAGATTACAGGCGGTGGTTGAGATTATTACTAATGAGACCTCACAAGCACTCAATCTTCTAGCGAAGCATAATACCAGGATGAGGACAGCAGTGTACCAAAATAGATTAGCCTTGGATTACCTTTTGGCAGTAGAGGGAGGTGTATGTGGGAAGTTTAACCTGAGCAATTGCTGTCTTCAAATAGATGACGAAGGGCAAGCAATAGCTGAGCTTACTAGCCATATGGTTAAACTAGTGCATGTGCCTACTCAGGTATGGAAAGGGTACAATCCAAGTAGTTGGTTTGGTAGCTGGTATGAGTGGTTTGGAGGGCTTAAGGCAGTGGTAGGTGGAGTCCTACTGATTTTACTGTTGTGTCTACTCCTACCGTGTCTTATACCCTTAGTAGTTAGGTCTGTGCAAAGCCTGATAGGAAGTATAGCAGAGAGGAAGGCTGCTGCACAGATAATGGCGATATATAAGTATAAGGCTCTAGATCAAGGAGAACCAATGCAGGAAGATGAGTGTTAAAAGATTCACATCATAAGATAAGTCTGGTCTGGTTCATGGTAACCTGAGGTATATGCAAACCAAGGTTAAGTGATGCCTCAAGTAATTGTGAAATATCAGAGGCATCAAAGGGGGGAATGTGATGTAATTCCAGTAAAATACAAGTTTAGCAGGCTAAGATTGCCACAAGGCATATGTATGTATATGTGTTTGTAGTATCAGTTAGTTAATTACACGTAGCTAAGATACTGTTATCACTGTACTGACCAGGTGCAGGAATGTAAGAACTGGAATTACGCGTCCCTCTCCTTTGTATCAGATGAGCCACGTGGTTAGACCGGATGGATGAGTTTAGACTCTATTTATTAAATAGGTTAAGGGTATGTGTGGGTGTAGTTAATTGTGGGAGGAGCTACAGTGCTATATAAGGAATGTACTCTATGTATTCAGTACTCAGACTTTGCTGTATTTTGGTGACGCTAGTCCCTCTGAGTCCCGATCGGTGATCCAATAAAGAATCTCTTCCTTCCTGAAGAAACCTGTGTCCATCTCTCTGTGCTTGGCTTCCGTCAGTTTCTCCGGTATCAATATAATCTGTCATTTTTTAAAAAATATTTTTTCCCCAAATTTGGAAGTAACTAAACGTCACAGTGCTCCCTGTGTTAAACTTTTTCATGTTTAACACATTCATTTTCCAGAACCCATCAATATTTAGGATTAGACAGGTACTGGAACAGCTGCAGAGTCTAGTGTAGTGAATACAGTGTAGTTAGCTGTTGACTGTAAACTGTGCCCTTGGAATAAACGTTTGTATGTAGACAGATCAAAACAAGTACTAAAAATAAAAAGGAGATGATTTGAGAGAAAAAAAATGTGCATAATTTGTATATTTTTAAACAGGCAGTCAATCTTTGTTTAATGTTCTCCTTGGGATTAGTTGACCGATAAGTCTGTTTATGCTTGACTGTCACATCATAGGACAGGCAGAGACAACATAGAAACTCTATATCAAACGCTTTAATTAATGGGCAAAACCATTTTGTTTAAGTCATCCATGAAATAATATAAATACGGTTTTGCAATTCTCTTAAATAAAATTAGTGTCCTGAAAAACATGGCTATGTGATTATTAAAAATTGCATGCTATTCAAAATAACATCAGGAATTGCACCTTGAAACGAGCCCTTCCCAGACTTGGAAATGGCTGAGATTTGGCAGCAAATCCTAGCCTTTCCATCAAGGTTTAAAGTATCTGTAGTTCAGCATGCATTATTATTTTTATAAACGAAAATACATCAATGATACTACTGTGCAAGCCACATGACCTCAGGTTACCACAGCGACTTGTATCTTGAGCATCTTCTCTGTGGGACATAAGAGGTAATTCTCCTTGCAGTATGCAAACACTGCTTCTGCACTCTTTCACTCACATGCAGGACTGGTTAGGTGGCTGCCAAGTTGACTGGTAGCTTAGCACGCTGAGGTGCTACCTGTCATAATTACGTCCCCTGCTGTTATGACTTTTTATACACAGCTAGCACGCCTCCCCACTTTCCTTGTTCATGGGCAACATAGTCAAAATCAGAAAGTAAATCCTGACAGTGAAGCTGATTCCATTTTCAGATTGCAACTCGTGTTGCATTATTTTACTTGCATTATTATGATTCACAAAATGTTAAACCTGTTTTGGATAGACCATGTTCACATGTTAAGGAGAACAAATATAGACAAACGGGGGCAAAAGTTAATGATCTCTCTGCTCATGCGAGCTCATAGAGAGATATGGGCTTTCCAATGTGATATAAACTAACTTATGTGATTGTATGTTTTATAATTTTATTTTGATTCATATCCCCAAAATCCTCCAGCCTGTTTGGGACTCGGTTTTAAAGAGGGGAATAATGTATGACCTTGTCCTTAAAATAATCTGTGCCGTTTAAAGAAATATAATGCCAAAAGTGGAAGATTGAACAATTTTGGAAATGAAAAAAAAAAAAATCAATAAATGTGTCAAGCTGTCATTTAAGATGAGTTTTTATTTTACAAAGGGGAAAAGCAAATTGGACATCAATGTGTCCTTTAAATATTTCAATTTTAAATGGGGGAGCCTGCCGTGAATATATACTCTGTGGTACGTTTGAGAAGTTATTGTTATAAATGTATGATTTTTCTTGCAGTCATGTTATATTTTGACATTGAGGAAGAACGTTGCTTTTATACTATCAGGACTCTAAAACAGTAATTACTCAGTCATCTGACGAGCAGGACTTCTAATCTATAACATTGTCATTATTTGCAAACCCATTCTCACAAGCTACCGTGCTCTATTAATCTTCTTCAGTGAATCTGAGAATGGACGTGTCAAATAGTTTGTGAAACAAAAATTACTTGTCAAATGATACCCCCACAAATCCTCATCTTCTGCCCATGAAAATAGACATCCATTATCCTCTGCAATGTGAGAGCTTGTTTGGTTTATTTTACACAGGATTTATGCCCTCTCACATTAAACTGAAGAAGTCAATATAATTGGCTGAACCGTTATAGCCAATCATGTTCGTTTTTATTTGCCACTATAGTGGGTGGCGAAACAAGACATTAATTGAGGTGTAACAGACACTCTGACATCCTTATGAGGAAGGAATACAAGGGATATTTGTTCTGTTTTTTTTTTATAATTTTTTTATATTTTATATACATTGCATAGTTCCTGGCTCCTGGGAGAGTGGGCAATCATCATAACTTATTGACTGAGGTGGTATAGTAATATTTTACTAGGCCATTGGATTTGAATGTTCGTTCTAATCCCACACCACATTGAGGATTGAATGAGAGACTGCTTCCAAGTTACCCTCTTTTTGGTTGCATCTCTCCTCATTTAGCAGTATACATTTCATTTGGTAATGCACACAAATATGGGGGAAGAGAATCAGATAAAGCTGACTTATTGCGGGCTATAGTGGTGTCCTTTGGACAATCTGCCTCTGCTTTTTTTCTTTTTAATTATTCAACTGCTTGACAATCATTATAGTTACAGTCCACAGCATTTTCTTTCTTTTTTTTTTTTTTTTTTAAATTCTTTATTTTGGTAGTGCATCGTTAAGTACATAGGAAACATAAACATGTCAATAAATAGCAATATAGAGTGTCACAGGAAGTAATATTATACACGTTGAGATTGCTGCCCTTTTTTTTTTTTTAAATGGAAAGAGAATATTAATGAATAGTGGTGTTCTGCGCTTTGGGTAGGCTTCGCATAGGCTTCGCACCGACTATGGTTATGAGGTATAAGAATTCAGTATTGAGGTGATGAGCCGATTACAGCTTGCTGGTGGGTAGAAAATCTAGACCTATAGATAAGCATGTATGCAGACTGCAGATGCGCGTTAAGTAAGGCCAGTACCTAGGCTGGCAGCTGTAAATGAGCCTATCGGGTAGAGCGGTAAACCATGCTATAGCAGATGTTTAGAGGTGGTACCACCGTTATGAGACCTAGTCCACAGCATTTTCAAAGCAGATACCCCCTTAATGACCTTAAACACATCCTAACTACCCCTAATATTGAAGACCTCTGACTGTGCTGTTTTAAACTGCACTATTGGTGAAATGTTCAAAGTTCCTATGAAGACTAAAACAATGTCAGCTCTTAAAACTTGACATTTCAAAAGTATGAAACAGGTGCTGTTAGAGAGATTTATTTATTTTTTCCAATTTATTGCTTTTTATTTTACACAACAGTATTTTAATTTAATTTAGCTCCATATACAGTGAATTCCTGTAAAAAAAAAAAAAAAAAAAAAGTTTATTGATGTGCCCTAAACATCAAGAAGCTTTTTTTAAATGTAAATTCTATGTTAAAGAAAGGAAAAAATACATTTGTGGATGTTTATTCATTCTAAAACTGCTACTGGTGATACAGAGTTACCATGACAATGTGCAGATGCATAAATCAATATTGTATCGCGAACAGCTCAGAGAATGAGAAACTCCTGAAAATTGGCTTTAAAAATAACACATAAAAAAGTTACAAAGTTGAAAGTTAAAGGAGTATTCAATGATTTCCATTTTTTTTCTTTTTCCATTATAGAATTTTTTCCACACCTGTCCATTATTTGTGAGGGTCTAGCATTACACTACATCTTGCCTCCCTTATAATATGCTTAAAATAACATGCGGTTTATCCTTTTTCCTTTTGAAAATGTAGAACAGTGAACAGTGTATTTCCATTTGAGTTCTAAATAGTGATTAACTTCCTGATTCTACTTTCCAGTGTGGATATACACTAGAATTGAATACTGGGTCTCTCTCATTACCCCAGTTATGGGCTGACTGAGCTCCTGATATTGTTCACAAGATTTGACAAAAAAAAATAAAAAAATTACTAATTCACTGTGTGATATTCTTTTATTAATGGAAAATATAATGTTCTATTATTATTGAAAATAAAATGGGTTTTCGTCCTTGTGTGTTCTTTTGCAATGTATACATAAAAGCCAATGTTTATTTTCAGTGCATCTTCTGATTTACCCTTGCTTTGTGGGGTGGCTATATTTAAAGGGACACTATAGTCACCAGAACAACTCCAGCTTATTGTATTTCTTCTGGTGAGTATAATAATTACCTTCAAGCTTTTTGCTGTAAACACTGTCTTTTCAGAGAAAATGCACTGTTTACATTAAAGCCCAGGGATAACTCCTCTGGCCATTCCTAAGATGGCTGGTAGAGGTGCTTCCTGGGGTGCCATTCAGTTTCTCCACCCTCTGCATGCAGACACTGAACTTTCCTCATAGTGATGCATTGATTCAATGCATTTCTATGATGAGATGCTGATTGGCCACGGCTGTGTTTGACTTGTGTTGGCTCTTCCCCTGATCTGCCTCCTTACCAGTCTGTCAATCCTATGGGATAGCATTGCAATTGGCTCAGAACAAAACTTATGATGATGATAGCCAAGCAGGCAGATCAGGAACAGAACCAGCAGCGGCAGACTTGAATAAAAGTAAGATTTTGCTATATTTAGGGGGAAAGGAAGGGGAAGGAGGCTAGAGAGTGATTTTAGCACTATAGAGTCAGGAATACGTGTTTGTGTTCCTGACCCTATAGTGTTCCATTAAGTCAAAAGCAACACCTATCTTAGACCACAAGCAATTGGAACAGCTGAGAATAGTGTAAAGCATAGTTTTAGATACCCATCGATTGTGTATCACATCTGCATTTGTGAATGTAATATGTTATCTGTTTTATGCTCAGGCTTTGGTAAGCAAAGGAAATCCTACAACCAAAGAGGATTTAAAGATGGCCATTCCATGAAGCAAAGGAAAGTGAAGAGAAACACTGAAATATAATGTATTTACTTTTTGTTTGCATTATTTTTATATAATGGTACAAACTAATGTTTATTTCAGTATAGTGGCAGCCATCACTCTGGGGCATATAGTGCTATCCATGTGTAACAATATTGCTGTGCGGATCTCTTAGAGATATGAACTTCAGGAATATAATCTGGATCAGATATTTGTAATGTGCATATTGGTTGTTATTGCTAAATGTATATTGGGTGCTGCCTATCACTTGGATATAGTGTTGGGGACTAGTGAATGAAAAGTGGATTATATGTGGCCATTGGAGGCTGTATTATGCACTGTGCAGCTGATTATAACTGGAATGCTATTCTTCTATAACCAAGAATATGTTCCTCAGAAAACAAACAAAATAAACAAAACTAAGACAGTGGGTTGCATTGTTTTCTTTTAATTCAAACTGTTCTTCCAGTATGTCTTGTGCAGATATTTTTGAGTTCATTGTACGGGTCTATCAAAATATGTTTGTTCACTTCAGATGACATCTAGGCTTGCGTGCTAGTTAGGTCTATTATATTCAAGGTCATTTTCCCGGAATCCCTTTAATGTTTCTAGAAACCAGGCCAGCAGTTGAAGCCGCTGGAGCGTCGGGTCTCCCCTATTCCCCCTCACCCTCTCCTCCCCCCCCCCCCCCCACCCATTACAAGTCTACCAATTTTCCTTCTTGGCCTCTTTCAAAAAATCCTGCAAATTATATTTCTTAGTTTTTGAAGTGCCCCATTGCACAGAATTAAACCAGTGATTTTAAGAATTTAAAGAAGATCACGCTAAATTGTCACATTGCTAGGGAATTTATAAAGGAAAGTAATAATATAGTGGTACACTAATAGCAGGGGAATAAGAAATTGCAAGAATAATGACATATATTAAAGGTGAAGTTAAAGAGTGCTAGAGGTGTAATGCACATATATTGTACTATCTTTTACCAGAAAAAAAATATCTTTGGAAGATATTGAGGTTTTTCTTTTCTTTTCTTCCTGGCATCATTTATATACACTGTACATTTATCATCCGTCTAGTAATATCTAGCTTTCGCACACGTACAGCTGGAAAATCGGTCATGAGCTTGCAACTCTCCTGAATGTGAGATAGCTGTGGTTCACAGGTGCTTAATTCAGAGTTAAATACCACAATGGATGCATTCCTTCTCAAGGCTTTGTGTAATACAATGCTTAAAATTAAACCTTTGTAAGTTTTCTAAAAGTAAAAATGTTTAACAAACATGAAAACTTGTAATTTAAAAGTGTGCGTGAGTGAGTGCGTGCATGCATTTGACCAGGAAGGATACATTGAGATGTCTCTTGTTTTCAAGGTTATCCTTTATTTTGGTCAGATATTCTTTTCACACCTCTTATAACAGTACACAGGTCAATGAGAATACCATGTCCAATTTAAATAAATGGACAGATAAAAATAATCCCCCCACAGCTAAAGACCCAAATAGTGATACCTTGCTTGATTGATATCTGTGCCTATCTTAACCTTATGTGTGTTTCATCAGATGATATATTAATAAATATTTCTCAATCCAAAATGGCATGTCTGTGTTAAGGACAAAAGTTATCCGTAGAACGCTGTTGCCCCTCCCCCCCTTCACCGTTTTCTCTCCGTTTGTTTATTGCTGCAGTCATCCATTTTGGAGGGTGGAATTGGAAGCCTAGTGGTGTTTTAACCCCTCTCACTATTATGCTGTAAATACCCAGAGCCGCGTAGAGGGGGTTGCCAATACAAGGAATTAGCTTGATGTTTTTAACACGTTATTTGCACTATATGTTTATAATCTCTCTAGGTACACTGGAATCTCATATGTACATGAAATCAATATATAGTTATATGGTTCTAAAAGACTAGCACTTTAATTAGAATTTTCTGCACAAATTGTAACACTATTCATACAAGGTAAAGCTGGTAATCACATGTGATTTCTACTGTTGTGACAAAGTTGCACTTTGCATTGTATTGTGGACCAGTTGCACTTTGTATTGTAGGTTTATAACACTTCAATTAGTGCTTTTTGTTTCCTCCCCCCCACCCCCTTTTTTACTGCACTTTTCATGCACAGCAAGGCTGGTAACGGTATGTGAGGTGTATATTGAAATATTGTTTGCATTTTTATGTACTGTAAATTTCACATTTAAAAGTACACAGAAGGAATTGTGCACTGTGTAAAATTAGTTTTACTCTTTCGAGCCATCACTTTTTGTTTGGTATTTGGTTTTATTTTTATTTTTTTACGCATGCTTTTAGTGTATGCTGCTAAAACGTGAGTATTTGTTACATCTAGTTCAAGCACGTTGCACTTTAAATGTCTTGATCAAGCATGTCAAACTCGCAGCCCACAATGGACATCTTTGCGGCATCACTAAACTTCGTGCGAGGGAGCAGTGAGGAGCTGGAAGGCTGAGCTCCAGATAGAAGATCCTCACTGGACCCCAGGGATAAATACAATAATGTGAGTGTGTGCAAGAATGTGTAAATGTGTGAGTGTGTGTGTCAGTGTCTGTTTGTGTGTCAGTGAGTGTGTGTGAGTGTCGGTCAGTGTTGCGATTGCCGCGGCTGGACAATGGGGGACTGGGATTTAGTAGAGGGGGATGCTGTTTTTTTGTTATTTTTTTTTATACGGTACTTTTCAAAATAAACCTACATTTCTACGAAAAAAAAGGTTTATTTTTGTGGCCCACATAAACTTAAACCTTGTTTACTTGGCCCTTGCTAGACTTTGAGTTTGACATGCTTCGTCTTGATTGTAGATTTTAGGAAAGATAATTGGCAACTCTCATGTTTAATTAAAAATAGTTATTTCTTTTACATCTTATTCAAGCGTGTAACAGCAGACTACTGTGGAGCTCAGCTGAGAACAATGGATCCACAAGGTCAATGTAACCAGAAGTGGGTACTAGCAGGACAGGAATCTCGCCCAACCATAAGAGATATCTTAAAGGGGAAACATCCAGTAAGAAACGCAGGCTGTACCATGTGTTTCTTCTGATAGGATGTAGCTTTCATATGTGTCAACACTAAACTTGATGCCTAAATCATCCATCACCTCTGCATCCGTCACGTCTGTTAGTTTTCTTTGAGCTTGCTAGATCCTTATGCAACCAACTTTTCATCTATTTGTACCATTACAATTTCTTCAATGTCTATAAGCATTATCTTCCTACGACTGTTACTCTTCTTAGCAGGGACCCAGCTTATGTACAGCTCAGCAAATTATCCTTCAATATAATTTAATTCAATAAGACACCTTCATTAGATTCCTTGCACTGATTAAAGTATGTTACTAAAAAAAAATAACTTATTGCAAACAGTTGCAATTAATGTGACATATCCTATCCATCACGTATGGTACTCTGGAAGTCACCTGTTGAGCCAATATTGGGCTTAGACACACTGGCAAAGAGCCATTGATCTTATAATGATATACTGATCTTCATAATGCATTAAATGGTTACCTTCATCTTGGTGTTTCCCTTTAAGTACTTGAACACTGAGAGTTCCCTGCTACATGATATGAAGAGTTATTTGTTCTGTTGCCATGAGGGAAATGCTGGTGAAGGAGAGATTTTGCTTTAAGGATTGCAAAGTTTAATGGGGAATATATGCAGTTTCTATGATATCCTAGGTAGCCAAGAAGGTCGGCGTAGTCATCAAATTCTGTGCCTTTTAGTGTCTAAACATCATGATAAAACAAGTCTGCTGTGGCTCCAGTTGACATTCTATTAAAACACATGCACATGACATACTGACAACACAAAGTAATTAAGAGGTAGTAGTTGTGTGATGTAGCAATAAATCCCAGTTGCATTGTGTCTAGTTAATTAATTACTCAATGCTTATGTACTGTATGTTCTGTATATTTCAATATATCAGCTGATGAAATAAAACCTTGAATGTAGCATGAGCAGCAAGAGTATGAAAGGGCATGAACATTGCAAATTTAAAGGAACAGTACAGTGTTAGGAAAGATGTATTTCTCACACTATAGTGTCCCTCTGCCCTCCCCTACGCCCACTTATAGCAGTTCAGTGGTAAAAAAAAACCCAAAACTTTTCTCGCTCTGGCTCTGTCTCCGCCTCCTCTGACATCAGCACCGAGGGGGAAGCTAATGCGCATGGTTTGGGGTTGCGTTTTTTTGTGTGGTTTTTAGGGATAGTTTAGGCTAGTCAAGTAATAGAATTTCAGACAGGTGCCCCCGAAGGCACAGTGAAAGGGCTATGGATTTCCTAGTTTGATGATGTTACTCCGGATTTTGAGTTTACTGTGGGGTACTCTATATGTTTTACATATATCTATTTTTCTCCAAGTTCTTTCTAGCAGCTCTGTGGCTGCACCACTTCACTTGTCAGATTACAGTTTATCTTATATATCACGGACCGCTAACAAGCACTGATTTGTGGACTGAGAATAACAAATTGTTACATTTTATCTTCTACTTGAGGCATTGATTTGTAACGGCATAACAGTACTATATAGGCTACCCCTCTCTGAGCTGATATATGTATGCATGGAGTTTAAAGGGACACTCCAGGCACCCAGACAAGTTATGCCCATTGGAGTGGTCTGGGTGCCAACTCCCATCACCCTTAACCCTGCAAGCGTAATTATTGCAGTTTTTATTAACTTTATTAAGTCCTCCTCTAGTGGTTGTCTATCAGACAGCCACTAGAGAGACTTCCGGCTTCTCAGAACACGAAAAGTGTTTTAAATGACACTGGACGCCCTCACACTATGCATGAGGACTTCCAGTGTTGCCGGAATCTCTACAGGAAAGCATTGAATAATGCTTTCCAACGGGGAGGTCTAATGCGCGCATGCACATTAGGTCTCCCCTGCCGGCTGACGTTGGCAGAGAGGAACGTGAGCGGAGCCTGACTCTGCGCCGAGGGACATCGGCGCTGAATTCAGGTAAGTCACTGAAGGGGTTTAACCCCTTCAGCAACATGGGATGAGGGATAAGAGGGTTTTGAAGAATAATAAAGAAGAGAGGTAGAGGTCTAGGATAGGGGCTTAACAGAGCTCCCACATTCTGTTCCTTCACCAATGTGGTCACCTAGACTGGGAAAACTGGGGTAACCCAAAGTATTTTATAAATATAAAGGAAAAACCTAAGAGACCACTCTCATAGAGAGTGACCACTAGATTAAAATCCCAGTCCAATCTAGAAAAAGTGTTACTTTTTTACTTTCTTATTTTTGATACTGAGGTAGCGTTTTAGGCCTACAGGATTGGCACTTCAGATTCAGCATTTAGATAGAACACCCTAGAAGGTGTTTTCAGGAGCTATAGGGTTTATCAATAGGGATGCCCCATTATTGTCTCTTTCGGATTTAGAGAGGATTTTTGTTTTATTGATTTTTTTTTGACAGACTTATATTATTGATTCTGTCAATATAGTAGTCACTTTATCACTGCTATCCCTGTCATGGTTTCTCCTTTTACAACTCTTTAGCTGTTCCCTGTGTTTAGGGATTTTTTGCTACCTTTTCTACCTGCTATTGGACCTTTTTCGTTCCATGCTAGGTTATTATTAGCCAGTGTTAGGTTTTACTTCCATTGGCTGGCAACAGTAATTGGGTAGGATCAGGCTGCTATTCATTACTGCTATTCAATCCTATCTCACTAATGGCATATATTTTTCTGACCTGATGTAGTACGTGTTATCTAGTACCTCTCCTAACTTTTGCCTTTGGTCTACCAGGTTATATTCTATGGTCTACCTCAGTATTTTCAGTATCATTAATAAAGTTTTTGTTATTTTCTGTTGAGACCTTTTTCTAGATTGGACTGGGATTTTAATCTAGTGGTCACTCTCTATGAGTGGTCTCAGGTTTTTCCTTTATATTTATGAGAGGGATTTGTTTTCCTGACACTGGAGAGTCCCTTTATGAGTGCCGTTATTGAGTTTCCATAATTTCCCAGCGTTGGCTAAAATTATAGCCAGTGCGCATTTTATCTTTTGATCTTTACGGTTAGCATAGACTTCTAAGTGTACATATTTCTGTTCTCTGGGGTCCCTTTATTGTATGGTTTTCAACTTTAAGGGGTATTTATGTGATTGCTAGAGTTGAGTTAAAGGAATTCTCCCCCCTCCCTCCCACCCCCCATCCCATGTCACTGAACGGGTTAAAACCCCTTCAGACACTTACCTGAATCCAGTCCCTCGGCGCTGGGTCAGTCTCCACCAATGCTCCTCCCCTGCCGACATCTGCCGGCGGGGGAGTCCTTATGTGCATTCGTGGCGCATTACACCTCCCCATCGTAAAGCATTGTTCATGGCTTTCCTGTATGGATTCCGGCGACGCTGGAGGTCCTCATGCATAGCGTGAGGACGTCCAGTGTCGTTTAGACAACCATAAAGTGTCTAAGAAGCCCGAAGTCCCTCTAGTGCCTGTCTGGTAGACAGCCTACTTCAATGAGCTGAAGTGGTCTGGGTGCCTACTGTGTCCCTTTAACTATTCAGCTTACTAATATGCTTACAAATATTTTGATGCCTATTTAGACTACTTATTAACCTATATCTCTGTTTTTAATGTACTCTTCGCTCATCATTGTTAATTTTAACGGATATATTGTCAGTTATGTTTCAGTATTTGATCGGGTTGGGTAGTGGTGAGTCTTTTACTCATTTTTTTTTTTTTTTTGCCTTGATTTAATTTTATAGGGGTTATACCCCACATTTGATCCCTAACTTGACACCTCTCATGTTATTTAAATTTATATAGAAGAAGAGGTTACACAAAACGTAGTAGAGCCACTCTTAAGTCCTTGACCCCACAGGGGCCCCTTCCCCATTCTCCTGCTACTAATGACATAAATGGAAAGAGTCCTGAACCAAAGTGTTCAAGTTCAAGTCAAACTTTGGACAGTTCCACCTGCAAACTTTGGCATCTTTAGAGCGTCTAATACAAACCCACCAAGTTCCCAGGTGTGAGCACAGTGTGACAACGGTCCATGGCATCTAATAGGGGAGGATTGGAGTGCAAAGATAGTGACTAAATAGAAAATCCTACAAAGTGGTATTATGTTATTATTTTTATAGCGCCAACAAATTCCGCAGCGCTTTACAGTGGGTGGATGAACAAACATGTAGATGTAACCAGACATGTTGGACACACAGGAACAGAGCATCTATGGTTCAGTCTGTGGAATGTTTGAAATATGACTGCAACCTTCAGTTGGAATACATTTTGGGTTTTTAGAAATAAAGATTAAACATTTTTTGTAAACTATGCTGTTAACAAATAACATTTTTATTCTATATTACGCTCAATGCTAAAAATGAAAATGATTTGACATTATTAAGCTACATAATTGGTGCCCATGCATCTATCATTGCAAATCCCTGATACTTCCTGTATATTAAGAGAATTTATAACATCACAAACTGTGATTTATACAATTCATTTAGCTCTAGGTGGGTGCCGCAGTGCGGTAGGTGGATGTGCCTTTATAATGAATGCCTTATTCAAGAGTGAGTTACTGCAGGTTTCAATATGCAGAATAAAGAATAAAGAAACCACATGGCACTTTCCTTAGGATTTGCTATAAATGTATGTGACATGGTGTAGGTGTTAAATAAAAGGAAAGCAGGGGCTGACAATGTTGCCTAGATGGTTGGAAGCTTCCTGGAGGCCATACTGAGCAGACAGAATAAATGAATGTAAAAGCTTGGCACATTTTGACTAAAAAGCACAGTTGGTATTTTCCTGAGGCTCCTATATTAGCCACTGCTTACTTAGTTTATTTTGCCAGCTCCCTAAAATAAATTTAAATAGCAAATCTTGTTATTCATGTTAGTATGAGATCCTAGCATTTCAAGGTCCCTTGTTATCTGAAAATGCCCAGGATCTCTGATTCTGAATCGATATATCCACAGACCAGGAAGTTGCTAAGACCCCTCAGCACAGCATGCTCATCTGGGGTTTATAGGCCAGTACAACCGCTTCAGTTCGATTGTTGAGTACATTTTATAAATTTTGCAACAGGACTAATTGTTGTACATTGCAGCTTCTGTACAGCTGTGCATTTCCCATTAAATTCCTGTATCACGAATTCTTCTTTAAAAAGCACAGTACGTCTTTATGAATAATCTACAGCTCCCCTAGAGAAAGCCACCTGAGGAATGTGTACAAGAGTTGATCAGTCGTGTTTTGCGAAAAGTTGTACATTGAGATCTGAGCATATTTTATTGATCAGTGTGTGCTTAATCCCATCCAGATTTTCATCTCTAAATTACCTTTGAAATGAAATATGCTAATTGACCTTCAAATGGAGTGACCGGTATACATCTAGGTTATGTCTTTTGTAACCAAACTGCTGCTCAAATTTAAAGGGATCCTCTAAGAACCATAACTACTTCCTGTTTTGGTACTGGTTATGATGCAGGGAGTCTCGCATGTATAGTCTTTCAATTTATTCTCAAACCTTCTTTGAGGTGTTTGGCACAAACCAGCCCTCTCTCGGCACCCAAATCCCACCTCTTCTATTGCCTTTTGTTAATGTGGGATTTCACTTCCTAATTCTTATCCAATTATCTGTCCACATTTATATGAATAACGACTATATTATATATTTTATAATTTTGGATACAGGGCAGGTAATGGCTATGGTGCTTAGAAAGGCCTTTTCACATTGGCAAATCCATCAAGAAAGGTATCTTGATAACTCCAGGCTGGTGCTCTTAGAAGGTTACTTACAGATAATGACTTGACTCACATAAAGTAATGCCCACTTTCTTCACATGCTTGAAAATTGTCATCATAGGTATAAGCTAAACTCAACAGACAGCAATTGCTCAGAGCACCTGCGTTGCAAAAACTTATCATTGATCTACATTGGGAAGTCTGTGATTGGACAGTCACAGAAAGTCTGGACGGGGTTACAAGGGGAGGGTTTGGAAAAGGTTGCAGGCAATGAAAAAATGCATAATTTAATGCACACAAGTTTTCATTTGGGATATATCTACTAAACCATGAGTTTTGTTTATTTTGTACTTGGGCAGTGGAGTCTCCCTTTAAAGAGGAGCTATCATGGCTCATGATATATTGTAGCATACATTGCCTCTTTGGAAAGATGTAGTCCTTTAGTTTCAAAATGCTGTCACGTTTTATATTGCTCTCCCAGCCTTCAGTAGTTTTAGTGAGCTCCAAGGAAGCATATCGGGCTGCTGCCAGTGTACCAAACACTTTCATAGACCATCTGCTGTTTATAGAATAATAAGGAAAGAGAGAAACTCGGGCTGGAGGGCAAATGATTAACAAATACAACTATTATCCTCCCCTCAACCGTACTCCCTCAAAAAAAAAAAAAAAAAAAAAGTTTAAAGGGACACTCCAGGCACCCAGACCACTTCTGCCCATAGGTCGCTCATTTCCCCATAGGAAAGCATTGAAAATATTTTTCAATGCATTCCTATGGGGAGCGCTAATGCGCATGCGCGGCATTTCCGCGCATGCGCATTAGGTCTCCCCGGCCGGTGGGCGGGATCAGTCTCGGCCGACGGAGTCAGTAGGAGGAGCGGCGCGGAGGAGGAGACAGCGACGAGGGACATCATCGCTGCCTCAGGTAAGTGACTGAAGGGGTTTTCACCCCTTCAGTAACCAGGGATTGGGGGGTGGGAGGGAGAGGGAACCTGCAGTGGATTGTTTTCCTGGCACTGGAGATTCCCTTTAAGGGCCAAGTACATTCAAAACTTAGTTTTTCATGATAAATACTTTTTATTACTCTTTAATTGGGTCTCCAGTAGATTACACCATTGATTATTCTGAATTATCCGTGGTACATTACATGATGAAATGGATGGGAAGTGCACATGCAATGTCTTTAAGACAAGTAACAATGTACAAATGTATTACTTTCATCTTGGCATTTGGGGAAAACATTTAGTGGTCTACACCTTATTTATGTTGTTTTTCCAATATTCTTTGTTTGTAATAATTACTAATAAAACGCTTTTGAAGATTGTATGAGGTAAACTTAATGCATATTTAGGAGGGAAATTTATGCACCAAAATAACTTAATGTTAATGAAGTGGCTTTGAGGTATTGTTGCTGCCCCTGCCACTATTTCTGAGAAACTTCACTGATTACATTTTGAAATTTTCAGCCTCTAGGGGCGTAGGACTAAATAGATAATTAATAACGGAATCTGTTTTAAATCCGGTGTCAGCATGCAAAGTGTGCTAATGCAGCACACTCCGTTTGTGGCCAGTGCTCCTGTTTGAGAAACATTGGATTCAGTACCTCTCATAGAGAAGTATTGGATTGACGCACCTGCACGGTTTGCCCACAGTGCTTCTCTATGAGAGTCATTGGATTGGGCACAGAGCATCAAGCTTCATGATCTCACAGTAGGAGAATCAGGCTGCAGTAAGCGGTCTGTCCTAGGACTGGGATAAAGCCATGACGTTTAATTAATACATTTAATGATATTTATTTATATTATTTTATCATAACCAATCAAGCTCACTGGATACATTTTTTTTTTTTTAATTATGTTTCGGTACAAATGATGAAGCTTAGTAATGCATGTTTCATCCTTAATTGTCACTTTAATAAATTTATAATCTGTAATTGAATTGATGTATGTCCTATATGGCAACTATCTGCTTTTGTTCCATGTTTATAAAAAAAGGAAATTCGAATCTTAAAAAGAATGAACTTCTTTCGGTCATAAATAATTGTTGTTTGGCTGTTTTATTTCCCTTCATTTCTTCCTTCAGTATGATTTGCAAATCTGCCTACACAGCTTTGTGGCGGATCAAAGTTCTCCAGTAATATGATTTTACTGGCCGTGGTCAATTTATTTCTGACCTAAGATGCTATGAAATATATTTTTGTAGTTAAAAACAATTGCAGGGCTACAAACTTAGAATTTGTGTGTTGAGCGTAATGTAAAAGGTGGACTGTAGTAGTACAGGGATTTACATGCTGGCAACCGTGGCTTTGTACACAATGATACCCGCCAGTTAAATATTTTCCATCACTATTATTACAGTAAAGCAACCTGTTCTGTTGACACAAGGTTTAATAGAGATATGGATTTGTACAAGCAGTGTCAAAATCTTATCATTATGTCAGCAGCAAACCTCTTTAATCTTTCTATTTTGAACGTGATACATTGCTGTAGCCCATCCTCTTCATTTTGCTGTTCAATTAAAGATACACTCCACGCACCATAACCACTACAGTTGTTTCTAAAATGTATAACTACTACATATGGTACTAGCAATTCTCTCTAATTAGATGCTATTGGCCAAACCGTTTCTTAACATATAGACCATGTCTGGGTGTGTTATATGTTGGGTTGCAGCCACCTGACTCATTCCTGGTGAATTACACAAAATATATTTGCCTGCTAAAAGGACCACTGCATGTATTTGAGTACAGACACATCGCGTTCACAAATACAGACAATATGTTTTGTTTGTTTTTGTTGTGATCCTGTCCAGAAAACTCCTACTTCAAGGGCAAAATAACGCATGCATTTACATATTGTGCCAGATTGTACCAGAGGGTTTTACTCAAAAATACACGAAGAGAAAGGTTAGAGATTTATGTTTGTTGTAGTGCTAGTTCCATATACCTCCAAAGTTTGCATTGCATTCTAGAACAATACAAAATTCTATCAGTTCTACAGCTAAACGTGTTTAAAGCGTCTGTCACCTTGTAGGATCTCTGTATATTTTGCAAATACCCCCGATGGTGACTTTGCTGCTTGCAGTGAGGTGCAGGGTAAGCAAACTTATACTCACTTAAAGCTCTCCCTCGCGGCCACCACCATAACCGTCCAGTGGAGCCTCTTAAATTCCTGCCACTACAACACTAATGTCTATGGAGGATCCTGCGAGACTGTGGAAACCTCTATAGACAATGCATTTTTACTCAGACATCACTAGTGACAGCTGGGGAAAATGACAACATTTGACGGTAGGAGCTCGTCTCTTGTCAGTTTTGTCTTATGATGTTACATGGTTACATAGTTGTCTAGGTGGGAAAAAAAGTAAAGTCCAGACCTACCCGTGAGCTTACATTCTAAAGGTTAAAATGGGGAGATGAGACGAGAGGTAGAAGAGGGATTTGTATGTGATGGCAGAGAGAGTTAATGGTATAACTGTAGTAGCTGATAACATGTGAAGGTAATAAGGAGGTGATTGGCTGTGGTTCCAAACAGCTGGAGGTGCATGCTATATAGTTAGAAGGAGCCAGGGTGGGTGGTTAGAGCCGAGTACAATTTAAATGGCCTTCCTGTTGCAGGGATGGATGGTTTGGGCCTAAGAAAGAGAGATAAGACAGTTAGGAATTTACAGCTGGGAGTGGCAAACGAGGGGGAAGAGGAATGGAGCAGGTCAGCCATTTGTTAAAACCAATTAAATGTTTGCCAACCACAATTCTAACAGCTAGATTATTATTAACTACATGTAACAGCAAGTATGAAATATTACCGTAGTAAACTATATGTAACAATGGTAGCATCATTATAGTAACATAATAATCTAGTAACAAAACGAAAGAAGTCCAGTTGAATATCTTCTGCATCTCTGTTTGTACCTTATAAAACTTCAGTATTCAAATGGCCTTCCTGTTGCTGGGATGGATGAGGGTTTGGGCCTTTTAAAACTGCAGTATTCCACAAACACACACACACACACTACACACACTACACAAACACACACAAATGTTCTCAAAAACATAAAAAAATCTGAATAGTTTATTTATCGCGCGCAGCTCTTGCCGCGCGTGCGCATTCAGCCGACGGGGTGGAACGGAGGAGGATCGGAGGCAGAGAGCTCCCTGCCCAGCGCTGGAAAAAGGTAAGTTTTACCCCTTTTCCCCTTTCCAGAGCCGGGCGGGAGGGGGACCCTGAGGGTGGGGGTATGTTTTCCTGGCACTAGAGTGGTCCTTTAATGATTTATTTATTTAAATTATCCGCATCAGTCGGAAAAGCTTATCCGTATCATCCCTAAAAAAGCAATATTGGTGACTTGCCTTTTGAAAATTGTTGCTATTTATATTCCACACACATTTTGGTTTAATCTGAGGTTTTAACATTCCGATTTCCTTAGTCCACACGACTTTCAATGAAATCTACCAATAGGATTAGACCAGACAAACAGCTACAGCCACAGACTTCATAAGATTAGTTCCGCTATATCATTTTAGCTGAAATGGTTTGTTCAACATTGAAAAAGAAAATAATACAGGTCACAGAGTTTATCCTGCAGTTTGCAAGGCCATAGTGTCTAGTACTGTGGAATGTGTTACATTACATTGTGTAATATATTGACACTGTATGAGAAGAAGTACCTAAAATAGGTTAGCAACGTGCGCTGTCATCAGAAGTTATGTACAGCCTCATAGTTTTCAATAATGTGTTTCTGATTTCTTGCCTAGATTTCTGCATATTACGGTTCTTGTATGATTTTTTCAATTATCAGAAATATAAAAAATGTAAGCAATAAGCAAAATTTAGACAAATAGTTATAATTAGTGCAAAACAAATAAACGCTACAAACACTCATGTACAATCCTCTCATTATACATTAGAATATTGTGCAAATCACAACACAAAATGTAACAAAATAATAAAAAGGGAAGCAAAATTTACATTGCATCATAAGGCTTGTCTCTCTGATTTTTTTAAAGCAGCTCTGAACCCTTCAGTGGTCGTTGCATATTTTATCCATGACTTTGCTTTCGTTACTTGGTCTGTGCGGCAGCATGGAGGAGAATTGAAGGGGAGATATATTCACTAAGGTTTGCCCTTATGGGCTTAACCATCTTCATTCCATCTTCAACTGCTAGTGCTTTATCCACTAGAGTCCTTGTTACTGTCTGTAATATTGTGCAAGACCTTGAGATCCTCCATAGATCTACGTGTAATTGTATATTCCATAGTTAAAGAAAATGGGTTTAGTATGGGTGGTTATATATTTTAAAGGAACACTATAGCTCATCATAAAGGTGCATTGAGTCAGTGAATCACTATGGGGAGTGTTCAGCGTCTCCATGCAAATCATGGAGACACTGAAAGCCCATGCTGCACATTGTGAACCACTGACAAAGTAAGCACCTCTAGTGACCATTTGAGTGACAGCCACTAAACACTGTAAACACTGCCTTTTCTCTAATGGGACAGGCTGTATGTGGCGGACAGCCTGGCACCCCGACTGGTTGCCTCCGCCAATCGCTGCTTCCTAGCTGTCGCCGAGTACCATAAGCACCGCACCAGACACCATAAACACTGTAGCCCCTTAGCCACCGCAGCTTGGCTGGAGTCTCGCCATCCCTTCTCACTCCTGGATCCAGCTCCCAGTGAGAAGACCCCTCCTCCAAGAGAATATAGCAGGTATAGCAGTGTTGCTCTTACAAGACCTTGTGATTATAACAATCCAAAGAACAATCCCAAGAGCAGGGACTATAGCTGGTATAGCTGTTCCCTACAAACATGAGATTAGACTCTATGTTGAGGGTAAGCAGGAACTGTTTATTGGCAGCCTCAACTGGCCTTATATGCAGGTCCCCATGCAAGGGGCCCCCCCCCCCCCCGGACCTGAGAGTAGACTACAGTAAAAACATAAACACGATTACATTGGCTTTCAGGTCCAGGACACTCCCATACAAAATAGGTAAATTCCTCCCCTGTGCCTGGGAGATAATTAAGTCAGAAACTGTACAAAACTCAATTATCTCCAGGCACAGAAAACACACATTTCCCAAACACCCCAAAAGTACCTTTAAAATACATAAAACCCCCTAAATACATCCCCTGATAGCCCCGATATGGGTGACCAACATATCCAAAAATCACCCAGATCGGTTCAGGTTTTTCCTGTAAGTCATAATTTTACTGTCCACACGAATGGTCCTATGCCCAAAATAGTTCCATAGAATCGTGGCTAAGTGCCGCTGGGGACCGACCGGGAACCGCAAAGTCTTCATGCAAAAAATAGTTCCAGGGCATTCGTGGCGAAGTCCCCCTGAAGTCTATTTGCGGTTTTGCTCCATACGAATGGCTGCCAGGGAGCTAGTGTCTGGTTCTATGCACACGAATGGAAAGTGCCGAACCAGGATGAATAAAATATGGGTCTTTACAATCGCTGACCTGGCCCATAGTCGGTGGGTAGGAGGCCAGCTTCCACACTTCTCCAGGAGTCCGTGGCAAACGTCTGTGGAAAGCGGCGTTTGTCACACTGTAGATACCAGAACCATTACATTAAGCTATAGTGGATCTGGTGACTATAGCGTCCCAATAACTAAGCAATATTGTGATGTTGCAAAATAAAAATAATGATGCACTGTATATGCAATTGGCTAGTCACTGTGTTTCATTTTAAACATAGAACCATAGGCAAACTCTACAGTTTTTACCCCCTTTAATAGACCAAACATTTAAAGGAACACTCCAACCTGAAAGTGAGCCTAATACTTTAATGCTCTAAACACCATGTGTAAAAATAAATAAAAAGGAAATAATATACTTTAAAAATTTACTTAGGCAGGCAAGAAGCAGACTGTTTCTGCTAAACCGTGAATAAACATCGACAGTCAGGAGCCTTTCATTCTTTTCTATGAGGGCCTGATCGTATCCCATTAAGCAGAGGTTTAAGGGTTACATAGTTTAGCCCCCAGCCACATGAGTAGAACTGTTTTATAAACTAATAGCAGTCATACTGCGGCTTCTATCAGTTTATAAACAACCCACTTAACAGTTGTGTAAACAGGCCTGTGCATGGCATTCCCCCAAGCTGCAGGCCACACAGCTGCAGCTACAAGGTAGACCTAGATGCATTAATGTGACCTTGCCGTATACAAGTTAGACGGATTTGGACAGCAAAGTAAAAGTTCCTCGCTTTATATCAGAATAATAAGGAGCGATTTTAAAGCTGCAGTGATTTTTGCAACAAGCATTTACATTTGTTTAAAATCCGTAAAAACCCTAGTTAATTGCTCAAGGCAACCTGCGTACTCAAAGAAGAGTGGGAAAAAACGTATCTCTTTAAAGGTTTGTTTTACCTGATCTTCAGACGCAAACTATATTTCTAACTCGCTTTATTTTATTTTGTTGTTTTGTTAATAAAGCAAAGATTAAAATGTTAAGTGCCACTTTAAAACAAAAGATTAGTAAGGACGTTTTGTTTGTATTACAGTGACATTTAACCATTGACAATAATACAAAGGCCTGGATTGGTTGAACAATCTCAGCCACTTCTTGGTTACTACAGAAACTGATTCAGAAGTACATTCAGTGTGTCTTTTTAATGCATTATGTCCTTATTACATTCACATTATAGATGGTAAATCCACCTTGGAGTGCCCTATTAATTTGGAATCAAAGTGTTTGTGTATTTTCTTGCTGTAATATGTTGGGATGTAATATGACTAATTTCTGGCTAATTTTATTGTACGGGGAACCTTTGAAATTTAGTTTAAGTACGTTATGTTTTGTCTAAATCACATGATGGCGTAAGAAGATCTTCAAATGACACAGGTAGTCCAAACTTTGTACTGTTAACCTTGTTCTTCCACTTGCAACATGTACAGGCAGAAGATTTGGTATAATAAACGTCTCTTTTCTCATTCTGCAATGACTTTAGGCTGGGACAAAAGGGGTCACAGCTCATAAACCCCATCAGCATTCCCTCTTTGGCATGTAAAATGAAGGTGACTCAAGTGCCCATTTTCTTGCACTTACCCTTTTGATCCCTTGAATATATTTTTTCTTTCATCTGGAACAAATTGGTTACGTTTCTTTCATTGCAAATGTAATTCTTTGTTTGAGAATTCTTCACTTTGCGTTTTCCACCTTCCAGTGTCCCTGGTTTAATAACGCTTTAAAACAATTTGGCAAATTATCAGATAAAATCCCCTAACTGGCTGCAAAATTACTGAAGCAAATTGCATTTCATTTATTCTGTACAATTCTATACACTACTCCTGATTTTTATCAGAGGCTAGCGAAGTGAATCACTTCATACGCTGCTTCTTACCCCCTACTATACTGAATGAATTAACTCCTCAGTTTCCACCAAATTAAATAAGGATATATGAGAGCTAATGAATAATATTATAACAATTATTTTATATAAAATGAAGCATTTTTGCAGAAAAAGATCGTCGACTTTCAAGTTTTTGCAGTTCCTACAAAACCCCAATATTTGCTTTTTCTGCTATAATCTCTCACAGATCAAGGAGTGGCTAAACAGTTCAGCCAATCCTAGTCCTAACGTTGTTTTGAATTACAAAGTTTTTCATTTCCTACAACAATCCCAGTTTATCATGCTCCGCAAGGCATGTTGAGACCCTATTTACTTGGAACCTGGATAGCTCAATGTGTTCTCTATGGGTGATTAAAACCCTTGCATGTAACGCATCTTTGAGTACCACGAACGTGAATCAGCTGGAGACTAGTAATTAGTGGAGATATCCCTTGGTTTTGAGTCACGCTTATTGGAGGGGAATTAGAGCTCAATGATTTGCTGCGCAAGATGGCTATTCAGAGGCATGTATCTTTTGTTAATTTGTTTTAACACATTTTTAAATACATTATCTGTATAATATTGTGCTTTAAAATGGTTTGTAAATCCACTCATATCTTTAGGATAGGAGATCACAGTAATCTCAATAGTAAAGGATTTTAGCAAAGTAATGTCAATAATATTGTATTGTTCATAAGCACATTTAAATTAACTCTCCGAGCACCATAAACACTGTGGTGGTTATGGTACAAGGGTTGCTCTGGCACCCTCCCCATGTAATTTGTAAAACCGTTTGAGCAGTTCGACAACTTACCTGGGTTCCGTTAAGCTCCCTCCGTTCCAGGTCCTGTTTCCTGATTCTTCTTATATGAAAGCTCCTTTGCCCCATAATAGGAGATTTCCCGGGGAGGGATTTGAAATGTTCCCAATTATACAGACATATATCTGCATAACCCTGTAAAATGTTTAATGGGACTTTATTGTGTAGGGCTTTTGTGTTAGAGAGGGTTAAAATGAGTTTATTTAACATGTGCAGTCCAGATGTGAGCTTGTCATGCGATCTAACTACTTGTCAGATATTTTCTCTTGATTTGCACACTACTGAAGCACAAAAAAAATGTAAAATATTTTTTTTTTAAATGGGGGGAGGGGGAGAAATAAATGAAGTGATATAAAATCAATAATTGTATAGATACATTTAAAATGATATAACTATAAAATAGTGTTCGTTTGAATTTAGTTAGTTTGAATTTTTTCCCGCACTCTTCAGTTAAATGTTTTACACTAATTAATATGATATTATATTAATTTTGGAGGCTATAAGGCAGACAAAATAATAATAATTAAAATGACATTTATTTAATAGTCATTTCTAATTCCATATCCCAGCCGGGGGCGCCCTTGTACGTGTTTGTAATCTATATTTTAAACCTCTATGATTTCTTTTCCCATTAGAGCTGTGAATGGATGTCATAGTATATTGTATTATTCCATGCCAGAGATTGCCTACTTGTAGCCAACCAGTCAATTGCAGTCTTTTGTACAGATCCCTGCATGCTTTAAAAACCCCATAGGTTCGCTTGTAGTTCGAAATTGTAGGTCATTACCAATGGTATCCATTGTGGCTCACGGTGACACCATGGTGTGTCCTATAAGAAGTTCTCGAATATCAGTTGTACTGTACAAGTGTTCAATGCAGAAGGTGGGCCAGATGTATTTGAGTCCCAGTTGTGCTGCTGACAAAAGATGCAAGTTTGTTTTTGTTTTTGTTTTTTCTTGGTTTTTTTTCATTGCTGCACAGATCTGTAACTTTTTTCTCAATGTTGTGCACAGGATCTATTGATGGAGACATACACATGACATCAAATTTCTGAGAGTTCTCCACCATGTGGCCCCACACAAACCTGGAGGACCGTGCGATGGGACAGTGACAAGAATATCTGCTAACTTGCAGTTAAAATAGACTTTGGGAACTGAGAACCCCATCCCAGCAGAAATATATGATAATGTCTCATTATAAAAGAAGATCTGGACAGAATAGGTATAAAGATTGGAGCTGAATATGAATAAAGAGGAGTGCATGGTGAAAGAGACAGGGTATCTTTAAAAAGACATAAGAGAGATAGGATAGTGACAGACCTGGTTCCCAGTTGCCTAGCCCCAGCATCCAATACAATAAAGTTGCTTTCCCGTTAACACAAAATGTATAATGATCTTCAGTAAAGCTATAAACTTTTCTGCAGGGTAACCAAAAGGTATATCTGCAAGAGAAGGCTGACCATGGCTAAACCTTCATTAGATAACCAAATTTTGTTTTATTTTTGGTTCCTTACTGATGTATGATCAAATCTAATCTGAAAGCACTTTAGTCCCTGTGTGTGCTATATAATATCATAATCAGGGTATGCTGCCATCTGGCTCTTTGAAGGAATGTTATTGTAAATATTGCAGCAGGACTCCTAGTCTATATTTGCAATTTAAAACACTGCAAACACTTCTAAACATATTAAGAAAACATTGGAAAACTACCTTGCATGTAGTTAATTTTTAGGAATAACATCTGTAAACCGATCTGAGTGGCTGTGTACGGCTTGTTTTCTAGGTGAGACAATGTAAGACTTAACAAAATGTATTTATTGCTGAAGTTGATGAAGTTCTGTGGAGTTAAATCAGGTCTGTCACTTTCCGGGGTCTTTGCATAAATTGTATTTAAGTGGGCGAAGATTGCAGTGGAAGATAGCTTTACTTACGTGAAGCTGTACCTTGCTGCCGCTACCATCTTCTTCATCTTGTTTTTTTTAAGTTCCTGGCACTTCAGTATTCTCACACTGAAATCTACGGAGGATTCCGCAATATCCCGAGAACCTCCATAGATGACTTTTCACAATGAGAGAGACCATGAATGCATCTCTTAGCCATTACTTGTGACGACTGCTGGGATTGGACAAAAGTTGACTACGGAACTTCACCTTTTGTCAACCTTAGATTTGCCATAAGACAAAGTAGACTCTGCTTGATCGTATGGTATCTTTTGCATTGCAATGGAATTTCAATGCAGTATAAGTATCAGTATTTCATAAATATTTTCATCTTTATGAAATACTGAGAAGTGACAGAGCCATTTTAAGGTGCCAAGTGTAGAAACCAGGGAGAAACATGAAATGGTATGCACCAAGTAGAACATTTTTAGGAAGCCTGTCTGACGGCGTATGGAACTATTCAAGTATCGGATGGGCAGTTTGTAAAATAGGTGTCTGTGTAGATGAACACACATGTTTTATATATTATTTGGCATGTTTGTATGTGTGTCTTATATTATTCTATTAAATGTACGCTGATACTCTAAGTCAGGCTTCCCCAAACTCCGTCCCTCCAGATGTTGCTGAACTACAACTCCCATGATTCTATGAATGAAATAGATAGGCTGAGAATCATGGGAGTTGTTGTTCAGCAACATCTGTAGGGCCGGAGTTTGGGGAAGCCTGCTCTAGGTCCTTGTGATAACAAATATGCAGCTGTTTCTATCAGAATAAAGATAATTGTAAACACTCAGCATATTAACCACTTAAGGACGGCGGGCGGCATAGAACGTCCCTGCTGTCCTTCGTACTTACTGGGTCCCCGCCGATATTTTTATTATACAAATATTTGGTGTGACATGAAAGCCCTGTTTCTCCTGAACAAAGTGAAATATGATAAGTGTGGGTGCCCATAATATAAAAGAGGTGAATTACGCCTGAAAAGACCTATAGCGCAAATTCAAGGTTTTGTTTACGTTTTGATTTGATCACAACTTGTACAAATGCCTCAGTCCTTAAGGGGTTAAAGATAAAAAAAATTAAGGTTTCCACAACACTGTCTGTGCCAGTGTGTGTTATGCAAACAGCATTCGTGTAATGCATCGTTCAGTGCAAAAAAAACAACCTATTTCATTCGTGTTTCTTCTCATAATAATAAAAAGATTTCATTGCATGTATAAAGACTAATGGCCTTTCCTTGTTAAATAACTTGGAGTGGACTGCAGTATTTTATTAATAAATCTCTGGATGGCATTGCCATATAAAGGAGAGATGGCTTGTTGAAGTCTCTAGTTTCTAACGAATGTGCCAAATTGAACTCTAAAAGTAGCATCGAGGCACACAGCAATTCACACTTGTGTAATGTTGCAAGTACGCGACCGACTGGCTTTTACTGTGATTCATTTACTGGCCCAGGGACTGGAGATTACACCTTTTATTTTGTGAACTGTTACGTGACTGAGGACATAACTGATAAAAAAAAATTTTACTTAATAGTATGTGTAATTATTCATTTTCCATATAAAAACGTCAAGAATAAGTCTCCTTGTTTAACAAAAAAATATGCTGAAAAGCAGAGATTTTTTTTTTTGTAAAACCTTGAAGTTGTTTGATTCTTCTTAAATCTTTGTTTCTTCTGGTATTTCATTGCAAACCCATCTTAAATAGCTTCTAAAAACAATTTAATATTAACGTCTTTGGCATCAGACGTACAAGAGTGAATTGTGTAATTGTAATATATGAATATGTTTCTTTAATATGAAGTTCTTCTTCTTCACACTCTCCATTCTGCTTTCTTTCCCCATACACTGGCCTTAATATAGGTATCAGTTTGCATTCCCTCTGCCAAATCCCAAAATTGCTTCTTGCTAGGTATTATTCTGGACCTCACGGATGCCCCTCATTTAGATCACCAGCTGCTTATCAAATGTTTCTCTTGTTGTACCTTGAATGATCCTTACTTGGCCTTCTACTATTCTCTTTTTATATCCTTTGGCTTTATTTTTAATGTTTGGACTTTAGAACCGCCAGCATGCTGAAGACATCCAAACATATCTCCTATTCTCGTTGTTTACTCTGTTATTTAATTTTACCAGCTGCTTCTTTGTCTTTTGCATCCTATTTATTTTATTATTTTCCTTGTCCTTTCTCTCTCTTTTTAAAGTATGATATTATAAAATTACCTATCATTGCTCTTTCTCACTGGTGAGTAGGAAATTAGATGCTAGGTTATATTACTCTCTCAGTGGTGTTTCTCCTGGCGTCTGTGCAAAAATACATAAATAAATGAAAAATCGAAAGAACCTCCAGATTACCTAACTTTTTATGCAGAGAAAATGTGCTTTATCCTTGATGTCTGATTCAATATAAACCTTATGAGCCGAGACTGTCTGTATCTCTTTCTCATTACACCATGCAGCACTGCAAGTTGGATCTAAAAGTCACCCCAGCCGATACAGCTTACTCTTTGTCCAGTGGTCAGGAGAAGTCTCTTGATTTCCCAAAATTTTCATGACCTATGTGATGCCCTAAAGCACTGCGGCTTCCCTTGGTCCCAACTTGGCAAAGGTTTATTTAGATCATATTCCATTGATCTTGAGAACATATTTGTCCTACATAAGTTTCTCATAACTGGCAATTGTATATGATTTACTGATGTAATGATTCAATTTGATATATTTTATAGTACATAACTCAACTAATTGAAGCCTTAGTAGTTAGGCCATTAAAACTTTTTGGTATGTCTTATTTTACGTGTAGTTTTCATCTTCCCGTAGACTGTGTGACATAATAAGGTGGTTTGAATTTTCTTAATTTTATTACTTTAACTGCTCTTATTCTTCACAACCAATAACGGTTCATTCATATTGCCATGTTATCGATCATCTACAAATGAAGAAATATATTTGTATATTCTGTAAACTGTTTGGGGTACCATACACGTACGGTTACAATCAGATATTGTTTCTGTGCCTGATATTCTCGGTGGTTTAGGTGTAAGTTACATTGGGGGAAAAAAGGTATAAAATGTGTGTTACTTCCAGCGTATCTCTTGAATGAAAATCGGAAAAAGTGTGTTATTTCCATTTGCATTTAGTAATGGGATTATTACATTGATCATGTGTTGAGAATAAATTTTAACCTCTCAAATAAAAAGGAAATATATTTATTTATTAATATTTTTTCTTTCTAAAGATACTGCCAATGAGGTATACGTAATTAAGATAATTGGAGAACACAAAGTAAATCAGATTTAGTGAGTAAATATAACAATGCAGTAACTGTCTTGTTGGCACATGTACGGGTCCATGTGGCTGAGGCACACTGTGTTAATGTTAAACCTCCTGGCTCAGGCGTAGGCCAACAGCTGCCGTGTCCATGTACTTTTCAAAGTAGCCTAAAATATTACATGCCATATTTTAAGTTGACATTGAGAATCGGAAGCTTGTGGTCTTGATGTCTTTGGCCAGAATTAGAAAACGCAGCCTCAGCTTAAAAGAGTATCACTGAAACTCAAATCACTGTTGTTGTTTTTTTGCTTAACTTAAAGAAATGTTGTCATGCATTACATTATTAATTAATATCAAATTCATACCCCCTCATTTTGACATGTTAGCCTTGCGTTTGCCAAAAAGATAGACCTGCAGTAATGTAGTTATTTCTTAGACCATATTATGCTTGTTTTGGAATTGCATGTTGTGTACTGTTTGTTGTATATATTCACAATGTCTCCCGTGGCAGTGTGTATAAGAAAGAGCTAATTTCTCAATATAAAATTAAATGTGTATTTTCTTCCGAAGTCTTGCAGGGGGTATGCTGGGAGTATATGGCATCCTGAAAGACTAGGTTTGACTTATTAATTGGTTAGGCTCTTTATGAGAGAATGGGAGTTTTGGCATTTCCAGAACGAGTCAGTCATTCCGGCGTTTACAGTATAAATGGGCATTATACTGTGTGATTTAACCATTTGAAAGTTCAATATTTTCTTCTTGGTAAACATTTCACCATTGTATGGCTACTGAGCCCTTTTGCTGTTGCTCTCAAATCCTATGTCCGTGGTTTACATTCTCTAAATCTAGTGACTAAAGTTTGCATATTAAATTGATGCAATGGATTATTTTTAAAATGTCAATAAAAATTTCAAAAATCACTTCTCGTTATAAGAGCGATCAATTATTAACAAATTTATTTGGGGTCAAAAACGCCCTAGATTGAGTAGAAACCATTCAAAATTAAAGATAAAATCGGGTGGACTGGGAATCCCACAATTAAATCATACTTGGAGAGCTTGTAACATAGCACATGTAATAATAACCCAATCCGATGTAGCAAAAGAACAAATTTGGTTTAAAATGGAACAGAGTCTACTAAATGACGAAATAAAGGAGGATATATACTCTCTCTTCTGGAAGACAGACCATAAAAAAAAACCTTAGACAAGGTAAATATGATAAGGGCTTAATCCTAAACAATTTAATCCCCATATGGTACAAATTAAGAAAAGACCTAGACCTACAAGGTAAACTGCTTCCTAGCATTGAGTTTAGACAGTTGCAAAAAAATATAAGGGATTTAAACATTCAGTGCTGGATCAACGCAGGGGTCAATAAAATCAATAATATAATAGAGAATGGTAAGATAAAAGACTTTAATACTTTAACAGACGAATATAAGCTACAAGCCAAAGAGATATTTACCTATATAAGAATAAAGGGGTATCTTAATGAGCACTTAATAAAAAATTATTCAGCGAAACATAAAATACTTGAACAATTATTAAAAGACCATACTATTATTAAAAAGTTAGTCTCAAAGTGTCTTAATTTAATAGAAACTGACCCAGAAGAAATCATTGGCTTAGTGATATCAAAATGGGAGAAGGAAATAGATAATAACATAAGTTATGATGACTGGATGATAGCACTGAATTTGACCATAAAAAATGTACACTGTCTGAACTTAGTGGAACTCCAATATAAAATCATGAACAGATGGTATTTAACGCCAGATAAACTTGCTAAAATGTACCCGGATGCATCGGATAAATGCTGGCGCTGCGGGGATCATAAGGCAGGAATGCTACATATATGGTGGGAATGTGGTGAGATAAAAAGATTTTGGGATATGGTAACTATAAATATTGAATCATGGACAGGAATTAAGGTTGACAAGAAACCACAGTTATTTCTGTTACAACTACACATGTCTCAGAATTTGGACCAATATGCTGTCCTGATAATCCATACACTATTAGCAGTCAAAATATCAATTGCTAGGAAATGGAAAGCCAGAGAAATCCCAATATGGGAGGAAGTAAAATCACAACTAATTTATCAGCTGAAAATGGAGATAGGGATAGTTAAAGAACCAAGTACTTTGAAAAACTGGCTAGGTATTATACAGGAAAATTAGTTTATAGTTAAACCCTGCTTACATATGTTACAGAGATAGCTAGTTATTATAATAGGAATGTAAAACTGCTTAACTAAAATCTAATCTGACTCAAGAAAGCCCCCAGTCTGGACCCTTTGTGTATTTTTGTTAATGTATAGTCATTGTTTTGTATGTTTGATATGTATACACTTGAATTTTTTTGTTATCATTGCAATTTGAGAAAACGGTAATGCATATAATGATGTATATGTTCTATATAACAAGAAAAAGAATAAAATATTAAATAAGTAAAAAAAAAAGAGCGATCTCTGATAACATGTCACTAGGTGCAGGGCAGCTGGGTGGCCAAAAAGGTCAAGTTAACATAGCGATAAATAACTTTTTATCCATATATCGGCTTGCAATTTGGTTAGCACAGCGTCTCGAAATTCAACTAAACATTTTATTCTCTTTTAAGTTAACACCAAGATATGTTGGCTATGGCAGATGCAGTTGTTTTACGGTGTTTTAATCAAGCTCTAAATCAGATAAAATGTTAAAACACATTATATATAGTTAACAAATATCCAGATACAACAAACATTCCATACATTTTAATATTTGCAATAATTTGTGAAGATTACACAAAATAGAATTTATACATTTACATATCTTAATTGAACCTCAGAGTACTTCATTATCAGCATGAATATACATCTAAAAAAAAAATTACTGCCATAAAATGTTATAAATGTTTTATGTGATTATACATGTCATTAAACATTAAAGTATTTGCAGTAACCAAGGTAATAGAAACAATCTTGATTAGTAAAATAAAAAGACCTTAAAGGGATTTTATGTTAGGAATACAAAGCTATCAACGTTATATTCCTGACACTATAGTGCCCTCTGTGTCCCCTCCCCCCGCCAATCCCCCAGCAGATAAAGAAAATCTTTACACACCTGATTCCAGCGCCATTGTCCGTTGGCGCTGGGACGGTGCTGCTGCTGCTCCTCCTCTATCATCATCCGATGGGGGGACCTAATGCGCTTGAATCACTCGCGCATTGACTCAATGCTTTCCTATTGGGATTTCACTGACGCTGGATGTCCTCATGCAGGGCTGTCTGTAATATTGACCGAACCCTGGAAATCCATTTTTTGGGGCCCCCTGGACCCTGCACCCTCCCATTCCCTGGCATGCAATCATGCTATCCACCCCAGTGCAGTGGAAGAACTAAAGTAGAAAGGTCCCTAATGTGAGATTTTATTGGGGTCCTCCTACCCCAAGAATGGCCAAAAGGTAGATCCCTATCTGTCGTGCAACTCTAACAATGCTTTGACAGCTATGGCTCTACCATTTCCCCATGCTTGCAGGGTTGTGTTTAGCACTGTTATGCTTTTGTATAGAGTGTGTTTGTGTAAATGTAGGGGTGTGTTTGTATGTGGTGCTGATGTTTGAATGTAAGTATGCACTTATGTGTAGTGTTGGTTTTCGAATGCAGTGGTGAACTGATACTGAAATTTAAGTTTGGTGTAAAATACAGAATTGTGTTTATATGTAGTGTTGAAGTTTGAATGCAGGAGTGTATTTGTGTGTAGAGTTGGCATTTGAATGTTGAGATATATGCACATATACACATACCCTGCAACATACACACACACACTGTGATACCCATATACACAGAAACACTTGCAGATTCGCAGATATACACAATGACACACATGCAGATACAGACATACAGACACACCAATACACATACAGAAAACCAGATAAAAACACTGACACACATGCAGTTACTCAGACACACAGTGACAACATACACACACATACAGATACACATATACTGTCAGACATACTGACACACAGACACATACACTGACAGAGATAGTGACACATTGACACACGCGCACACACACATACAGTGGCAGACCTACTGATACACACTGACATAAACAGACACACTGACATACACATAGACACATACACTGGCAGACATAGTGACACACGCACGCTTACAGACATACTGACACACACTGACAGACCTACTGACACACAGAGAAATACACTGGCAGACATACTGGCACACACACAGACACATAGACATACTGACACATACTTGCAATTTTAAACCCACCCTCAAGTTTCCTACCTTGGAGGGTGGTTTCCCCACTGTCCACACTGGTGGCTGATGCTGTTGGGAGTTGGGGTTTGGCGCTCTCGGCCCATCCCCCCTCCTCTCTTTCTCCCACGCGGCACCTCTTCTCCTTTGTGAGAGGAAGTGATTTGTGGCCATCACTTCCTTCCAGAATGCCAAAAAGCAAGGAGCCAGTCGCGCTGTTAAAGGGCCACAGCGCGCAACTGGGCTCCTGCTTACAAATGCCCACTGGGTGACCTTTAGTGCATGGGCCACGCGGTGGGCCTCCTTTGGGTGTGGGCGCCCGGTTGCATCTGCAGGCCCATGGGGAAGATAAACTAAAAGTGGAGGCCAACGGGGCAGCTGCTCTGGGGCGCCCAGGAGTAACTGGGCCCGGGGCAGTTGCACCATTTCCCCCACGTTAAAGACGGCCCTGAGAGCGTGAGGATGTCCTGCATAATTTAGGGGACCCAGAGTCTGGTAAACACTTGAAAGCGTCTCTAGTGGCTGTTTGGTAGATATTGCAATGTAAACTTTGCTGGTTCTCAAAAACTGCAATGGTTTACATTGCAGTTCTAAGGGGGATAGGGATACTGCACCTAGACCACTTCAATGAGATGAAGTGGTGTGAGTGCCTGTAGTGTCACTTTTAAATTGATTTTAAATTGTAAGTTAGTTTTCTACTTTGAAATTGTTATTTATATTCCCTATATTCTTTGTGTTTTAGAGTGCCAACCCCCTTTTTGTTCTTTAATTCTTTATTTAGCAGCCAAACTGAATAAGCTGATGGTACAATACATCTCAGTATGAACTTGACAGTAGATTTTACATTCTGAAACAATGTAGTGTATACAGCACTGAAATAAAAAAGTTAAAGGTAAAGTGAAGTAAAAAAAAGGGGGAGGGGCATACAAGGCAATTTTGGAAAGTATTACAGAACCTTAGACACCATATGACAAGAGATTCTGTGAACCCTTCACATCTTTGAGTCAAAAGTAGGGTAGTATGTACCATGGTGGTTAGTTTATCAGTCAGTTGATTATTACAAGTCTTTAAATTATCCGTGACATATTGTGTAGCATAGCTTTAAGCTAAATGGGTGCTAATGCTAAAGTGATTTTGTTAAAGAATTTTAGTATGAATTATAAATCCATCATTGGCTGGGAAGTCAGAAATCCCGGGGATCAAAGTCAAATGGCATACGAACTGAGAAACGAGGCTCTATATCATTAGATGCTTTAATTCTATCTCACAATGACATTGTCTTTGAACCCTCTTGCTTACTTTTACAGTTCAGTCCTGCAGAAGCGCCTCTAGCAGCTGTCAGGAAGACAGCCACTAGAGGTTGGATTAACCCTGCAATGTAACTGCTATGTTTACATCTGAAGGGTTAAAACCTGGGGGACATGGCACCCAGACCACTTCATTGAGCTGAAGTGGTCTGGGTGACTATAGTGTCCCTTTAAGCTAAAATAATGGATTGTAAAAGTTTTCCTCTAGCATGGCTAGCTTTGCGGATCCCTAGCTATTTCACCACATTCCCAATAAAGTAAAGGTTGTATAAAAAGGATATTGAAAAAGTACTGCTGGACCCTCAAGTGTCCTGTACATTGTGTTAATTTATAGATGCTAATTAATGTTCCTTTACTTGGTACTTTTTCTGTTTCAGCCTTTGAAAATCTGATATATTATGAAAAGATTATATGAGGACCATCATGTAATGGCCTAATAATTCTTGTACTGATATCAACAATTGAAAATGGTGTTCCTAACTAAGTGTTTCTCTTCTTTGCTTTTCAGGATGGAACAAAACAAAAACGAGAACGAAAGAAAACCGTATCGTTCAGCAGTATGCCAACAGAGAAAAAGATCAGCAGTGCAAGCGACTGTATTAATGCTATGGTGGAAGGTTCCGAATTAAAAAAAGTACGGTCAATCTCTAGAATTTATCACCGATATTTTCTCTTGGATGCAGACATGCAATCACTGAGGTGGGAGCCCTCTAAGAAAGACTCAGAAAAAGCAAAAATTGATATTAAGTCTGTAAAGGAAGTGAGAAATGGGAAAAATACTGATATTTTCCGTAGCAATGGAATTTATGACCAGATATCCGAAGACTGTGCTTTTTCTATCATATACAGTGATAATTATGAATCACTGGACCTTGTTGCAAATTCAGCCGATGTCGCCAATATATGGGTAACTGGATTACGCTATTTAATTTCATATGGGAAGCACACACTGGATATGATTGAAAGCTTTCATGATAATATGCGGACATCTTGGCTTTCTGATATCTTCAGGGAAGTTGTCGAGGCAAATGCTGAGGAAATACCTCTTTGCAAGGCAGTACAGTCTATAAAAAACGTAAACCCAGGTCTTAAAAACCTCAAAATTGAACTAAAATTCAAAGAATTACAGAAGGCAAAGGATAAGGTCAACACTGATGTGTCAAAAGATGAGTTCATTGAAGTTTTTCATGAGCTGTGCACCAGGCCTGAAATTTACTTCTTGTTAGTTCAATTTTCAAGCAATAAAGAATATTTGGATACTAAGGACCTTATGATGTTTTTGGAAGCAGAACAGGGTGTTGCCCATGTGACCGAGGAAATTAGCCTTGATATCATCAAAAAATATGAACCTTCTATAGGTAAGGAGAAAGGGTGTCTTTCCCTTGATGGCTTCACTAATTACCTTATGTCTGCAGATTGCTGCATTTTTGATCCAGAGCACAAAAAAGTCTGCCAGGATATGACACAGTCGCTATCTCACTACTACATAAATTCATCACATAATACATATTTAATAGAAGACCAGTTTAGGGGACCTTCAGATATTACGGGCTACATTCGAGCTCTGAAAATGGGTTGCAGAAGTGTTGAACTCGATGTGTGGGATGGCCCAGACAACGAGCCTGTTATTTATACAGGTCATACTATGACCTCACAGATAGTCTTCCGTAGTGTCATTGATATTGTTAACAAATATGCTTTCCATGCATCGGAATACCCATTGATTTTATGTTTGGAAAACCATTGCTCCATTAAGCAACAGAAAGTTATGGTTCAGCATATGAAAAAAATTCTAGGTGATAAATTATACATAAGCTCTCCTAATGCAGAAGAATCTTATCTTCCATCTCCGGATTCTTTGAAAGGAAAGCTACTTGTAAAGACTAAAAAACTTTCCCCGGATTGTTCTGGAGTAGAAGGAGATGTTACAGACGAAGATGAAGGTTTAGAGATGTCACAAAGAGTTGGGAAAGAAGGCGAAGAACAGCAAAGTGTTGTCACTGTGAAGAGGATTCCGCTTTCCAAAGAACTTTCAGACTTGGTAAGCATTTGTAAATCTGTTCAGTTTACTGACTTTCAGTCGTCATTTCAGAATCAGAAACACTGGGAAATATGCTCCTTTAATGAAGTGGTTGCTAGCAAATATGCAAATGAAAATGCTGGTGACTTTGTTAATTATAATAAAAGATTCCTGTCCAGGATATTTCCCAGCCCTATGAGAATAGATTCTAGCAACATGAATCCTCAGGATTTTTGGAAGTGTGGTTGCCAAATAGTAGCTATGAATTTTCAGACTCCTGGGCTAATGATGGATCTTAATATTGGCTGGTTCCGTCAGAATGGAAACTGCGGATATGTTCTGAGGCCTGCAATCATGCGTGAAGAAGTGTCTTTTTTTAGTGCAAACACAAAAGATTCTGTGCCTGGAGTTTCCCCACAGCTTCTTCACATCAAAATTATCAGTGGCCAAAATTTTCCTAAACCCAAGGGATCAGGGTCTAAAGGAGATGTTGTGGATCCTTATGTATACGTTGAGATTCATGGTATACCCGCAGATTGTGCTGAACAAAGAACAAAAACGGTACAACAAAATGGTGACAATCCAATATTTGATGAAAGCTTTGAATTTCAAGTGAACCTTCCTGAACTTACTATGGTGCGATTTGTGGTGCTTGATGATGATTATATTGGAGATGAATTTATTGGACAGTACACTATTCCTTTTGAATGTCTACAGCCTGGTTACAGACATATCCCTCTGCAATCTTTAACGGGAGATATTTTAACTCATGCATCTCTATTTGTCCATGTGGCTATTACAAATCGAAGGGGTGGTGGTAAGCCTCATAAACGAGGCCTTTCTGTGAGAAAAGCAAAGAAGTCAAGGGACTATGCTTCAATGAGAACATTATGGATAAAGTCCATCGATGACGTTTTCAAAACCGCAATTCAACCAATACGGGAAGCCACAGATCTAAGAGAAAATATGCAGGTACGACCTCTTTATGAAAACCATTAAATGTTATAAGCACATCTTAGATTTAATGCGATTTTACCTGTGGACTATAGCTATATATAAACATTCAGTTTAGAAGAAAAAAAAATGATCTATTAAAATAATACATATACGATATATACGGCACTATATAAATACCAATAATAATAATAAACCTATTCAGTTTGGAAAGATTTGTTGAAATTGTGCCACATCTCATGCTTCAAGTGACCATGTATATTATTGAACCATGAACAACATTATTTTATGTTGGATTGCATTGGTCGTCTTCTGATTACAGAATTAATGAATGATTGTATTTCAGTTTCTCTTTGTTAATGGTTAGACTGCTTACTGTAATCCTTTGAGGGTGTTCTGGGTGATAGCACATTAGTTTAAAGGATCATTATAGGGTCAGGAACACAAGCATGTATTCCTGACCCTATTCCTGACCCTATAGTGTTAAAACCACCATCTAGCCCCCTGGGTCGCTCATGCCTCCATAAATATAGCAAAATCTTACTTGTATTCAAGCCTGAAGCTGTACCTCTGCATGCCGTTTGCCTCAGAAAAACAAGCTGTCTGCTGACATCATCAGAAGTGGTGGCCTGATCCAATCACAATGCTTCTCCATAGGATTAGCTGAGACTGACAAGGAGGCAGATCAGGGGCACAGCCAGCACAATTCAAACACAGCCCTGAATCAATCAATCTCTATGAGGAAAGTTCAGTGTCTGCATGCAGAGGGAGGAGACACTGAATGTTTTGATACATTTTAGGCAACAATGACACAGGAAGGATCTCTAACAGCCATCTAAGGAGTGGCCAGTGAAGTTATCACTAGGCTGTAATGTGAGCACTGCATTTTCTCTGAAAAAACAGTGTTTACAGCAAAAGGCCTGAAGGTAATGATTATACTCACCAGAACAAATTCAATAAGCTGTAGTTGTTCTGTTGACTATAGTGTCCTTTTAAGACAAATGTTATTTTTTTTGTTTTGTTTTTTATATGTATGGTTTTCTGCAGGGAAATGTTAGGTTTTTAACAGTTTGATTACATTACTTAAAGCGTCTGTCACAGCCGCCTACCTACCATCCTGCAAAATTAGTATTTTTTAGAAAGATAAAATCTTTATGAAATACTCACATGACTGTTAAAATGTGTTGAAATTCCACCGTAGTCAAAAGATATCAGAAGGCAAAGTATAGACTACTTTGACTTGAGAATTTTTCCTGTACCTGACATAACTAACATCAGTGGTTGTACTCACATGGGCTCCTGTTAGATGCAGCATCCACCGGATGGTCATGAGGGACAGTTTCAGGTAAATTAAACTTATTTTCCCCTGTACCCTAACCAACGCACTGCAGGCGGCAAAGTTACCATTGGGGGTCTTTGCAATATTTGCAAAGACCCCAGGAGGTGACAGAGCCCCATTAAGGTATCAACGGAAGTTTCAGTTATCTTTTTACGTAGACGTGAATGGAAAGTATTGGAAAAGTCTGGAACTTCCTGTTCCTATGTGAGATTCTGCTGCAACCAATTGGTAAGGCAGGGATTTTATACCAGTTACAAACATATTGTTCAAGATCTATAGGATATTAAGCCCTTTCTATGTTAAATTTCCATTCAAACTAGAGATTTTAGTTAAAGTCTGGAGGAACTTAGTTGCAAATGAAATAGACAAAAGTCACTCTTGAATTCATCATGGACTTAAAATGAATACTTTGAATGTGAATATTTAGTAAATTAGCAAAATGGACAGATGGATTTCTAATTCATCCCCCCCTCAGAGTCCTTCTCCCTTGGCACTGAAGGGGTTAAAACCCCTTCAGTTACTTACTTTAATCCAGCGCCGGGGACCACTCCTCCCCCGCCGACGTCAGCTCCCAAGTGGAGCAGAATGCGCATGCGCAACCGCGCGCTCATTCAAACAGTCCATAGGAAAGCATTTCTGAATGCTTTCCTATGGACGTTCTGCACGCTGGATGCGAATTTAACATCCAGCGTCGCAGAAGCGCCTCTAGCAGCTGTCAGGAAGACAGCCACTATAGGTTGGATTAACCCTGCAATGTAGTTTCTCTGAAACTGCTATGTTCACATCTGAAGGGTTAAAACCTGGCACCTGGACCACTTCGTCGAGCTGAAGTGGTCTGGGTGACTATAGTGTCCCTTTAAGCTAAAATAATGGATTGTAAAAGTTTTCCTCTAGCATGGCTAGCTTTGCGGATCCCTAGCTATTTCACCACATTCCCAATAAAGTAAAGGTTGTATAAAAAGGATATCGGAAAAGTACTGCTGGACCCTCAAGTGTCCTGTTCAAGTGTTTCCTCTTGCTTTCGGTTTATTTATTATTTTATTTTATTATTTTATTTATTTTATTAGTCCTCAAAGTGTGGGCATAAACTATCATGTTTAGAATATAGAACATAATGTCAGAACCAGGATTAGCTAAAAACCTTCAATTAGGGCCTAACATGGGGTATGCTCACTGTAAAAGCTGCAACTCCTGAAACAAGCCTTTATATAACTTATATTTTTAAATTCTACTCAAACTAATATTCCTTCTCTTTCTTTGGTTTTGCAGTATTTTATTAGAGATTAGGTTTGAATATGTTTATCACTTTATATTGTGCTAATTTTGCTTGTTTTAGAGTTTAAATAACAGTTGAATAAAATGAAGTACCATTGCTCGGTTTTCCATTTTGAGGACAGTGTATTTATTAAGCTAAACGTGTACAAATGTGAGTGTAAAATGTTTATCACTTGCACCCTGACTACATGTACTAGAGATATTGCAAGTCACTGAGGAGTTTTGTAAAGATATCGATGTTTACTGAAATCTGCAGTGACTTGCAGTACCCCAGTTAAAGGGACACACACTGCTATTTATTATCCTATTTTACACTAAGCACATTATACATTGTTGTAAATTGTTTTTAGAAACTCTGAATGAAAGGCATTGGTGTTATTAGAATACTACTTAACCTTTCAAGCTTAATATGTTGTACTTAAAGCAAAAACATTGCACATACTGACTTCTGCCACCATAACCACTTCAAATCGCTGAAGTGGCCATGGTGGTCGGAGTAACCCTTTAACACTAAGGACAGCTTAACATGTTCTGAAATGCTTTCGATTTTTAGAATGGATATACACACTAAATCTTTGTCTAAAGAAATTCAACCCTTATCTGAATACTGCAATATGCATTAGGTTATCAGCCTGTTATCTTAGTGATACATTGAGGAAGTGAGACATGTTGCTAATAGAAAAGTAAGATAGCATTGTAAAAGTGGAGCAACCACCATGTAATAAAATAATGAAATAGTATCAATTACATTTTGGTTTATAAACCAGTTTGTGACAGAGGTCTGAACAAAATCATTTAAAATACATTTTACTGCTAATTGTGTCCCAGTTGTATAAAAAGGATTGTACGTTTTGCTTGTAGAAAAGGCTGATTTCAACCAAAACATAAAACTCCCAAGGCATTAAAAACACTATCTGATGGCTTGAGCAAAATGGTGGCTTTTAAAACTGTATTCTCTTACTTTCATGTCCCCATTTTGTGCTCTTCTGTTAATTGTCTTTGAGCCTCCAATTGACTGAGTGTAATAACTGTAGCTGTACTCACTGCCTCGTGACTAAACCGGAATGTGCTATGTCAGAAAAGAAAATGGAGATTTGAGGAAAGGATTGGCGTTTGAATTAAACAGAGCAACAAAGAAGGTGTAGATCTGGGCTAAAAGCTCTGCTTAATCTACATTAATTAAAAATAATAACTTATTGAAAGTGGATATGTAGTTTTTTTTTTAGTTATTCTCCAAATCTTTATATTATGAATGAGACCAGCATTGTATATTTACAAATGGGAAATTAATTTTAAAAACTGCATATCAGGAATGTTGTATTTGTCACAAGACTCGTCACAAGCTGGGATTTGACAAAAGTTATATTTTTATGAAATACTAAAAACCTGCTTTAAACGGACACCTTAGTCACCAAAACAACTCCCGCTTATTGTAGTTGTTCTGATGAGTATAGTCAGTCCCTGCAGACATTTTAATGTATACACTGCCTTTTCAGAGATAAGGCAGTGTATACAATACTCCCTAGTAACACCTCCTCTGGCAGTAACTCAGACGACCAGTAGAGGTGCTTCCTGGGGCACTGTTGCACATTGTGCATCACTGACGTTCAGCGTCTTCACGCTTTGCGTGGAGATGCTGAAAGCTCCCCATAGAAATGCATTGATTCAATGCATCTCTATGAGGAGATGCTGATTGGCGCAGTGCTGCATTTTGCCACGCATGCAATATAGCCTCCAGCTGGCTGAGATCATCAAGATTGACGAGACAGGTGCGGCACTGAAATAAAGATAAGTAAACTCACCTTTTAAAGGCAGGAGAGTGGGGCCAGAGGCATAAATAGTGTTATTACAACTATAGTGTCAGGAATACACATTCCTTTAAGGAAAGACTATGAGAAACTGGCAATTTAAAAAGCTAAGAGAAAACTCATTACAGTTTAACTCAGGCTTCCTCAAACTCCGGCCCTCCAGATGTTGCTGAACTACAACTCCCATGATCCTATGAATGAAATGGGCTGAGAATAATGGGAGTTGTAGTTCAGCAACATCTGGAGGGCCGTCGTTTGGGGAAGCCTGGTTTAACTGATCACACTTTTCAATAGTTTTCCTGAATTAAGATTAATGAAAATTCTATTTTGACGACCTCTAATCATTTTCCCATCAGTCTGGAGGAGTGCAGATTGAAGCAAGTGATTGTCAGTGACCTTGCAATGAAACACCCCTGTTTAGCATAGAGTGATGTATATTTTAGAAACCGGAATGCTATTGTATCCTCTTTATGATTATTTTTGTGTGTTTGATGTTTACTTCTCTTGGTAAAAAATAAATAAATACATATTTATTGTGGCTTTTTAAAGTTTATGTAGAAGTCAGTTTGGAGCACTATGATGGGTTTAGTGAATATGTATATGTGATCCTTCATTTGCCGTGTTTCTCCACTATCAGTATTTGAATGTTAATACTTGGGTGTAAGAATCACTTTAATCTATTTACTATTTACAAAAACAAGTTACTTCCAGAATCCGATTACCGTATATACTCTAGTATAAGCCGACCCGAATATAAGCAGAGGCCCCTAATTTTACCCCAAAAAACTGGGAAAACTTATTGACTCGAGTATAAGACTAGGGTGGGAAATGCAGCAGCTACTGGTACATTTCTAAATAAAATTCGATCCTAAAAAAATTATATTAATTGAATATTTATTTACAGTGTGTGTGTATATAATGAGTGCAGTGTGTGTGTGTATGAGTACAGTGTGTGTATATGAGTGCAGTGTAAGTGTGTGTGATACAGTGTGTGTTTGTGTATGTGTTGCAGAGCCTTGGTGCGGGGTGGGCATTTTTATTATTATTTTTTTTAATTATTATTTAAAAAAAATATATTATTATTTTATTATTATAATTTTTTTTTGTCCCCCCTCCCTGCTTGATACATGGCAGGGAGGGGGGCTCTCACTCCCTGGTGGTCCAGTGGCATGGGCTGTGTAGGAGGGGGGCTGGCAGAGAGCATTTACTTACCTCTCTTGCAGCTCCTGTCAGCTCCCTTCTCCTCCGCGCCGGTCCGGTCAGCTCCCTCTGCAAGTCCCAGTGTAAGTCTCGCGAGAGCCGCACTATGACCCCGCGGCTCTCGCGAGACTTACACTGGGAGCTGACAGAGGTGCTGAACGGACCGGCGCGGAGGAGAAGGGAGCTGACCGGAGCTGCAGGAGAGGTAAGCGCTCGCTGCCAGCCCCCAGCCTGTATTATGGCAATGTAAATTGCCATAATACAGACATTGACTCGAGTATAAGCCGAGTTGGGGTTTTTCAGCACAAAAAATGTGCTGAAAAACTCTGCTAATACTTGAGTATATACGGTATATATTTGTGTGTTTTCTGGAAAGTAATGTGTAAATATATTTCATCAGTACACAGATAACACATTATTTATTGATAAAATCAGCTTTATTAACAGATTCATTATTAAAAAAAAATAGTCTATTTTAGAATTTAGTTTAATTTAGTTAAATAAAACAGTGAGATACAGTTATACAAACGCCTTACAATAGGTGTTGATGTGCATACCTCTTCTGTCAGGAGATACTTAATTGGAAGTGACGGGGTTAATGCATTGACTTTTGAGAATGACATTCTACAAAGAGCACGCTGATCTGATTGGGAAGATTCCTTTAGTCTTAATTTCAGCCATGCTCCTAAAATAAAGTAATTATCTGGAAATCACTGTCTAGGAACGATAATTATAAACAGGCCGTTGGGTGCATATGACTTCTAAATCTGCATGCAGTGGTAGTGCCTCCTTATCTAGAAGTGTGTGTTCTCCACTATAAACACATTAGCTCATAATTTGATAATGAATATGTTACTCCTCGTAATTATGACAATTGTATGCTAATTAAGTTTTATACACTCAATTTTATGAACAGTTTATACCCTTTTCTTGTATTGGCTTGTAGCTTTGAGATGACCCCACAGTATTCTGTTACTTCAGTGTAGAACATTTAAAAACCCTGGCATCCATCATTTGCCTTTATGTTCTGCTTGATGTAAATATTGAACTAGCCTTCCCCTGTTTTAAAGGGACACTCCAGACCATAGAGCTCTTTAGCGGTGTCTTCTTTTGTTCATTTTGGAAAAAGTTCAGATTTCAATCAGACAACTAGTCCTGTTACTTCCTGGCTTGGTTAGCTCAGTGGAGCTAAACTTAGTGGGAATTCTAGTGCCTAGAGCACCTGCCCTGCAAAGACTTCTCACTGAGCTGTATTGGGAAGTCTGTGATTGGACAGTCATAGAAAGTCTGGGCGGAGTTAAAAGGGGAGGTCTTGCAAAGGCTGCAGACAAGAGAAATGCATGTTGTCAAGTTAGTTTTTTTTTTTTTTTTTTTTAAGCCATATTCCCAACGATAAAAATTCATTATTAAATGCATGCATGTATTGATTGGGGGTATATCCACAAAACACAGATTTATTTATTTTTGTATTTGTGCAGTAGAGTGTCTCTTTAAAGGAAGCATAGTTTTGGCTACTTTTGTTGTTTTCAGGGTGCACTACAAATCCTATGTTGTAGGTTCTGTGTAATTGTTCTTTTCTCTGTAAGATTGTCAGATTGTGTACTAAGGTTTTCCTGTTTTGTTTTCGCACAATTCAATATACTGATATTGCTAAATTCTCTCTGTCACTAGACAGCCATGTGAAATATGACACCTTGCCAGTTAATCTACAAAGGTGAGACATGCATATAGTTTGCTGCCAAGGCTTGGAACACAGACTTAAAAATTGCCTACGGATAATTTTGAAATATTAATTTACTGTGCTTTCTTTATATTGAATGAGCCATTTTGTTATTTATAGAGCAGCAACATGTCCCACAGTGCTCTACAATGGATATACAATCAAAATTGAATTGTGGTGAACAGAAACTAGAGGTGGGAAGAAGCAGGAGCCGGCTCATGGAAACTAGGAATTTAGAATAATAATAAAAAAAATTATAAAAAAAATAAAAAAAAATTATATATATATATATATATATATATATATATATATATATATATATATATATATATATATATATATATAAATAAAAATAGAAAAATTCCTGCACTCCAACCCAGAAAAAAACCTTTTGGTACCTGGTGCTCTGGTAGCTGTAATCATATATCCAAGAAAATACCGGCACTCAAGGAGTTTTGCAATCTTTCGATATTCTTTATTTCACATAGGACATCAACGTTTCAGCTCCTCATGGAGCTTTCATCAGGACACCAAATCAATTAAATTAAAAGGCTTATATAGGAAAACGCTTAATTACAGTACTTACGAATCCAGGTGATCCTCATTCGTTCCCGCCGCCGAGCGTGCTCCGATCGCTTCCACGGAAGTATATTCACTTCCGGGTACCTGCCCATGTGGCTAAGCCAGAGGGATTGGATTGGCCATGCGCACCCCGTTTCTAGGCAACTGGAGAACTCACACGTCTCCTTAGTTGTTTCCATACTTACGGGTACCGCTAAAGGACAAATCTCATTAACCCTCCATTCCGTCTTGTCTGTTTGGGCATTACCATGGCAACCGGAACACGGCCGGTCAGACGAAAAGGAGGAGGACCTGAAAAGAAATCGTAGAGAGAGAAGAGAAAAGCGAGACAAAGCATAGTTCATTATTCACAAAAGTATATTATCAAATTTTGAAATATTATTATATATTAGAGATATCTTTGCCAGAAGCTCAAGGAAGCAAGGTGAAGGGTCAGAGTAGGACCCGTCTAGGGGGGTCTGCCTTAACGTTGGCAGGCTGGCATTCCCTCCAGTGGCCATTGGAGTAACTAAATGACCTCCATTTGTCTAAATATACATAGGGATTAAGGAGAGTGCAGGTAACTTTTTCTTTTCTTTGGTTTTTACTATATATTGGGGCTGATGTGTATTGTAGTCCTTGCTGCCGGCCCAGTAGTAATGGGAGTGAGCGCAGGACTTCTCTTTTTGTATTTGTATTTACTTTATTTGACCCTGTAACTTTCCAAAACACCATAAAACATGGACATGGGGGAGAGGGGAGGGGGAGTACTGTTACATTTGTTTTCAGCGAAGTCTCACATGTATGAGTGTTTTAGATCATTAAAACATAATGCTGATGATATCATCAGTGAAATTGCAGTTTTGTGAAAAATGAAAAAAAAAAAAAATTAATATGAATGCTAACTTTAGCCAGGGTTTGTGGCTACTAAAACAAGACTGGGCATATACCCAATTTTGAATACCCTGGGTTGTATTTTTTTTGCAAATTGTATGCCCTGATGGGGGTAATTTTCATTCTAGGCTGCCATAGGTCTCAAAAGGAACATATGCCCCCCAAGCCAATCTGGCAAATTTCAATGTGTAAGAACTGGAAAGGGAACAACCCCTATATTTGACCCTGTAACTTATGAAAACCCAATAAAATTGAACATAAATATGTGTATTTTATTGCACTAAAAGCCAACGGTATGACATTCACAGTTAAAATGCCATGCAGAACTAAGTAAATACCAAAGTCTCTTAATTTCTCATGCTTTTTTAGATTATATTCATATGAAATAGTTTGAAATATAATTATTTTAATGTGAAATGAAAGTCCAGTTTCACCAGAACAAAATTATGTATAATAAGTGCGGGTGCATTTACTATGAAAGAGGTAAATTATGGTTGAACATATTGCGAAAATTCCAGGTTTTGTTTTGCTTAGAACTTGTACAATTGCTTCCGTCTTTAAGGGGTTAAACACAGTTGTTTTTAAACCAAAGAGTGGATTATGATCCAAGAGGATCAGTGACCAGAAACCAACCATGGACTGCATTTTTGACCTTGTAGGTCTGATCTGCTTGGCTGTTAAAAACAGCGTCCATTGCTAAGGGTATGTGCAGTATGAAGTTTGAATCACAACGCCGGTCTGCGCTTATTTACATGTCAAACTGGGAACTCTGGGATAGTTGTGAAAACATGATTTCTAGATATTATGTGCTCAAGGAGGACTTCTTAAAGTCCAACCTGAGATATGCGGGTGATGCAAAAAAAGTAATTTCTATCTATCTATCTATTATTTGTATATATACACACACACACACACACACACACACGCACATACATACATTGTATTTTTTGGAATCTAGGAGGCAGTTTTTAACCCCAAATTTTGTGTCCTGTATACCAAATGTGTCCTTTAAACTTATGTTTTAATGTATGTATGTGTATATATATAAATCAAGTATCACTATATATATAGCCGCAATATGGCCCAGTGAAGGTGTTCAAAGACATTGCAGGCTTCCATAGCAGGAGGTGGAGAGACTCTGTCTGTCTGAAGCGCCGGCATTTCAGAGCATTGCCGCGGGTTAACGGCAGTACTCTGATAATGTACAATGCTGGGCCTTGCGAGTAGAATGTGCCACCCAGAGGTGCTGCCTCTATAGGACCACTGGACCACCATGGAATGTGGTTTCCCCGCTCCCTAGCCAGAGGTAAGAAGCAGGGAGTAATTACAAAAAATCAAATAAAACTGATCCTCTGCACTGCCCCCCACAGAACTCAGGCCTTATCCAAACTCCAAAAATTCAAATATACACATATACATCTCCATCCACACTATATCCAGAGGGTTAGAGAGATTGTCTGGTTTGCATTGTATCTTCAACTAAACATATAAACAGGAATAGCAAGATGTGTGAATTAGAAATGAGGCTCATAAAAAAAAAAAAAATATATATATATATATATATATATATATATATAATATTATTATTGTTCCGATTATTTACTTTAATCATTGTCTACTGTGCCATTACAAAATAAGTGTTATTTTTCCTCTCTCTTTCACAGAATGCAGTAGTTTCATTTAAAGAGCTCTGCGGACTCTCGCCTGTAGCTAATCTCATGCAATGTATTATGGCGCTATCAACTCGTCTGGCTGGGCCTGAAAACACTCCAGTTGTGGTTATGAACCTCAATGATCAATATCCGACGATGGAGCTGCAGGGATCAGTCCCAGAAGTTATGAAAAGGATTTTAACCGCTTATGACTTGGTGAGTAATACTGTAATTGCACACATCTTCAGATTTTAGTAATTGCCACCAAATATTATTGTTTTAACAATCTCCGTTGTTGGACATTTTAAGGATTTAGTGGTTACAAAATTGCTACCTTCAATAAGGTTACTTAATATTCTCATTGAGACGGGAGACTAATGGGAAAAAAAATAATGAAATGATTTTATGTTTGTGTTTTGGAGGTCTTTTAATAAATGCTAATGAATTACGAGAATGGAAAATATTCAGAACTGACATGTAATATAATTGAATACAATGTAATCACATGAGCTTTATCTTATGAATACATTTATTTTTTGGAATTAATATGGAATCAAGATTTATTAATTTCCATTGCTGTTCTTTTTTTTTTTTTCTCTTGATTCACAATCTATTCCGAAAGTGAGACAAGACAGTAAGAACGACAAGGTGACAAGCAATTGATGTTGAAAAAGAAACAAGGGGGAAAGCAGCACTATTTTTACCCCTTAAGGACACATGATATGTGTGACATGTCATGATTAACTTTTATTCCAGAAGTTTGGTCCTTAAGGGGTTAATGCCATGCTGTAATATAAATTGTCAATAATATTTCCCCCTTCAATACTTTTACTTGGCACATTTCCATATTTAAAGAAACACTTCAAAAGGGCTGTAGTGGTTATGGTACTTGGAGGGTTCTTTTAACTAAATGGTAACTGTTAATTGGGTTGCTTTTTTTTCTCTGAAAATAATTATTTCAGCTGTACTGGCACACACTAGCATTCAATGCAAATTACCCCCATGATTAGGGATGCCACTTTTTTTTTTTTTTTTTTTTTTTTTAATACCGGCCATGCTAATTTGCATAAATGATTATATATATTATATGACCCTAACACACAAACCTACGTTAAAGGATCACTATAGTGTCAGGAAAACAAAGCAGTGTTCCTGACACTATAGTGCCCTGAGGGTGCCCCCACCCTCAGGGTCCCCCTCCCGTGGCTCTGAAGGGGTTAAAACCCCTTCAGTTACATACTTTAATCCAGCACTGGGCTCCCTCGGCGCTGGTAACCTCTCCTCCCCGTCTGACGTCAGTGGAGCCGAATGTGCATGCGCGGCAAGTGCCACGCGCGCATTCATAGTGTCCATAGGAAAGCATTTCTCAATGCTTTCCTATGGACGCTCTGCGCGATGGATGCGAAGTTCGCATCCAGCGTCGCAGATGCCCCTCTAGTGGCTGTCCAGAAGACAACCACTAGAGGCTGGCTTAACCCCAAATGTAAACCTAGCAGTTTCTCTGAAACTGCTATGTTTGCATCTGAAGGGTTAAAACCTGAGGGACCTGGCACCCAGACCACTTAATTGAGCTGATCTGGGTGACTATACTGTCCCTTTAAAGATAAAGTATGAATGCGTACAGGTCCTTAGAGTGGACGCGCTAGCACTTAGAATTTAGGTTAGAATGTCTGCAAGAAGAGACAGAATAAACATACAGAGGCTGAGGTGAAGGATAACAGAGGTACACGGAAACTATAGTCACGATCGGGATGACAGAGAATAAGAAAAGTCAAACAAGTTACAGTTGAAAAAAAAACTAGGTAATAATAGACAAAAACGCACTCTCGGGTAAACCTGTGAGGTGGATGGATTATCTCGGCAAAGGAGAAGTGCTCACTAACACAAATTTAGACAGATTTGGGAACAATATTTGCAGAAATAGGCCTTTTGTGTACATAGAAAATGTCTTAGATCTTTGAGTTCAGCTCATGAAAAATGGGGGCAAAAACAAGTGTTGCATTTAGAATTTTGTTCAGGGTATATGTGTGTATTATTATTATTATTATTATTATTATTATTGCCATTTATATAGCGCCAACAGATTCTGTAGCACTTTACAATATTTTGAGAGGGGGGGGATGTAACAATAAATTGGACAATTACAAGAAAACTTACAGGTACAATAGGTTGAAGAGGACCCTGCTCAAACGAGCTTACAGACTATAGGAGGTAGGGTATTAGAAACATTAGGACAGGAAATATCAAGTAGGAGTGAAGCAGAACTGGAGGAGAGAGCAATGCACTGTCCCATAGGAGAGAGCAAGAGACAGGTATGTAAGGCAGAGATTACTCTGGGAGGCCATAAGCTTTCCTGAAGAGATGGGTTTTAAGGCCCTTCTTAAATGATTGAAGACTAGGGGAGAGTCTGATGGCAGTAGGCAAGCTATTCCATAGGAGGTGGTTACGGGCAGAGCGGAGGGTACGAGAAGGGGCATACCTATGGATCAGTGAAGAGATATAGGAGGGGCTGGAATTGTTCAGTGCTTTAAATGTATTATATGGGTTAGCACTTTGAATTGACTCCTGTAGGATACAGGAAGCCAATGTAAGGACTGGCAGAGGGGCGAGGTGTGAGAGGACAAACTAGAGAGGAAAATCAGTCTAGCTGAAGCATTCATTACAGACTGTAGCAGGGCAATACGGCTTTTGGGGAGACCAATCAGGAGAGGGTTACAGTAGTCCATGCGGGAAATTACTAGAGCATGGACAAGCTCCTTGGTAGCATCTTGTGTAAGAAAGGAGCGGATGCGGGAACCTACAGGACTTGGCAACAAACTGGATGTGAGACTCAAAGGTGAGACCAGAGTCAAGTATGACGCCAAGACGGTGCGCTTGCAGGGATGGACTTATGTGGATATCACTGACTTGAAGGGAGAGCGAGAGAGGAGGATCAGTATTAGGAGGAGGAAAGACAAGGAGTTCAGTTTTAGAGAGGTTAAGTTTGAGAAAGCGTGACGACATCCAGTCAGAGATGGAAGAAAGGCAAGCAGTGACACGTTGCAGGACAGCAGGGGAGAGGTCTGGGGAGGAGAGGTACATCTGAGTGTCATCAGCGTACAGGTGTTAGTGGAATCCAAAAGAGGCAATAAGTTTTACAAGAGAGGCAGTATAAAGAGAAAATAGAAGGGGACCAAGGACAGAGCCTTGGGGAACTCCAACCGAGACGTATCCTTGGAAAAGGAGACACTGAATGAGCGTTGGGAGAGATAGGAGGAAAACCAAGAGAGGACAGAGTCACAGAGACAGAGCGATTCAAGAGTTTGAAGGAGGAGAGCATGATCAACGGTGTCAAAGGCAGCAGAGAGGTCAAGGAGAATTAATATGGAGTAGTGACCTTTGGATTTAGCAGAGATTAGGTCATTCGTCACTTTGATAAGAGTGGTCTCAGTAGAGTGGAGAGGGCGGAAGCCAGACTGAAGAGGGTCAAGGAGAGAGTTGGAATTAAGGAAGTGAGAAACACGGGTAAAGACAAGTCTTTCCAAAAGCTTTGATGAGAAAAGGAGCAGGGATATGGGACGATAGTTAGAGGGGGAGGATGGGTCAAGAGATGTTTTTTTCAGGATAGGTAATACAGTGGCATGTTTAAGGTCAGCAGGAACAGTGCCAGAAGAGAGAGAGCAGTTAAAGATGTGTGTTAGGGTAGGCACAAGACAAGGGGAGAGAGATCTGATGAGGTGAGATGGGACAGGATCGAGCGGGCAAGTGGTGGGGCGAGAGGAACGGAGAAGTGCAGCCACCTCTTGTTCAGTAGCCGGGGAGAAAGTCTGGAGGGTAGGGAAAGCATGATTTACGTGTGGTTGAGAAAGAGAACGGCAAGGAGGGGAGAATTTTATCACATGACAGGAGGCTTCATATTTTGCTTTACTCTCTTTACTAAAACTCCATAGCAGTAAAGAAAGTGAATAAACGTTTTAACCAATCAAAATGCAAATAGGGAGTATATTATTTCAGTCAACAGGCTCCTCCCCCTCTTTCTTTACTGCTCCATCGCAGACAGGTCAGAGTTTTTGGCTCTTCCCTATTTTACCTCATGTGAATGTTTTTATTTACCTTTTTTCCTCATGATATACTATTTTATTATCTAACTTTTATTATCTATATAGTTCTGCTATTTTCTGTAGTCTCTAAACCGTTTTTATCCTACTATCTATCCTAATGTTTAGTACCACCGGGGTTACTTCACCCTAGTGGTAGTTTACCTCTCTCCTTTCCGCTCGGGTTTTTTCCCTGCATCCTTCTTTTTTCCCCACCTTGCCGCCGCTCGGAGGCTATTCTCCGCCGCGTTTTCCGCGGCCCTATTTCAGCCGCGTTTTCCTTCTCGCGGCGGCCATTTTTAATCCCGCGTCTCGCGAGATTACGGCCGCCATTTTAGGACCGCAGCAAATTGCCGCGAAACCTCAGAACGGCAAGTTCAACGGACACTGCAAGCCTTTCTACAGTCTGCTACAAGAGGTCAGTCACTCAAGCTGTTTTAAGGCACATCAGGTATTAACCTGTGCCTGACTGGGGTGCTGCCCTATATATTGTGCTGCTAAGGAGGTCGCTTTGTGGCCACCTCTGTCATACTGGGTGAGGCCCAGAATACATTTAAAAATCCCAACAAGTGGTCTATTTGCCCTACTGGGGCCTAGTGGTTACATTGGACATTATACACCCTGCTGGGGTGATTATATAAATCGGATTACTATCCTGCTGGAGCTTAATCTCCAACATACCACTACTCATACCCTGCTGGGGTATCATTTTATTACAACCCTGCTGGGGTTATCTGGCTTACATTTGACCAGTTACTATACCGTCTAGACCCTGCTGGGGTACTCGGTTTTATTATTATTATTATTATTTATTCTAATAACCCTGCTGGGGTCCCGATTGTACTACTATACAAAATTTACATTATTGCACCCTGCTGGGGTATTGCATAGCGATATTACTACAGTCTATATCGACTAAAATACAGCAGACTGACCTCTACCACGCCCTGTGCCAATCATATACCCAGACACCATGGAGACCTCTCAAACCACAGATCTCCAAAATATGGTGAACGAGGCCGTTTCTGCCTCAATGGAGAAAGTCCTCTCCAAAATGATGGCCTCTGGCTCCGACAAGAGGAAACCATCTAAAGCCCACCCATCCCGCCATGACTCCGATTCTGATGCACAAGAATCTCACAAAAGCCCTGAAACTCTCACGGGCAAACGCCAGTGGAAAGGCGAAAAAGACCACTCACATAAAAGTAAAAACCCCGCTAAACGCGCTAAACCCATTTCTGCCACCATCACGAATCCCCAACACGACTACTCTTCGGATGAAGAACAGTCCCAAACTAAACCCATGGCCATTTTAGATGAATGGCAAGCGGACGACTCAGACTCTAATGAAGGTGGTTGGGGTTCAGACTCCGGATCCCAATCATTTTTTCCGCAACACACATTCATGGGAGAACCCCAAGACCAAGATAATGCGGATAACCCGCAAGAGGATGAAGACACCATCCTTGACCCACTGGGACAAAAACTTTTTGACCCAAGAAAAATTAGACACCCTCGCTCAAGCGATTGGACACCTCCTGACCACCTAGCGAGGTTTATGCACCTCTGGCTACGAAAGCCCATGGACAAAACGGTCCGCAACCGTTTGAGGTCAGAATGCCCAAGGCCTTTTCTACCCGACCACGTGGCGGACACGCCAGAATTTGACCAAGTAATGACAACTTTTATGTCACGAGGTGGCCGTGACCCACGAAAAGGCGTGGAAAAAGGGTTTAGAGGGGTTCAAGATAAACTTCTGGACTCGGTGGGACCACTATCCAGAATTATGTACTTGGCTGATGATGCTCTAGCAAAAGCCGATCAATTTGACCCTACTATGGTGCGCGAATGGGCGCATGACGTGCGGGAATGGGCACAAAGGTGCTTTTGTTTTGTGGGTAATGCCAATGTCGCCTTATCATCTGAGCGACGCAAAGCAGCACTTCTCCGCATTGACGGAAAATTGGTGGAGTTGGGCACCAAGGAGTTAGGTCCTATGGCACAGGGCAAGCTTTTCGGAGAACAATTTCTCAAAGAATTAAGCAGACATGTTAACGTATACACATCCCTGAACAAGGCTCAATCATCAATGAGAAGAGTCTTTAGACAAAACCCCTCTAGGGGTGTTTTTGGACGGGCTGACCGCCAAAGGGGCCGTGCTGCCAGCCGCTTCTGGCCCTCAGGCCCCAGAGCTACAAGACCACAGCCCTTTTACCCAGAGATGGGATACCGACCATCTTCCTACACACGAGGCGCAGACAGAGGTCGCGGACCACGCACTCGAGGCAGAGCACGTTTCTCCGCAGGTAAGCAACCAACTCACTCATGTTTCCCTTCCAATGCATACAGCAGGTCGCATATCTCTTTTCTTCCAGGAATGGACTTCAATATCCGCGGACGCATGGATCCTACAGACAGTACGAGGCTACATCATAGACTTCGTAGACCAACCCCGACAGACGGAAATACCACGTCCCATCAACTGCTCAAGAACAGACAAATCTCTCATCAACGAAGAACTACAAACCCTATACTCAAAAGGCGCGATAGAACCCGCGTCCGAACCTCGAGGTTTCTTCAGCAACATCTTCTTAGTCAAGAAGAAAACGGGCGATCTACGACCAGTCATAAACCTACGACAACTCAACCAATACGTCACTTACAACCATTTCAAGATGGAAGGCATACATCTGTTAAGAGACCTCCTACAAGACAAGGATTGGTTCACGAGACTGGATCTCAAGGACGCGTATCTATCAGTACCCGTCCATCACTCCTGCAGACAATACCTTCGTTTCCATTGGCAAGGCCGTCCCTGGCAATTCACGTGCCTCCCCTTCGGCCTCAGTTCTGCCCCTTGGTGTTTCACCAAACTGCTGAAACCCGTGGTTGCACATCTTCGAGCTCAAGGCATTCGTTGCATTATATACCTGGACGACCTCCTTCTGTTCTGCTCAGACAGACTCAGACTGATACAACACACACGCTACACCACGGATCTCCTATCATCCCTGGGCTTCACAGTGAACTTTCAAAAATCAGCTATCTCCCCATCACAAACAGTTCAATTTCTGGGATTCGAGATAGATTCCACCTCCAGCACTCTACGGCTACCGACGGCAAAAATCTCAGCCATTCGCAAGGAATTACGCAGGGCCATCCGCTCCCACACCATTCCACTCCGCACCCTCGCACGCATCGTAGGGCTTCTCTCGGCCTCCATTCAAGCTATATTTCCAGGTCCACTTCACTACAGGGCAATGCAACGCCTCAAAGCTTCCTTTCTCAGGGAAAACCCCTCATACGATCAGCCGGTCCCGATGACAGAGGAAGTCAGAGACGAACTCAGATGGTGGCTGGACAGCATGGAAGCATGGAACGGCCGAGCCATCTTCGGGAAAGCTCCCGACATGATATTAGAATCAGACGCCAGCCTCTGGGGATGGGGAGCGACGAGCGAAAATATATCGACAGGAGGTGCTTGGACATCCCAAGACCTCAACTTACATATAAACTGCCTAGAACTCCTAGCCGGGTCTTTCGCGATCCGAAGCCTAGCAAAGGACAAGTCGGACTGTTGCATCCTACTCCGGATGGACAACATTTCCGCAGTCCGTTACATCAACCGCCTAGGAGGAGCCCGCTCACGTCTCCTATCAGAAATAACAAAAGAAATTTTCGACTTTTGCCTACCCCGCAACATCTCCCTCACGGCGGAATACCTCCCAGGAGAGACAAACCTCACGGCGGACTGGTTCTCACGCCACTGGCGGGACACCAGCGACTGGAAACTAGATCCACAAATCTTCAGCTGCATTGCGGAACGCCTAGGTCCACTCCACTTGGACCTGTTTGCGTCCCGCAACAACAGACAAACGAAATTATACTTCAGCTGGCTCCCGGACCCGGAGAGCGCAGCAGTGGATGCATTCCTACAACCTTGGCCGATCACAGGAGCCTACGCCTTCCCTCCCTTTGCCATGATAGCGAGGACCATACACTATCTGAAGAATCAGCAAACCTCACTAGTACTCATCACTCCACTATGGAGGGGACAACCATGGTTCCCAGATCTCCTAGCTCTATCATGCCACGATCCCCTTCTACTACCTCACCATCAATACATTCTAACAGATCCAAAAGACAACCCTCATCCACTAATCCTAGACAACCATCTCCATCTGGTGGTTTGGACGCTTTCAGGGGCTCCTGGCAAGTCGGCGAACTATCGCAGGCTGCTAAAGAACTGCTATGGGACTCATGGGCACCCGGAACCAGAAGATGCTATCTATCCGCCTGGAATTCCTGGTCCACTTGGTGTCTGGAACGGAACTTCGATCCATTTACGGCCCCTGTTTCAGCCATTTTGAACTTCCTATCTCACCTTTTCTCATTAGGACGTTCTTACAGATCACTTAATGTAATTCGCTCAGCTATTTCAGCAGCCCACGTCCCCATACAAGGGATTCCAGTTGGCAAAGAACCACTTGTATGCCGACTCCTGAGAGGCATTCGATTACAACGTCCCCCAGGGCCCAAATACTCTCAATTCTGGGACGTCGACGTAATCCTCCGATTCCTGAAAGACTGGCCAACTAACGACAGACTCTCCCTCCGTCAATTATCAGCAAAACTCACAGTCTTGCTCTGCCTGGTCTCCTTCCGCAGAGTGTCAGACATACGAGCACTGGACATAGACGCTTTTTCAATCTCTCCAGAAGGAGTTACATTCCGGATATCTCGTCGCACTAAGACGGACTCCACATCTGTGTTTTATCCTTTCTTCCCTACAGAACCGCAACTCTGCGTTGTCTCCACACTACAACAGTACGTGGAAACCACCCTACCTCTTCGGTCTACACCATCAGGTCAACTCCTAGTATCATACGTCAGACCACATGTCCCCATCACTTCCACCACCCTAGCAAGATGGGTTCGATGGTTACTATCGCTAGCCGGTGTGGACACTACATTCGGAGCCCACTCAGTACGCGGAGCAGCAGCATCCTCAGCCTTCATGGCGGGTGCCTCCTTAACGGATATCCTACGCTCCGCTGATTGGTCCAGGGAATCGACATTCCGCACCTTCTATTTCCGTCCGAATTCCAGTGCTGCCATGTCTCTGATTCTACAGCGTTAAAAATGCAAAATATGAAGCCTCCTGTCATGTGATAAAATTGAAGATTATGCTAGCGCTAGTGTACTTATAATCTTAATTTTAATAATGACAGGAGGCGAGTATTTTCCCACCCTTCCCACCCGGGAGGAGGGGAACTACTCTATTCATACTCTAATCATACTTCTCTACATTTCTTCATTCTTCTGTTTTCTTCATACTCCTTGAATCTTATGTTCATAAGGTAGTCACTGTTGTCATTAGCCTATTTAACTACCAGTAGTCTATACACTGAATATACAAATTAAATTATTGCAATGTAATCCGATGGATCACTGTCATGACTACAAACAGTTTCAAGACCGGTGCCTAACCTTTCTCATATTCTCTTTTCAGTTTAAGTGTGAAAGAAGTTGGAACATCTACGGCATGACCATAACGATATTTCTCATCATATAAAGACCAAGCATCGGAAGTTCTCCGGTTGGTGCCTGTTTTTTCTTCCTAATCAACCCAAGAAGTTCATCATTCCCGTTGGATTCCATTACGGATGTTCGTTACAGACTTTATGACTATTTTCTTCCCTGTTCCGATGTTCGCTTCCGAAAGAGGGGGAGGAGCCTGTTGACTGAAATAATATACTCCCTATTTGCATTTTGATTGGTTAAAACGTTTATTCACTTTCTTTACTGCTATGGAGTTTTAGTAAAGAGAGTAAAGCAAAATACTCGCCTCCTGTCATTATTAAAATTAAGATTATAAGTACACTAGCGCTAGCATAATCTTCAATTGTTTCCTTAGCTGTTCAATCTTGTCAGTAAAGTAGCATGCAAAGCTATCAGCTGTAAGGTTAGTTTGGGGGGTGGTGTGTGGGTGGGTGTGTGTGTGTGTGTGTGTGTGTGTGTGTGTATGTATATATATATATAATGCTTTTTACAAATCTATTTTAAACCAGCAGAGTGTTTGGCAGAGTGTTCTGCATCTTGATAAAGGAAAGCTCCTTCATGTCAAGATGTCTAGCAGAGCACTGATAAAAGGATCTAACAAGGAAAAGATCAATGATAACCTCATTATAGAGTGGCAAGGGTTTGGCCTAGACTGTTTGAGTCAATTTGTAATGAAGTGTAATTGACCTCTTTGCTCTTGTAAAAGAAACACAATTCAAAACAGAACAAGTAGGTGTTATGTAAGCATCTTACAAAGACTTTAAGCTGACATCATGCTCCTTTAGAATTGGATTTTTTATTAGCAAATTCTCTGAAATTTACTAGTCAAATAATGTTCATTAGCAGGAAAACATTACATATCACCTACTGTGCTAAAGCTTTGCCAAAACGATGCAACACACCAATAATATCACGCAATATAAGCACAAATGGTCACTTTTAAATGTCCTACTTCTGTTTCTCATAAAAGGGCACTGTAGGCACTTTAACTGCTTCATCTCATTGAAATAGCTAGTGTCTGAAGACCCCTGGCGCCATCGTTCCATTCAATGTTAACCTGTTTTAATGCTGGTTCTGAACAGCGCCATTGTTCCATTCAATGTTAACCTGTTTTAATGCTAGTTCTGAACAGCGCCATTGTTCCATTCAATGTTAACCTGTTTTAATGCTAGCTCTGAACAGCCCATCCACTCTGTCCTGCTCGGGCTAGTGCAAAGTAAGATGCAGCACCAGTTTGCAGAATCCTAAAAGCAGATTTTTTTTCAGACTATTTGCTGAACTTCCTATCAAGATTCAATGATCTAGAGCAGGGGTTCCCAACCAGTCTTCATGGCCCACCAACATTCCATGGTTTATGTATTTCCCTAGCTTATTCCAATGGAGATACTGACAAATCCTAGACTGTGGGTGGGGCATCAGTTCTGGTTTGGGAACCACTGATCTAGAGTCAGAGGAAGAGGTGGACAGCATTAGACCTCCTCCTAATGTTCATTAAAATATAAAGGAGTATGTGGGTCTGTTAGCTCATGATATTCCGATATGCCAAGATGATAAGTGTTTTCACCATAAGGTGCACTTTATGACCAATGTGTGTACACTTACAAACTACATAACGATTAGGTTTGCCTCTGCATCATTGACCATATAGGCATACGGTCTTAAGGTTTGCTGCATACCTCAGTACCCTGCCTGGTTCTATGTAGGCTGAATTGCTAGCTGCTAGCCAGGGGGCAATCTATAACAATTACAGGGGGCAATCATATGAAAAGGGATTTAACTTTGCTGAAACTGACTGTACAGTAATATGATGAGCAGTGAAATTCTGTGAAATTTCATCAGACATGTTCTGTATCATGTCTAATTAGCTAGCTACATAGAACTGCGTTCATTGATCCCAAACTTAAATGCTCTGGAATTTGTCTTAGAGCTTACAAGACATACATTAGATCATTTTTCAATATATTTTTGTAGTTATTAAACCATTATATGGCTCTGTCGCAGTATGACCAAGCTAAATCCCTTTATAATTTGGACAGTGAGGAACTGAACCAACATGACAGTGTTTTTCCATTGATCGCAGTATCTGCAGATGTACATTAGCATTTTGTTTTGTATTCTTCCTCTAAACAAGAAAGATGTATGTAATTTGATTTCAAATCTTTCTCTGTCTCTATAGTAATCCGGTTTCGGAATACAATATGCCAAGTCCATCAAGTTACTGTTACTTTCAGGGACACGAAAACGAATGGGGTGTGTTGAGATAAAATTGTAAGCTCACCAGAATTGTGGTTATAAGGATACTCCAGGCTGGAGATAATCCCAGTTTTATCTAATGCATTTTATTCTAAAAATTAATATGAGGGGAAAAAAATGCTAACTTTTTAAAGGGACACACCTCTGCAAAATAAAATAGTAAATCACCATTTACTAGATACACCCCTAATGAAAACATACATGCATTTAAAAATGCGTTTTTGTTTTTTTGTATATCTAAAAACAGCTTGCAAAAGCTACAGATCTCGTGTCTGCTGCCTGTTCAAGCCCTTCTAGCCACACCTAGATTTTCTGTGGCACAGGCTTCCCAATCCAACTCAATGAAAATTCTTTGCAAGGAAGGTGCTCTAAGCAATTGCTGCCTTTTGAGTTCAGCTCCACTGAGCTAAACGACCAGGAAGTAATAGGACCGGTTGGTTGTTTGATTGACAGCCAGGGGTTGTAACAAGGTTCATTTATAAAAGTGCAAATTTCTCTTGAAATCTGGACCTTTTGTAAAATGCAAAAAATATGATGCACTCTTTCCACATGAAGAGTGTTCTTCCTTTAAGTGCTTCCATTAAAGCAAATCCACAGGATGTTTATCTTTCTACAGTAAACTTTGCACTGATTTCAATGGGGCTGCTGAGGATAGGTAATATTAAGCACTTGGAAATTCATGAAATTACATGAATCTACCTAATGCAACTTCTATCGACTTGCCAAATAGCTCAGTTCATATTCTCTCAAATGCATTTCAGAACTCTGCAGCAGTTCCATTCATGGGTCAATGTAAAGCATGCAGCTAAACCATTTGATCGCAGATGTGATGGAGCTGTTTACTGCTTGGGAATTGAGCCTTGCATGGTTTTCATGAATTGAGTTCTAGATATGGCCGCATGTGTATGCAGCCACAGCACTAAACCTTTCACAGAAAGCTGTGAAGGAGCCACTTAGAAAGGAAGATCTTGAATGACATGCGCATGTTTTTCAGACACATGCCTACCTCCCCTGATGTATTTAAGTGATGGTATGGGTTTCTAACTGCAGACAATTTTGCAAATCACTACAGTTGTAAGTCAAGGCGAAAAGCAGTACAAGGAACCACCTTGCAAAATAACATATCAAAGTTGCATGAACTATTCCATTATGTGTAATTTATAATAAATCTAAGAATACATATCTATACACTGCGTGCACTACAATAAATGTAAAAATACATTTGCATACACTCTAGAATACGGTGTCAGAATGTTCCTAAGTGATTAAAGATTTTCTTAATTTCGATTGATGTGATAAAGTCACTCTTTGGATTGCTGCTCATTTGAAAAAAAAGATGTATTCATTTTAAGAATATTTAGACAGCCATTTATTTATTATGTTAAAGACCTATTATTTAGAAATTCAATTGTATCATTTAAATGTATATTGCGACAAGTTCTAATGAAAATAAATGTTGAAAAGCACTTTCTTTTTCTCTTGTGTTTTGAATTAATGGGAAGAAACATTTCTTTTTATGTGGCTCAAACTATTTGAGCATGGGAAGATTGTCTCCCCACATTAAAGTGTCTGGCTTATAATCACCGCTGAAACTGTTATTTATAGCAAAAATATCAAAGACCACTATGTTCAGACTTTGCAAAGCACTAAAGCTTGTAAATAAATATGAAAATATAAGCTTTAAAACGCCTGCGTTTTACAATGAAATTCATTTAAAAAGAATGTGATATTGATATAGCTGCCACGTTTTACTTATCCCACAAAATTATCAACCGGAGCCAAGAGAAAATTGAATATTAGAGGACAAATTTGAGAGCAAAATCCCACCAACCTGGCTTCTGCTAATCTAAGTCCCATTTCCCTGTGAATTTCTTTCTTTGAACAGCTGCTCCCAAGCACTGTACAGCAGTATAGCGTGCTTACTGTTCGTGTTATCCATAATAATTCAATCTCAGTCCCCAGAAATACAATACTTGGAACCGGCAGCCAACAACAGAAAACTCCTATTTAATTCTCGAACTGTATCATTTGGTCAAAACCAGATGATCAAATTATACAGTCAATAATTACAAATACTCTGGGAATTTTATATAACTTATTCTCTCATTTCCTGAGCCTGAAAATACATAAATAATTTTTTCCAAAAAAAAATATAGACAACATTGGCCAATCGCGTGGCTACTTTTTCAGACAAATTGGAATGTCCTGTGAATGTATATATTCCAGTTCAGGAACCATGCCACCCAAACCAGCAGTAGAATGATTGCACCTGCTTGTATGGGGAGTTACTTCCCCCCACTTTGTGTAAAAAGTGCTTTCCCATCAAATTATTTGACCAAGTTAATATAATAGTTAAACATTTAAAATTAGTAATTCACCTCCAAACTTCTGGACCACTACCTTCACTAAATATAAAATGTGCTGTCTTATCTGCCATGTTACAAATTGCTACTGCCATATTGTTAATGTACCCGCTGTTGTGGCGCTACAAAAATCTGTTACTCTATGCACAAATAAAATAAAGAATTGAAAAAAAAATGTAAAATTAAAATGATCAGTTCACCTATTCATATTTTCCTTGTGTATTTCATGTTGTTTGTCACTGTGACGATTGATTAGTAAAAGGGACAGTGCTTGATAAACACTACAGAGTAAAGGGCAGGCTGGGGTATGATAGGGTACCTCACATTTAAAATGGCAACTACAAAGTCACTATGCAATCTATAAGGTCAGTACTGTCTGCAGTCACAAAATGGCCTTGCATTCCTATAGGACCTTACCCTTCCTCTGTAGATAAATGTAAAAAGCAGAAACAATGACCAATTGTGTGATAAGTGGATAGCAACAAGTTGTATAGCAAGCAACATAGTGTATACGTTTTCACTCACATGGTATAGCGCTTCATACAAGCTCCAGTAATAACAATATGTATTGGTATAATCCCCACTAGTGGATACAGACTTGTATAGATTACTCTAGTGATTGTCTGTGAAGAATATGGAAAAAGAAGAAAAATCAAGTAGTGCAATATTGCAAATATATAATTCCATCACAATTTAGACTGTATTCTTGCGACCATTTTGTAAATAATTGCATCAGTATATAACTCCTCTTATTAGGCGCAATTTGTTTTGTATTTTTTTTTAGGAGTATAGAAGGGATCCCTTTGTGTGTCTGTGACTGCTGCCTAGGGTAATCTGCTGTGGATCTACTAGCGCTTATCCGTCTTGTTTATATTAGAACGGCTATGTCTGCAGCCATGTTTAACACGGACAGTGCATTTATCCGTAGGGAATACCCCTGTGTTTATACGTTGAGAATAAAACAACAATAATAGAACAGTGTTCAAATACCACACTTTGTGTTGTCTACCAATGAGATCTGGAATATTGTTTTGGGTGACTTACTGACTTTGCTGGTTCAATTATTCTTTAGCACAAATTAGAAAAAAAAATATACAAAAAACATGTCTCCCTGGGGGATTACTTTAATTAATAAATATGTATGTATATGTATATGTATATATATATATATATAAATATATATATATATATACACATACACACTGCTCAGATCTTTAGTTTCTTTATGTTGTAATGCTTTTCCAAGACCCTCGATTTATTACTCACAACAATAAACACTGCTTACATCTGCAATGTTATGTTTAAGTAAATTTCAAGTGTTTGCATGTGCTATGAAGATTATATTACAGTGTACTAGCGTGTTATACATCACACATCTGTCTGTTGGTTTAGTCCACGATTAATAACATTTAGGTAACAAGTACCTCATTTGTTATGGATTTTGCTGGCATGTTTTTAAGGAAGGTAGACTAGTTTAAAACCCCCACACTTTCTGTGCTTGTAAGCAATGTTATGGCAGGCATTGCAGTATCCATTTGTCTAGATTTGTAAAAGCAAAGACCATTTATTATCTTCCGTATCCCGTCCGTGGAAGTACTATTAGGCAACAGTCCAGCATGCTCCCTCGTTTACTTTGTCTAACACTATTCTGAATTTGGCGAAGCTCGCCAAACACTTTGACACTAATGATTGTACTGGTCCCATAGTGTTAAGAAAAGTCCTCCTCTCCGCTGCTTTCTTGGCTAGTCATACCGTGTCTCCAGAGAACTCTTTGATGTCATGATAGAAAAACAATGTGTAAAAAATAATGATCCCCCTGAAATTTAGACGTTTTTTGTCCGGGCAAAACACTCTGACATAAATACTTCCTTGCACCAAGGGGTGATTGGGAATCTGTACGCAGCAGAGGTAGTGGCATGGTAGTTAAACAGCAACAACCTCCAGAATACATTTAATAAATATTAGAAAGAACTGTAGGTGATGGACTTGGCTCAAAGGATAATTGCATATTAGTGGCTGAAAGTTTTGGATAGCTACAATCCGTTTTGTTTTCCTAAGTAGAATTTTAAGTATCCTCTCTTTAGCACTAATATTCCAACTAAGCCATCCAGTCATTTTTCCTCTCTAGTGCTGTCAAACTATGTTCTAAATTTAAAATTGTTTTAGACATATCTTACCTTTAAATGGCAAGACTAACTCTGTGCGCTTAAATATGACTAGTACTGTCTTATACACACTTTCAGACATTTTAACTGTAACTGAACGTGTAATTAACAGTTCTCCCACATACTCTTAAAAGCATAATTGTACTGAGCAATTAACATTTATGTAAAAAAGAGAGATTTAATGATTCTTAAAGGCTTCTTACTTAGTTGTATGAACATACTTCCCTAAGGAAGTGAATAACCTTTTAGACCTACTAATGAAGAGTTCACATTTGAAAATACAACTTTGACATTTCAAGGTTCATGATTTAATTCACTAATGGAAGAAAAAAATAACAATTTCCATTTTCTTACCTAAAATGAAATTAAGAAAGAAATTACATTAAATTGGCTCTATATTGTGTTAACATCTATTGAACTAATTACTCAGAGCTACCAACTGTCCTGATTTCGGTGGGATATGCAGTGTTAATTTTGTCGACTAACAATTTTAGTCGTCCAAAATATGAGATTTAGTCAACTAAAACTGGACTAAAACTAAAACAATTAAGATGACTAAAATATGACAAATAATGGGGTTTTAATTACATTATCATCATTAGATCATTGCATAAACCTTCCACAGCGTCAATGTACCCCATCTTTGGCAGGTCCTACATTACCAGCCTAGTGTTTGCTTCATGAGCTACTTACTTAGGGGAAAAAATCCATCTAGAGTTCTCTGCAGTACAAGGCTAAATAGGGTCCTGGGATGAGGCACCTGTAACAGGGAGGGGTTCAAAGCCTAGGAGTTGGCTGCACTCACCTGAACATGCATAAATAGGGTGCTGCTGGGGGCCAATTTATACAATAAAAAAAGAAAATCCAGCGCACTCCATTATCCCCTAAACAGCAACTTCAGTGCAGACAGATTTCGTGTTTTGTTTTGTTTTGTTTTTTTATTATATTACATTGACGTTGTGGCAGGCTTATGCAATGTATGTTCATATAATATAACTAAACCCCCATTATTTTATGCCTGGATTAGGTGTTTTTAATAAAACTAAAAAAATAACTAAATCTGTCAGCACTGCTGTTGCTGTTTAGGGGATAATGGAGTGCGCTGGATATTCCCTTTTTATTGTATAAATTGGCCCCCAGCAGCACCCTATTTATGCATATTCAGGTGAGTGCAGCCAGACACCTGTGTTCTCATTAAATACGACAAAAACCGAAATGGCTTATTAGTCAAAAGACCATGACTAAAACGAAATTGAAATTTGGCGCCAAAATTAACACTGGAGGCATGGCTGTTGTACACTGTCAAATGCCTTCTCTTTATCCAGTGACAGGACTAAGGAAGACCCCCCAATCTTCCCGCCCACCAGATCAGATCTGCTGCCCTTCTAGTATTCTCAAACAGTTGGTGTACTGTCGTGAATCCAACCTGATCGGGATGGATCAAACACCCCAATATTTTGGTTGATTTTTTTGCATCAGTGTTAATTTAGTGAAATAGGTTTGTAACTGCCCACCTGTTTGTCATCTTTGCCCTCTTAGGGTATAAGAACAATATGTGTTTATTTTATTGATTCCTGTTACTGGCTTCCAGCATTGTCTTCATCTCAGAATTCTCACTTGTATAGAGTCCATTTTGTTGAAATGTCGGACAACATCGTTTACCACTAATTTTCGGATTTCCTCTCATACTCCCCTTAGTTCTATTAGCGTATAAGTGTTGGGATTGGAACAATGAACTTCTAACTTCCATAATGTCACTTGAAACAGCTTTTTTTTTTTTTCTTCTTTTAACTTTTTTCTGTGTGACATCACCGCTATAAAATGGCCTTGTATAACAGCCTTGTGTCCTGCACCAGGTAATGATCTCAACAAGCATAGCGCAAGCGCATCAGTAGATGGAGTTGAGAGGTATGAGTTACTGATGTTAAAGGAACCCTATAGCATTAGGAATGCAAACCTGTAGTAAAAACCTGACAAAAAAAAATCAAAACTCTGAGATGGAATCCTCAAAAATTCAAGATGACTTGGTAATAGTGTTTTTTGGACAACCAAAATGTCATTTAGAACAAGAACAATGTATCTTATTTATACAGACTGATTGATAAACATATCTGGTATAGTTTAAAGACACATTAATGTGAGTATTATTGCTGTAAAGCTCTGTTATACATTCAGACACACCAACAATATTGAGCTCCTAGATAGGAAAGGGTTATTTAAACCCAAACTAGAGACTGTCCCTCCTAAATAGGGACACTTGAGAGGTATGCCTTGATCAGATTAATCTGCTTTGATGGACTCTGAGAGATGCCTCTGAGTTAATTATGCTGTTTTTTTTTTTTAATTTCTTATTCTATCCATCAGTGTAAGTCTAATGTAGTATGTTATCTATTTTTTTTTTTTTTATTTATTTTTTTTTTTTACAAGCCCTGTGAGCCAGGCCATCTGTATGCTGTACTATCAATTTGGGCTGCTTTGATCATGTGGCATTGAGCTGATTTACTTTTTGGGCAAGTAACATTCTCTTGGCAAAAGCATGTCTGCTTGGCTCAATAGTTCGATTCCAGCCCTGGTAATTCCTTAATTTTTTTTGTAACCGAGCTGCTTGTCTTTCCCATCCTCAATTAAAACCAGTATTTAGAGTGTTACATTTCACACTCTGCCTAAAACATGCACATAATATAATACCAGCCTCAGAATTCCTGACCTTACAAGTTTCTCATTGCAAACTATATTGACCCTCATTTCATAAGTTAAAGGTACAGGTATTAACCCACCAAAATGTATGAATTTTTTTCAGCATGTTTTTTTAAATTTGCTATTGTAAGTTGTAAATTACGTTCTCTGCTTTTTTGGTGCTCGTTTGGAATAATTATTGGATTTCCCGGTTATCATGTGAGATCCCAGGTGCTTTCTTGCATTATTTCATGTTAAAAAAAACATTTATTATTAATATTCTTTATTTCTTCAACTTAATTATTTCTAAACACAATGCACAATTGTGCACGTTCTATCTGTATTTGTAAATCATTTTATTTAAATACAATGTGCAGGTCCAGCAAATTAATTAATTGGAGACATTGTATCAGACAAAGGATAGCATTTAATATACATGGTTTATGTATCATCTTAACAAGTTTTATAGGCAGGTTCTTGCAGTTTGCTTACTATATAGCATAGCAGACAATAAAAACAATGTCCATTATTCAAGTGTAGTAGCATGGTGATTCCTTGAGAGCAAGTGTTTTCAGAATGGGTAAATCCCCTCTAAAGCAGAGTGGACCGCGTGTATGATAGTAAGTACTTTGTGATGCTAGAACTTGACTCTAATGAAACAGCTGTCAGAAAGTGGTTGTGGAGAAAGGGAAGACATCGGAGGAAAGGTGTTTTATAACTTGAAAAGAGTGACACGCGGCTTCCTTCGAAAATAGAATGTAAATATGAAAGAAGGGAAGGCTTTCAATAGGAAGAGCGGGAATACTCGAGCAAACAATGAGGTTTTTTTTTTTTTTTATTGTACAGTATGAGCTATCTAGGATCACCGAAATCTTGTGTGTTTTTTGGAAGTATACGCAAACAGTGGAAGAAAAGCTAAAAGGAGAGGAGAGGCTTTCAGTTCCAAGGAGAACCAAAGTTTGCTGTTTGGCCGGCAAGGCTGTGTTTCACTATGTTGTTATTTTATTATACGTTTCTTACTATAATAATGCTACAAGGCCATTTTATATTGAAACTAAGCCTAGGAGCAATGTATTGTCTATAGTAGTACTATAACCACCAAAACTGTACTGACTGGGATGTGGTTGTCCCTTTACCATTCTCTTCATTTCCTGGTGTCCTCACATTGTCCTGCCAACTGCCATGGTCCCAGATATTTATTTTCTCTACCTCCTGGCATATCCCAGAACAGATGAATGTTTCCCTGATATTATATCACTTCCCATTATGAATGGAAGGCATGCATGCATGGATGGGTAGCGGTGTCACTAAGGTAAATGGTCCCCAGTAGTCCTTTTGTATTGGGCAATTCTTTCAACATTTAACCACAATGCAAGCTTATAATATTTATCGTACCAGCTCTCTTTATAAAGAATTTGTTTGCAGTGAAAGAACAGGGTGAACAAATATCTGTGTTTGCAGAGTATATTTTACTATATTTAGGCCACATATCATTTGAGCTTGGATTGCAGCCCATTATCATGCATCAATCCGATATTTTCATGACAGTAAAGGAGGAACTTGGCTTTATAGAGAAGACCAAATTGATTCTTAAATGCAGTAATTGCAGATCAATAAAGCTTTGGTAGCGATAAACGGAATGAATCATTCACAACAGGCTAGAGCAACTTTATTATTGCTTGTTAGAGCTGTAAACTAAAATTTATTGAGGAATTCTGTCATCAAGATTTTGATGCAGGCAATATAACCACATACTATGATTTTATGCAGTTTTACACCAATGTGAAGCAGTGTTACACTGAACAAGATTTATAGACTTTTTAAAGTTTTTTGTACACAATCAAAAAATAAAGCATAGCATATTTTAACCCCTTAAGAACGGAGACAGTTGTCCCAACTTCTGAACCAAAACAAAACCTAGAATTTGTGAAATGTGTTTGTTCCACTGTAATTTAAAGGGATTCTATAGTGTTAGGAACACAAAGTTATATTCCTAACACTATAGTGCCATCTTGTGCCCTCACCCGCACCCCAGTCTGTAAAGGCTTAAAAAAAAAATCCTTTAGCCACCTACCTGATTTCAGGGCCAATGTTCCATGGCACTCGGTTGGCCCTCCGCCTCCTCTAATGTCATCTGACAGGGTGGAGGCTAACTACAGCTGACAGAGAGGAGCCCCAAGTATCAACGGATACTTTGGTCTCCCTGGTGTGATTAGGAATTAGACCCTACTCTCATCAGAACATTAGAACGTTATGGAACCTCCTAATGTTGTTAAGGGATAAAAAGTATATAAAATAGAAAAAAGTAGACATTCTATCATGTGATCTCTTTTTGGTACTTCATGGGTTTGAGTCCAACAGGATAATTTAAATTCAAATTTTAGTCCAAAATAAGGAAAATTGTTCCATACTTACCGTAATTTTCTTTTCCTGATCATTATTCATTGCAGCATTTACTTATGGGTTAGCTCCTCCCCTCACAGCAGAAAGGACAGGAAACAGAACTCTGAAACTGGTATAAATAGATCCTCCCCCTTCCCATCAGGCAGCCTTTGTAACTCGCTTCACAACTCATAGTATATGGGTGGGAACTTAATGCTGCCATGAATAAATTATCAGGAAAAGAAAATTATGGTAAGTATGAAACAATTTTCCTTATTCCTAATCAATCGTGGCAGCATTTACTCATGGGGAATACCCAAGCAGTATATCTAGAGGGAGGGACATAGTTCAAAAACAGCCAATAGTTATAAAAACTATTATTGAGCTGCATAAACCTTAGAAGACTTTAAAAAAGCCAAACAAGTGATCAATAGACTATCGTCATAAAATCTGTTCAGACAAGTTAAATTTACCCTAGAGGCTGCTAGATCAGCAACCCCCTGGCATTCACATGTCTGAAATATCCTGGAGACATATAGAGCCAGATAGGAATTAAGCCCATGATAGGCAAACCTAGTGAAGGAACAAGGCTAGACTAATAAGAAATAAGAAACCCATCTTGTTATGGATAATGAAAAAAAAATTGGAGAACCTCCATGAAACCCAGACACGGTCTAGAAATTATAGATCTATTATGTCAACAATGTATCTATATGAGGAGATTCTGATTGGGCAGGGCTGTGTTTGGCTTGTGCGGTCTCAGTCCGTGATCTGCCTCCTTTACTGTGTCAGCCAATACAATGCTTTTCTATGGGAAAGCATTGTGATTGGTATTGAGCAACAGTTCTGATGATGTCAGCCAAGCAGGTACATCAGGGGCAGAGCCAGCAGCAGCAGACTAGAGTAAAGGTAAGATGTTGCACTATTAAGGAAGGGGACATTTGGGCTAGCTGGTACTATAGGGTCAGGAAATACATGTTTGTGTTTGTGAGCCTATAGTGTTCCTTTAATTTCAGCACATTCTCCTTTCACCTTTCAAACCTTGATAAGAGTTACTAATAGTTTGCCCTGATCCTCTTGCCAATATGTCTATACTTTTCCATAAATAGTGCCTGAATCCCTGCCTAGGACATACCTCCCAACATTTGAAATGGACAAAGCAGGACACTGTAATTTTAGGAGTGTGAGTGGGGGTGTGGCCAGGGGCAAGCTGTTCTGTGACTTCCTAATAGGTTATTTGACTAAAATAGTTAGAACACGAACACTGTATCTTGTTTACACAAACTAATTTCTAAACCTATTTTTTGACACGTTATTATGCGTATTATAGCTGTGGAGCACTTGGGAGGCATGCCCTAGGTGCCAACACTGCTAGTTAGTGCCAGACAGAAGCTCAGTCCTCCTGCAAGTGAGTGGCCCAATAAAATCTTTGATTCCAGACTTATTTTGTTGCTTTGTTGTATTTTCCTTTAATATACCATATACATAAAAAAGTGAAGATCAGCCAGTTTGAATAGACCAAAATGACCCAGTGTTCTGCAGCTTATTTAACACTTTCTAATTCACCTCATTGAATAGAATGCTTTCTAAAACAAACAAAAAATCCTAAAAATACAACATAATGCATTATTGTTTTAGTACACCACCTCTCATTTCTCGTTTCCTAGATTTTCTTTTTAACGCTTATGTAACACTTAATCCACAGATAATCCAGAGCAGCAAGGCTTTAATTGAGAATTCTGATGGCGTGTACGAGAAGATTGTACAATGCCAGAAGACTGGTAAGTGAGAATTTTCATTATTCTTTCCTTTTTAATATTGTACTGTAAAATCTACTTGGATTATTCTAATGCAAAGCAGAGATGGTATAATCAGAGTGCGTGAAAGCATCATTAACATTGCCTTATGCTATTTTTTAATATATTTGTCTAATTCAGTGTTTTGCCCATAAAGGGCACACGTATGTTGGAGTCAGGTGGATTAATCCCTATAGGCTGCGGCTGAAAGCAGTTTGAACAAATAATAGATTTCCCCCTCAAATAATAGATATCCTGCTTTCAGCTCTGCACATTCATTTCATGTTTGTTGCCCTGAGTGTCCAAATGGTTGTGCAGAGCGTAGACATATTTGATAACACATTACAACAAATACTGCTTTAGAGTAGCCTTTGGATGTGCAGCCTGGGCCCCGTACAAGTTTCTTATGATATATTTGATTCTGTTGGAATTTCAATGACTATCTAAAAGTCAGTGTGAGTTTTTGTAATAGAGATTCCATCTTTATGATAAACATAATATGTATGGTCTGATGACAGTGTTGCTTTAATTATATCCCATAATATTAGAGTAATAATCAAGTATTTAATAATTCCTATTTTCAGTGGTCAGATTAAAGGAAGAGGGATATGTTATTGAATAATTGAAAACGAATGTGAATTGCTATATTTATAAAATATATATATATGTGTGTGTATATATATATATGTGTGTATATATATATATATATATATATATAAAACCCAAATCCTGACATTTTATTAATGGTGGCAGGTTGGCCATGGAAATTATATATTACTCTTGCATTCCACAGCTGTGCCGATTCCAGCCATTTATGAAACCTTCAACCTCTTGTTTCACTCATGGAGAACCATTGTGGACCAATTTTGCTTGCCATTTCGAAGCTCTACCACACTGATACTTCTGCTAGAGAAGCATACTATCAAATGCTTTTCTTTGAGAAGCATTTACGGAGTTCAGTGGCATCATGTTTTGTGTGTTTTCTTTTTTTAATCCCTCCCTGCCCTCCCCCCTCCCCCCCCCAAAAAATAAATAAATAAATTGTGGGTCTTTAATGAAGAAACACCTTTAGTGTGACTGTAAGTCTTATTTCTAATAGAAGTGCTATTTAGGTCAAATTTAAACATTACAGTTTCTCTGAAACAGCAATGTTTTAACATTGCCAGACATAAATATTGGGGTCTGTGCACCAACACCACTTCTTTTTTTTTTTTTTTCTTTTCATTCTTTTTTTTTCATTGTGCAGGTGTTACCATCCGTTTGACCATGCCACAACAGCATGTATAAGCGGTTAAGAAACACAGTATTGGTACATATATAGCATGGGAATAACTGCACATTTTTATAGGTTGTTTAACAAGCTTAGGCATGCGATTTCGTCTATACCGCTTAATGACATATAATTGCGTGGAAACACATAATGCGTTTTTGTGACAGGATTGAACAACACATTTTTCTCATGAGTAAATAGGATAATGCTATGTATGCCATGAGCTGGATGAGTATGAGTAGTAGTGAAAGATTGTGTACACTGACACACTTTGATAACCACAAACAAACAAGATTATAATGGATTGTCAACAAAATCATGAACAGGGTTATTAACCACCGGGGCTAGGGACTTGTGAGGCAATATGATGGGCTGAATGTGCATTTCTACAGCTGAAATAGGGTTCTCACGATTAGACAGTGGGTATGTGTACAAAGTCCCGCACTAGCCTTGGTAGCATGTACTTGGAGGCCGGTCCTCCCGACTTCAACCAATGCCACTGGTGTGCTGCAAAGGGCTGTTCAGCGTGCTGCCTGGGGCGTCCTGGTGGGGCCCGTTTTTTTATTGCAGTTTGGTAGCTTGGTGTGGGCTGCAGCTTTGGAACTTGGCTCTCTCTCTAGCTTCTGTGCTAATTAGTATAGCGGTGTAGCATGTTGTAGACAATGGCAGGGAGTGAGACGACCGTTGGCAGTTCTGGCCTTATGCATGCTGCTGCACACAGTGTACTGCAGAGTCCATTGGGTCTATGGTGCTACAAAGAGGGGCACAGCATGTACAGCGAGCTTGAGGTTGGGATCAGCTATCTCCAGCAGTTGGTAAGGCAAGGAGGACTGTATGTGAAGCTTAGTATAGGCCGTGTTGCCGCCATTTTGATGACCAGGCGCATGGTGCACAACGCCAGGTAGGCTTGTTGTTGAGCCATTGCAAGACAGTGATTCTCTCCGGTGGGGACCGGGATAAACCCCCCCGGTCCATGGGGGGGGAAAGCGGGGCCTGCGAGGCGCATCTCAAGGCCGTTGCGTGGCAGCCAGGTGCACAAACAGGACGGCGGACGTCCATCCCACTCCTCACCCCCGTAGTCCGCAGTCCCCAAAGCCTCATATTGCCCACTGGGGGCTCCGAAACTCCCGATCTCAGGGACCGCGATGGCTCCGGCATCTGCCTGGATGCGTTAGACATCTCCTAGTCAACCAGATTACTGTGATGTTTGGGTTTTGTGCCACAGGGGACCAGATTTTGTCAGGAGCCTCTCCGGCCCGCGACCGGTCAGCATGGCGGTCGGGCCCCGCCCCCCAACGCCACTTCTTTTAAATGTGTTAATGATGCCAACAATGCATATATAAACTTTTTCCATTTTAATTACATTGATTAATATTAATAATTGATTTCTATGTTTGTTTGTCTATAGACTAAAAATCACTCAGTAGAGAGTTGCACTCAATGATTTATTTATTGTATTTTCCTTGTCTAGCGAGCTTTGCATAGATTATGAGTCATAATAAGCTCTTTTTGAACAGGGTCCTCCTCAACCTGTTGTTCCTGTAAACATTTTGTAATTGTTTCATTTATTGTTAAATTTCCCCCTTTGTAAACTTGTCAATTGCTAAGAAATAAGTTGACATTATATAAATGCAAATAATAAAAATAAATATATTAGTAAGAGCAAAGCGACAGGCGAACACCAATTGGATATCAAAATTCATCAGTTTCAACCGAATTTAAAAGCACTCTAAAGTTAGCTTGCAAAGCTGCAGGTCTCTTGTCTGAATCCTTCACAAGCCCTCCCTTTGTAACCTCTCCCAGGGCAATTGCCCCTTCCGTTTAAACCCTGTGGTATGGGCAATGCCTGCTTTTTGATTTTAGCTCTACTGATGGGTTGATTGATTGACAGCCAAGGGTTTGTAATAAGGTTATTGATAAAAGTTCCAATTTCTATTGAAATCTGCACTATTTGCAATACGAAAAGGGGGAAAAAAGGACACACTCTTAACACATGAATCACCACAGCAAGCTGAAGTGCTTTTGGAGTCTGCCATCCCTTTTAAGATATTTAAGTCATATTTAAAAAACACAGATTTGTTTTTTTCATGCACATTTGTCCTACCATTCAACTGCCATTTGGTTACATATCAAAATCTATAAGTTTGAGGGGGGCGGAGCCTGGCAGCCATGCCGAGCAGTCGCACACAACATGGGCTCCAAGGCAAAAACCTAAAAAATGCCGAAACAAACGAGACAAAGCCTTTAAAACTGCTCGCACAGCAGCCCCAACCTAAGGGGCACACCAAAGCAACCTTACCAGCCCAAAGTACCAACTGCCAGCAACAGTCTTTTACCGGAGACCGACCCGGGGCCTACGGAAGGCGGCAGCAGGCGACACGAGGGAGGCGGCCGATCCCTCCGCAGCTGCAACTTTCGGGGACTGGGGTCTCCCCGGAGGACTCTACCTCCCCCCCCCCCATGCCGGCGGGGGATATCCCGGCAAACATAAACGACGACCAAGCACCAGGGAATCACCTTGTGAAAAACATGGCGGACACCGCATGCAGCCTCGAGACCGGCACCAGACTGCCCCCGCTAGCGGAAAGGATTGACCGCATTCTGCAGGACTTCTGGGCCAAACTTGCACGCCGGGAACACACTTCTGAGGCTAGGCCGCCCACAAAACGGCCACAAGACATGGCACCAACACTAGAGATCAAGCGGAGGAAGCAAGCGCTTCGGAGAGTGCCACGACGCAAACAGCCTGGCGCCACCAAGGTACGCCATCCTAGGCCACGGCCTAGGCAGAGACAGTCCACCACGCATCACCCACGATACTGGGGAGCTGCTCCCAGCCGGGGACACAAGCACTTCACAGAGAAAGGCTCTTTACTAAGCAGTTGCAAGCCCTCGGACCAGCAGAGTCGCCAGACCCGCAAATTCACTGCCCAACGGAGACTTACCACAACTAGAGACGGCGGATGGCCTCCTGCTTCCTCAAGGGGTCTGAGAGATGACTATCACAGCCGCTCCCAGCATGCTGAACCGCGACACCACGGCATCACGTACCAGACACGGCTACAGCTCATGGTCCTGACTACCCAGCTGCAAGTACCCTGTGACAGTACAATTAGGGCCACACTACGAGCCTCTAGACGGGGTATAGGCTGACCAACATGGACTGCTGGGAGGCTTCATCTTCTGCATCACACTGCAGGGACAGATCACATGGCACACAGCCACTATTTCTTTCTCTTATGTTATTCTTTTCGTTATTCCACTGCTATAATATGTTGATCTGCGGTCTCCTAATTATTCCCACAACGTTTTAACACTATAGGCATAAGTTTAAATTAACTTTTTATTTTCTCACCAGTTGTTCACTCTGACAATGTTAATATCTGCCTAACTAACATGCCTTGATTACACTGTCACAGAGGCCCACAGCAACCTGTTATGAGCCCCCTGTACCCTAACAGCAGAGTCTAAGCTAACGTATTAGTCCTATCATTTAAAGGAGCTCTGCGCTAACATCTCGTGTTACTTTTGGGCCACAGGCAACCATAACTGTAAGCGCCCCACCAGGGTTCGGCACGGCGCAATCTCACTGGAGATACCTACCTTAACTTTACCTATTAAGTCTGCACCTACGCCATGGGACAGCCGTATAGGAAAATCCCTCACATTCTGTAACACCCCAGCAGGGCGTCGGATAATCCCGGCAAGGAACGGACGAACCTAACACTGCAAGTCATGTGGACGCAGGGCCGGCCTTAGGCATTTAGACGCCCTGTGCGAAAAATCTTCACAGCGCCCCCTCCCCCCCCCCCCCCCGTCATCCATGTATGCTGTAATGTTTGTGTTGTCTGTGTATGTGATAGTAGGTGTGATGACTGTGTGTGATATGTATGCTATGTGTGATATTTGTAATGGGTGTATTAACAGTGTGTGATATGCGTGTATTGGTTGTATGTGACACACACACACACACAGAGTCAGACGGCCATACACACACACAGGAAGACATCCACACACACACACACACAGGCAGACAGTCATACACACACACACAGACACACAAAGGCAGACAGTCTCACACACACACACAGACAGTAATACACACAGACACACACAGAGGCATGCACACAGACGCACACAGAGGCAGACAGTCATACACACACACACACACACACACACAGGCAGACAGTCATACACACAGACACACAGAGGCAGACAGCCATACACACAGAGGCAGACAGCCATACACACAGGCAGTCATACACACAATCACACACACAGAGGCAGACAGTAATACACACAGACACACACACAGAGGCAGACAGTAATACACACAGACACACAGTGGCAGACAGTCATACACACACACACACACACACAGGCAGACAGTCTCACACACACACACAGACACACACACACAGGCAGACAGTCAGTCATACACACAGACACAGACAGTAATACACACAGACACACACAGAGGCAGACAGTCATACACACAGACAGTAATACACACAGGCAGAGAGTCATACACACACAGAGACAGTAATACACACACACAGGCAGAGAGTCACACTCACCTGACAATCCCACAGTTACCTGTGGAGTTCATTGTGGAGGCAGTGCAGCTCCTGGTGACTGTTTGGTGGGGAAGCAGGGACTCCTTCCTGCTTCCCCTGCAGCAGTTTTCCGGCGCTATTAGCTCCGCCCCCGCCGCACGGTAAGCTCCGCCCCAGCTGCAAATTTAAAAAAAAAAAAAAAAAAAAAATTTTTTTTTTTTTTTTTTTTTTTTAAATCCTGTGCGGCCGCACGGCGCCCCCTGCTCCATGGCGCCCTGTGCGGCCGCACAGCTCGCACACCCCTAAGGCCGGCCCTGTGTGGACGGCAAGGTTCCCTAACGTTTTTACCTTTTCCTGTAGCCTCATTTAAGTTGATTTAGCAAAGTTATAAATCGTAGCATATTGGAGGCAATCAACATGCCGGGCAAGAGTAGCCTTACTGGGACCTCAGGGTAGGCTGGAAACGTGACGGCGCCCTAAGCGCACTCAATTCTCCCAACCCTATTAAATTTTTAACCCCAGCTATCCGGTTCACCTGTCCTGCGAGCTTCTACCAAACTAGAAACAAGGCCCACAAGCACTTAAAGCCAGTTTAACCCTACCGGTACAAGCTACCCTACCTCTCAAACTGGTGACACAATCTATACAGTTAAACACCCAAGCTCTACAACATGATATCCACAGTCTCATGCACAACCCATAAGTGTGTTTTCTCAATTTATTTCTCATGTTTAGCCTAAGTTATTTAAGCATGTTCCTAGTTTTAAAAGCAAAGTTTAAATTCTTGTAATCTATAGAAACGCATCTCACAAATGCCGATGTACACATTCTATATGCAACACACATGCGAATACATCCTGTCTTATATACAAAAATCGTGCAACTGAATATTGTCATGACTGTGTCTGCATCATTGAGCCTGTGTCTGCTGTCGTGGCACCACAGGCCTGTTTGTAATTCTTATTGCACCAAAAATAAAGAATTTAAAAAAAAAAAAAAAAAAATCTATAAGTTTACTAATTTAACGGCAAACTGTAACCAAATTGCATTTGAATTCTATTAATATGTTTGATCTCATTTGTTTAATACAGACCAGAACAACTTAAGCGTAAATCTTAACGCTACAATGAGATCTAATGGAAAATAATTAATAGTGAAAATAATGAATCTATTTAAAATCTGGAATTTAGTGAATAAACCGTTTTTTAGACCATTAGTGTAGACAAGTGAGGAAATACCTTTTACCTCTGCTGGCCAAGCCATGTAAAGAGTGGATCCATTTTTAATTATATAAATGATTTGCAATCATCGAATATTCCAAGTACCACAATGAAGTGTAAAGTGGTTATGGTGCAAATACCTTGTATGTGTCAGTATGAAACTGATGCTCTCAGCCAATGAATTGCATCCAGCTCTGCAGAAGTTAGATGCCATTTAACAGGCGTTACAGGAGGCTTGGCGCCTAGCAGGACCCAGATAAGAGGCAAATAATTGCAGAAAAGTTTTGCCCACTTGCCAGGGAATGACACCAGAGTACTTTTGGCATTATAACCAATACAGCAGTCTGTAGTGTTGGTTATTATGCTAAGAGTAACAATTTTAGTTAGGCTCCAATGTATAAATAAGGACCCCTTGCAAAAAACATTGCACATTGGTGATATTTTTAGCGAGTGATTACAAACTGTCTATTTGCATGCTCAGTCTACAATTAAATATGTGAGGACATTACACTGCTAAGCTTGCAAAAGCGAGTAACTTATTCTATGCTGACACAGTTCATTTCATATAGAATAGGCCTAATAGGAAAATGAAATTAATTGGAATGAACTGCACTGTCTAATGTGACATTAGAGTGAAACTGTAATAAAAGGGTAATAATCCAGCCTCTAATTCCAAACAATGCCTACATTGCTCAAAGCCATTTATAAATGATATAGAAGTATTTATACCGGTTTGTTTATATAGTGCATCAATATCGTAGCTAAGCCTTCTACGTTCCTCTATTAATCTGACTTTTTAGTGACACCGTTATCTCTGGCCCCTAGAATCTTGCAAAAATTAGTACAAAACAAAGGCAAGCTCGTTTGTTCGAAAGTGATTTTCTGTTAAAATTTAGCAATGTTTCTTCACTGTATGCATGTGTAGTTTATTGATTCTCTGAAAGCTGTGGTTTTGTCTTAAAATGTAAACTGAGAAGTGATGAGTGATTAGAGCCAAAATGAATATGCCGTTGGGAGCCATAACATTGCATTGAAACGAGCTTTGAGAATAATTGAAGTCACTTTAGCTGATTGATGAGGGATAATAAAGATTACAGTGATAAATTACACATTCAAATCAAATATTGGAACAACAGAACATTGTTAAATTGTACGACAAGGGGCACAATAATCACATGATTACTTCCCTAAAGGATCTGTGTATTTACTGTTCATTTAGAGGGGGAACAGTCTAAAAACACTCTGGAAAGGTATTTTTCATGGGGATCTTCAGAACCTATCTGGACACGTTCTCCCATTGAAACCGCAAATCTTCATTGTAGACATACTACCTGCTTCTCTTATGCAATCAGAAAGAACAATTATCATGCGAGTACTGGTAATGGCTAGATACAGTGTAGCTGGTGCGTGGAAATCTATAAATTCCTCACCAAAAGCTTTGATTGGCAATCAATAAAATATGCAAATAGGTGACACTGGAACAGCAGCAACACTGATGTCTGGTCCATGCGTCAAGCTTCAACTATTAAATGTGTGTTTGACGGTTTGTTGTTGCAAACCGCTTTGTGCCCTCTACATGCATATCCTCTGTACTAGGTGTGTGAAAATTAGTGAATGTTTCATGTCACAATGCATTTTGGTTTGCACAGGGTTTTGTTTTTTTTTTTTTTTGATCTGGTCCAAAGACACACATATGTTTGAAATGTATGGTTGCCAGTAAACATAAGAGAAAAAATTCCATCGATATTGAGGAAGTGCTTACCAAATAAATTATTATTTTTTTTTTAAAAAAAAGCTAGACTTGGAAAAACAACTTGAGTAACAGAACTATTCCCCAAACATTTTATTTGTAAAATCAAAATATTAATGACTAAAAAAATAATAATAATAATTACCTCTGCGTTCAGCTGTAATTACAGTCCTTTTTAAATAGATTAATAAAGTTCATTATAATTTTCATTGACAAACTGTGTTATATAGCCGTATTAGGGGATTGGTTTACATGCCATGCACTCCTAGATACAAAAGGCATAAGGGGTACTAATATCTTTAAGTGGCGACTGGCAAGGGCTTTATTGAATAAAATAGCAATACCGCTCATATAAAATTGTGTGGTAGAGCAATTCCCACACATCCATGTACAGCATATGATCTACAATAACCCCTATCCCTGCTCTAGCACTCTACTGGGTGACAACACTGTTATTTGTGCCATCATACAGACTACAGACATCATTGCTCACTCCTATATTCCCACACTTCATCAAGCAGGGAAAATAGGTGTACAGTAAAGCCTCTTTTCTTGGTTTTGAAATGGAAAATCATGCCAAAAGCCCTGAGGCTGAGGGTGTCCTAAACACGCTGTATTTTTGTCTGGATTACTAATTGATGCAGCACGCAGAATTGTGTCACACCTGGGACTAAAGATAACGTCTAACCGGACCTTAGAATGGCTGGACTTAACGTATCCAAGAATAGTCAGAATACTTGCAGAGGTCAGGGATACAGAATCAGACACAACGATGAGAAAAAGACAAAAGTGGGCGTGTCTTGGCCACCATCTTAGATGGCCACGTTTTAGAGAGGCTCCTGGACAAGGGGGGCAATTTCGTTCAAAAAGTGCAACTTTAACTACAATGAAAACATTTTACTTTTGAGAACTAATAGCTAATATCTATCTGAATATGGAGAAACAAAAAAAAAAACGAAAAATCCGTACCTGCAATAAAGAAATCGGGAGCAGGAGCTGCTGGGGTGAGTAAGGGTGCCCAGGCTCACTCCCCTGCCTCAAAATCCGGCTCGCGGCTGGTTTCGCCGCTTAAAATATCGTTGGTGGCGTCGGGGAAATCCCTCCCCACCTCCCTCCCGGTCTCCCATGCCAAATCTTATGCCTGTGCGGTCGCGTCCCGCTCGCAGCATCCAGAGAGCGGCGGGACCGCGGCCGCACTAGCCGACACCTCTGTGTGCGGCTCAGAGTGCTCCGAGCACTCAGCATGCTCGGAGCACAAAGCTGTGTCTCCCGCGAGCGGCAAGGACCACCCAGCAAGCCGCTCGCGGTCTCAGCATAGAGCAGCCCGGTCACTCACTTACAAAAGTGACCGGGCTGCAAGTAAAGGGGAGGGTAGTGTGAGGTCTCGCTCCCCATCGGGATCCTCGGCCTCCAGGTTGTCGGTCCCGGTGGGGGGGGGGGCTCTGCTATCCGACCCAAAATTCTTAAAGGGACAGTAAGGGCTATGGAAAGCCCAGAGGACCAAAATATGGAACTAGGAGCTGAAATGCTCCAAACAAGTACTTTCTCTGCACTACCACAGAGAAAAGGTCATGATGCCACAACAAAGATGGCTGCCAGACCAGACATTACATATTCCACTCCCAAGATGGCCACTGCCACCTCCAATATGGCTACCACCACATTTATAGCTGCGACTTACAATCCGAATATGCCACCTGAACTGGCAGATGATCTGCCACCATCAGCTGGCATGATAATACAACTCATTAAAGATTTGAGAGTCGATCTGAAAAACGACTTTAAGAAAGACTTTGACACTTTATATGGAGCCATGGAGGGCATTAATCAGCGGACGGAAATAATAGAGAATAGATTGCACTCTCAAGAGCAATCTCACCTGGATTTGGTTGAAACTGTAAAATAGCTTCAGAAGCAAGTACACCAACAAGCGGAAAAGTTAGCGGACGCCGAGGATAGAAGTAGGCGTAATAACCTAAGGATCAGGGGGATCCCTGAAAATATAGACTCTCTGGAATTACAAAGTTATTTCCAGGCAATGGTGAAGTCAGCTCTACCAACTGCTAAAAATACGGATCTGCTACTGGACTGCATCTATAGATTGCCTAAACCCGGTAATGCGCCTGCGGCTGCACCCAAAGATGTGATAGTGAGATTTCACTATTACCACATTAAAGAGGAATTTCTGGGTGCAGTACGCACGTCAGGTCTCACGGGGGACTACAGCGGTATGAAGGTCTTCCAAGACTTCTCTGCCCAAACAATGAGGCGACGCAGAGAATTTCAACTTTTTACCGCGGATCTAAGACGAAGAGGGATAAGATATAGATGGGGATTCCCGGTTAAAGTCCTTTTCCGCATGGATGGCAGGAATTTCATAATCACGTCGCCTGAGGAAGGAATGGACCTCATCCAATCCATGAATAGAAGTCAGGTATCGCCTCATAGACTCTCGCCATCTACTCCTCTGCAGGCCAGCAAGAGAAGCAAATCTGACACTTCCTGAGTTTCCAGTTTATAGAGCTACAGTCTTCATTTTCCACGGTCGTAAATCGTTCGACACTTCAAGTTTAGATGTTCTTCCTATCTTCACTAAGGAATTTTATTTACTTTTTTTTTATATACGTTTATTTTCATGATTTTTTTTTTTCTATCTCGATTTTTATGGCTTGGTTCCGAGAAAACTTTATCTCTGTAACAGACTATTGAGTCCTGCTCCAGTCTGGAGATTTAACGGGATTACTTTGAAATTTGACTTGTTTCTCCTCGTTATGACTGTCCTTAGAGTTTGCACACCAATGATTATTTGATATGCAACTTAACAGTTTATTTCAGAAATCGATTTGACCACTTAAGTATTTCCAAATTTTCACAATCAATATTATTTTGTGGTTTTTTTTTTATTATTATTTTTATTTTTTTGGTGTGGTTTTTTTTATTTATATTGCTCCCCTTGTACCCAGCAGCCTTCTCTCCCCCCAACCTGGGCCTAATACCCTGAGATGGAGAAACTTTTTTTGCTCTCCCTCATGGCCCTTTTTCAATGTTTGTTATTTCCCCTCATAGGGGTATATACCCAAGTTTTTTGTACCCCGTTGATATTTTTATTTTTCTGTTTTCTTTGACCATCCATCCTTTAAAATTTGGTAGAAATGTTTCCAGATCACGAATCACAGAAATGCCTCATACAAAAATGCATATTATGTGGCATCAGCGACTTGCACAAATCTGTTTATTTATTCCTGTACACACATGTACACAACTAGAGTTTGTTGTGACAGTATTGTTGGATGTTTCTTTATTGGAAGGCGGTTGTTCGGACTCTCACAAAGTTGAATGTTCTTTTACTCTTTATCAAGCATTGCTGTTCCATAAATTATGGTTTTAAAATATATGTCATTTAATGTGAGAGGCCTGAACACCGCCCACAAAAGACGCTTGCTATTTAAAGAAGCAAAATCCAACAAGTCAGATGTCATCTGTGTACAGGAAACGCATTTTAAAAATTATAAAAAACATAAGATTATGTCAAAGCTTTTCCCAGTCCAATATCATAGCACTTATAAATCCAAGTCTAGAGGTGCATCGATCTTCTTCCACAGGAATGTAGCATGTTCAACGAACAAAGTAATGACGGATGATGACGGGAGGTATTTAATATGGATAGGTTCACTTAACACTATTGAATATACTATAGTGAACATGTATTTTCCCAACACCGGTCAGTTGCAGTTCTTTAGGAAATTGATGGACTTAGTGAATGAGAATGTGAGAGGCAGCTTGGTAATGTGTGGCGATACGAATTTTGTTATGGACGGTGAATTGGATAACGCTAGGGAAGACAGTGATCGACAACATAGAGGGGACAGCGACAGATTAGCAAACAAATGTTCCAGATACATGATTGAATGTGGATTATATGATTCCTGGAGACTGATGCATGAGAATGAAAGAGATTTTACGTATTATTTTGTATCTAAAAATATGTATTCCAGGCTGGATAGGTTTATGGTCCAGAGCGCTTTAATTCCGCACATCTTGAAATCGGATATCTTAGACATTAACTGGTCTGACCATGCTCCAATCATAATGCATATTGACGAAATTGTTTCTTCAGCCCCGAATAGAACCTGGAAATTAGGCGATTATTTATTAAATGATGTTGTGAACAGATCATTGACGGAGAAAGCCTTGAGCGATTATTTTTTTGAAAATGCCTCACCCGAGGTTCCTGGTGAGGTGTCTTGGAATGCGCATAAGGCTGTGTTAAGAGGTCATTTTATTTCTAGAGCGTCTCACCTGAAGAAACTTAATAGCAATAATTTAAGAACATTGGAAAAAGAACTGTACAATTTGAACCAGGCTAATAAATTTGGCCCCTCATCTTCCCTATCAGCAATGATAGGAGAAATTAAGACTAAAATTAACAAAATTAATTTAGATCGTACATCTCTTATGGTGAGACGTCTCAGGAAAACATTTTACTTAAAAGGCAACATGGCCTCTACTCTTTTGGCATCTAAACTCCGGCAAGTAAATGCACAATCAAAAATAGCGTATTTACTTGATGATCAGGGGCGAAAAGTGTTTCATCCTACTAAAATCAGTGACATGTTTGCAGAGTATTATAGTAAACTTTATAATTTAGAATGTGATTCGAACCTTACCCAGCCTTCTGTAACGACCATTGATAAATTTTTAGACAGAGTGACATTGCCTCGGCTGTCTCCAGGACACTTAGAAAGCTTAGGATGTGAAATATCAGCAAAAGAGATAGCTGAGGCGATCAAACTTATGCCATCCGGAAAAGCCCCTGGTCCCGATGGATTCACTATTTTATATTATAAAACTTTTCAAGAAATTTTAATTCCCCACATGACCAAATTATTCAACTCCTATAAGTCCGGGGGAACGATGCCAGAGGAGTCCTTGTGCGCACGAATAGTCACCTTGCCAAAACCGGGAAAAACTCCTGATAGATGCCACAATTTTAGACCCATTTCTCTAATCAATAATGACTCAAAGATTTATTCTAAAGTTCTCGCAAATAGATTAACCAAATTAATCCCATTGCTAATAAACAAGGATCAAGTGGGTTTTGTAAAAGATAGACAGGCGCCCGACGGGACTAGAAGATTCATAAACTTGATTCAGCACATAAATATGACCAAAACGCCTTCATTGCTTCTATCTCTAGACGCAGAGAAGGCGTTTGACAGGATACATTGGGGATATTTATGGAGAACGTTAGAAAGATTCAACATACCATCATCCTTTATCACAGCAATTAAGGCGCTATATTGTGCACCTTCCGCCCATGTCTCAGCTTCCGGTTTCACATCCAAAACGTTTTCTCTAACCAATGGGACGAGACAGGGGTGCCCTTTATCTCCAATTTTATTTGTTCTAGCAATAGAACCCCTGGCTGAATTAATTAGAACAACCCCACAAATTGCAGGAATTGTTGTTAAAGAATCCGCACACAAAATTGGCTTGTTTGCAGACGATATAATTCTAGCTGTCAAAAACCCAAAAGAATCTTTGAGCCACCTCAAAGACATTTTAACTCAATTTGGCGAGATATCGTACTACAAATTAAACGAGTCTAAGTCTCAGGCCCTTCCATTTCATTTAAAAAATTCGGAAACCATTGCCCTTAAGAAATTATATCTATTTGATTGGAGAGCTGACTATATGGAGTATCTTGGCATTAATTTATGCAAAAATTTGGTAAATATGCATAATCACAACTTGAGGAAAGCATGGTCGGACCTACAAAAGGAGATGGAAAGATGGGGCGGAATGGAACTTTCATGGCTGGGGAGGGTCGCATCTGTTAAAATGACGATACTACCAAAAATTCTATATTTCTTTAAGACCATCCCTTTATCCATCCCATTATCATTTTTTAATAAAGTTCACTCGACAATGATGAAGTTCATCTGGGGGAACAAGCCTGCTCGAGTGAAGCTCACTTCCTTGCAGCACCACAAATCGAATGGCGGTATCGGTGTTCCCGATATCCGCAAATATTATTTCGCCACTAACGCTGCAGTGGCTGTGAGCTTTAATAATCAGGTTGATAAACCCAGATGAATGGAAATAGAAGAATCAAAAATTTTACCGGTTAGATTGTCAGAATTACCTTGGTTAAATCCTAAGAAAAGACCTGGAATTACAAAGTTATTTTTATCTACCAAGACTACACTTAAGGCCTGGGATATTGTTTTTAAAAATGATCATTCTCCCAGCCTTTATAGAGCAATGCCAATTGAGCTATTGAAGGATTATATTCCATCTTTAAAGACAGAACTGTTGAAGGAATGCTCTATAACTAATCTTGACAATTTTTTTCACGGCAATGCTATTCTTTCTTTGGAAAAATTGAAACTTAAATATGGATTAACGAATGTATGTGAATTGGATTGTATGTTAATCATTGACAAATTGAAAGAACTATATAAGGTACCTGAAACAGATAAAAATTATAAAACGCTTGACATGTCTCCATTGGAGAAAGCTTTTTTATGCAGCCCCACTAGTATGATATCTTTATGCTACTCGTTTTATAACGCCAAGCCCCTAGTAAAATTAAAACATATGTTGTCATGGGAGACGGAGTTGGGTGCCCAGTACGATCTAGAAGCATGGTTCGTTTTTTTTAAAGCTTTAAAAGGTATTTCGTATTGCACCGACCACTTTGAAAATCATTACAAAATTTTATATCGCTGGTACCTGGCCCCGTCTAGACTGCACAACATGAACAATATGTATTCTGACCGGTGTTGGAGAGATTGTGGGGGTGTGGGCAATATGGCCCATATTTGGTGGTTCTGTCCTAAATTAACTAAATATTGGAAATTGATTCACGACCTAATTATTAAAGTGGACAGAACCATTAGCATTTTAACCTCGGAACTAGCCTTATTCAAAAAACTCCCGGAGTCCATTAATAGATCGGACAAAATAATCATAGGTCACATTTTGATCGCTGCTACATCCTGTTTACCTAGACATTGGAAGTCCCAAGATGTGCCATCTCTCAGGGAAGTTTTTAATTTGATTCTAGAAAACAAGGCACACGAATTATCACATAGAGCTAATATGCGTGGTTTCCCAATATTAAAATACAATTGGGATAAGTGGGAAGAAAAAATCAAAGCAGCATATGGTCTTTGACATATTTATTATTAAAGTGCATTGATGTAAAACATATTATTATTTTCTATTTATTTTTTTGCCATATACACTGTTATGCCTATTGTAATACTGGATGGTTATTCTTTTCCATTTCCAAGTTCCCCTTCCCTTCCTACCCCCAATACAATGTTCATATTCTTGTTGTTATACAAATATGTAAAACTTTAATAAAAATTATTTGAAAAGAAAAAGACAAAAGTCAAAGGTACCAGAAATCAGGGAAGTCAGAACGAAGTCAAATACCAAAATATCAAGATCAGGAACGAACTCTCGGATTCCCATCAGGCAGAAACCACGACGGGCAATGAGAGAATGTAAAAATATGTTTAAATAGCCCTCCTGTTTATCCGATTGCCTTTGACCCCAAAACGTGCATGCACGTGACGTCACAGGAATGCCGACGTCGTCATCAACGTGGATGGCCATAGGGCTATAAAGTGGCATAGATCTGCAGCGGCCAGCGGCCCTAGACATGCTGGGTTTATCAGGTATCCGGGTGCACGGCTGTAGATGGGCACAACTATTCCTGTCAGGATGGTAAATACCATTAAAAACATTTCTATGAGCGGATGAATTTGTTACAATTTTCTCAGAGACAGTCTGTGAACATTTTATAAATTAGCCTGATGGAGTCTTGGGTTCAAAGTGAATTCAAAATGTAGGCCATAGTAGCCAAACTAAAATCAGCAACACCATGAATAATGTTTATTTCCAATTTGTCTACTGTGGCCTAACATTTAATATTTCACTTTTTAGTGAATAACCCAGACAGGCATATAATATCTTCTGGACCCATCCTCTAAACAAATTATTAATGGTAGGGTATTGTTTTGTTTTGTCAATCGAAACCCCCATTTGTTCTTGGTCCTTATGTAGTAAATGAGTCACAACCTGACTTGTGCCATGTTTGTGAATATCTAGTTTAGTAGCGAAGAGAACTATAACCAGATTAATTATTGTTGGAACTATTCCTGTCTGTCTGGAAAGGTGAAAATTACATTATATGCCCTGAAAATATGTGCAGATTGACAACGCTGTGCTAAAGTGCTAATTGGGTTTTCTTATTAAAGTACAGATAACTGCAGAGTTATCTGTACTTTAATAAGAAAATAATTGATTTGAGATAATATTTTTTTTTTTAAAGTTTCTAAATCTCTGTAAATTATTAACTATATATATATGTATTGCTAAAATGTTCAATTCGGGTTTGTAAAGCTAAGGTGTAGCACTCCATATTTAACATTCAGCATTATTGGATATTCTACAACATCTGGAGCCCTACCGTTCTCATGGCTTACACACTCAAATCACATCTTGGCATTCAGTAAAATGGGAACAGTATACAAGTCGGAGGGGAATTGTAACGTTTAGGGCAATACAGCTGTATTGAAGAGTTTCTCCAGTCTGGTAATTTGGCCTAAACCTTGAAATGTCCTTCTAAGTTCTCCAGAGTTCCCAGTTTAAATAAAGAGACTCTTTAGTTCGCTAAAGCACTTCTCATTGCTAAAGTGGGGGTTTACTGCATGTCCCTGCAAGATTATTATTATTATTTTTTTTTTTTAAAGTACAAGACAAATAGACTCTTTTGTAAATCCCATTTTGAACACCTGTAAAGCAGATACCTTGGAGGGTTATTGCCTATAGTTCAAAGCAGGCGTGAATGCTTCTCAATGAGAAGCATTGTCTGTGTGTCCCAGTGCTTCTTTATGTAAAGCAGCTGATTAGATACAAGTCATCCGGTATAATGACATCACAATAGGTAAATTGGAGCTGCAGTGAGGAGACTCTTCCAGAGCTGGAATGAATTTAATTGATTTAAACCATTTCAGTGCTAAGATTAAGGGGGCAGTCATCTAAACCGTTTAAAGCAGCACCCCACTTTTATTTGGAGTGTTCCCTTAATACACACAAACTGTATTTAGTTTACTGTTGCTTTGGAGTTAAATCACAGACATATGGATTGACTCATGATTGAAACTTTGCCTTTACTTCTGTTATCTAAAATTGTAGGGGGTCAAAGTGATTGGCAGCTGTGGGGGATGGTTTAATAAAAAGCAAATCATAAGTAGATGACCATGATCACTAAATCAATATTTACATACCTTTCCTAATATTGATCAGCCAAGTTTAATAAACAATACTTTAAAGGGTTACTATGAGCACCATGACCACTTCAGTGATTTTAAGTGGTCTTGGTGCTTGATGTCTGTGTGTATAAGTACAATATAAAGATTAGAAGCTGTTTGGGTAGCCGATAAAATAGAAAAGTACACACTGTGTGGTTGCTATTGCATTTCTGAGTAGCTAGCAGAACACAAATTAGAATCTCGGTGTGCTTGTAAACCCAGTAGATCTCTGCACAGCGGGCTCTCATTTGATCCCCAGCAGCAGTGCTCAGAAGCTGTGCGTAAATTGCGAAGGGGTAGGGGTCAGGCAAAAACAGACTTCGACACTAGAATTCTGAACACACAGAAGTGAAAAGGAAAAGAAAAAAGCTCCGATTGACATTATGTGCAGCAGTTCTGAAATGTCTGTCGGTTAGCATTGGTTTCATAGCTTATAAAGTTAGCTGCATTATTAATTCTGGCAGCAAGAGGGATTCAAAAGTGTAGAAAGGCAAATTACATAAATATGTTAATGGAATTTAATTCCACTGAATGTGTCCAATAATCTACTCTTGGGGGCATGTGGTATGTTTAAAAGGGCTTCAGCATTTGTAGTGACTTTTCTCTGGTGGTTTTTGAGCTGTGACACATAGCCTAAATTGGGAAAGTCCTGCAGGATCCAAATCCTTTGGCAATTATAAGGAGTGGAGACGAGACTGTGATGCTGGCCACTGTTCTAATTATATCACATGACATGTGCTGGAACAGAGAGCAATCTTGTTGTGTTGCAGGTTACTGCTGCTATCGTCTGTATAATTATTAATATGGCAACTTGCAGTAAAAAAAAAAAAAAAAATTCTTCTTCGACCTTTGACACCTGTACACATTATCAGCGCTAGATATGCTTACAACACGTAAAGAATTATTCACTAAACACCAGATTTTGTCCGTTGAAAATAGGTGAATTCCAACTGTGATTATTATGGCAATGTTTATGAAAGCCTAATATGGTCAGAATTCGGTCAGCCGAGCGAATCTGTATCAGTCGCCCAGATGCATTCGATGTCCGGATTCAAATCTGTACTACCTTATCTGAATCCTACACAAAGTATAGGATTCGGAAGATTCACAAAGCACCAGTTGCAATAAAATTCCGAACCCAATACATCCAACACAATGCATGTTTGCAAATTATCGCTCACCTGTTTGTTTTTGCAAGTGAATGGTCATTTTAGATACTATTTACCCAATGGCAGTGCCATCAGTGGCACAAAGGTTAATTAAGTGGCAGCTAACCAGCCATCATATTAAAAAAGAAAAAAAAAAATTGTACATAAAAATCATATGGGGCGCAATAAGACCCTCATAAGGGAGGTTAAAATCCTGACAATAGGTGGAAACAAATAGCTAGGATTAATTTCTTTCTAGGTGCAAACGTGTATTCCCATTTCACTTGAATACATATGTTAATATTACATAGGCTGGGAAATATTTCCACACAATGTAATAGCTCATATAGTGTGGGAAAGCCTTTATAGGCTCAATCTGAGTTGAGCCATCACAATTTTGAACTTATTTTTGTTTAAGCTAATCATTTTTTTTTTTTTAATTTAATTAGTTGCATCATCAAGTATGGTTTTAAATATATTTAATATAACTTATTTTAATGTAAGACTGATGTTAATTGCATATATATATATATATATATTTTTTTACAGGTATTACTTTTATTGTCCGTGCCCCCCCCCCCCCCCCCCCACCCCTCCCTCACACACACACTATTAGGGTGAGTGGTTAGATAGGGTTATTTAATTTTAATGGGGGTGCCCATGGTGTTGGGAATGCCTAGCCACCTGGAGGAGGCAAGCCACTATTCAGAGGGGGTGGATAATGGTATGTCCACTCTTTTATTGAATAAATATTCAGAGTCCCCACCATCCACCAGAGGGAGGACACTAGATCTTTACCCTATATATTACAGTTGGGCCATCACCTGCTCCAGTGGGTGGGGGACACTAGGTGCCCCTCCTTTATAATATAAATCGCTCCCAACCCACTGACACTGATATTTTACTAAATAGCCCCCACTAGCTGGCCACAGGTAGGGGCAGAGGGTGGACTGATCTGTCTACCCTTTTATAATGTTTTTTAAAGGTGCTTCCTTCAATGCCCACGGACTATATCCCTATTCCCCCTGTTATATAACAGGCCCCATTCCTATGGGGTGTGGCCTTTTTACCAACTGGGCAGCAATGGATCAGAGATTTTTTTTTAAATCCAGGCACAGATTTTAAACATTTAGGTCTGGATTTTAACTGTCCATAGCGTGGATGTTATAGTCCAAATATCCACATATGCAACTAGATGGTTTTGCCCCATTTGGTAGGAGGCTATTAGTACTAGAATAAATGATCTTGGTAAAATCACCATTATTGGGGGGAGGGGCTTGTCACCGGAGTGGACGCCATTGCTCTGAGCTCCGACACCGTGCTACACAATCTGCCGAAATCCAAGAACATCCTGCTCAATCACTGGCTAAAAAGGACTCGGTCAGCTGCAGCATTACCTGCCACACCCGGAAATGCCCTTCTTTTCCACTCCGGGCACAAAAACCCAAACCCGAGGCTCTAAGGCCTACCGCGTGGGCGGACTGCCGCGGGAACTTACTGAAAGACCCGAAAGGTGGAACACACATGAGCACCCAGGTCTTTGTGAGGAAGGTGAGATGGGGCGCAGGACACAAAAACAGCCCATACAAACCCGAAATTGCAACAGGACATCGGCCACATGCTGATAGCTCCCCCCTCACAACAGGCCCTGCCACCACGCTCGCCTCCCCAGCATGCTCGGTAGACGAGGACCACCTAGGCAGCACCCCCTCCAGCTCACACCCGGTACTAACACACTCGGCAGAAGACCACAGCCAGGCCTCTAAAAGGGACATACAAAATATGCTCACAGGCCTAGAGCAAAATTTGAAGCAGATGTGGGAGGCTGTCCTAGATGCTTTAACCACCACAGTACAAGCGGTGGCAGCACGCACACAGGCTAATGAGACAGGCCTCGCAGGCCTAAAGCGAGACCATCTTGCTCTAAGTGAAACAGTCCAACGGCTACAGACAGCACAGGCCACAATGGCCACAATGGCCAGACAGCTCAATGTAATGGACGAAAGGGGCAGGAGAAAAAACTTAAAAATTAGAGGGGTCCCTGAGACGCTACCCCTAGAAGAACTGCCTCATTTCATCAGATGCCTGGTGGGCTCAGTTTTACAGCCAAGCAGGCCAAACAGTTCTTATTTGACGGAGTATACAGAATCGCCAGCACCCACCTCGGCGCCACGTGACCTCATCTTATGCTGCTGCACAATGACAGACAAGCTGGGACTTCTAGCTGCATTCCGGGGGAAGACCCCATACGACGTCGAGACATGTCAACTATCCCTCTTCAAGGACTTAAGTAGAGACACACTCCTGTGGCGTAAAACACTTCGGCCACTCACCGCACAACTGCAGGAAGCAGGGATTACATACCGGTGGGTGACACCGAAGACCTTCTGGGTCTCCAAGGAGGGACATAACTACAAGGCCTCGGACCCCAAGGAAGGCCCAGTCCTGCTGGCTGCACTGGGACTGCCTGACCAACCCGCAGCCGTTACTACTCATCCTCAACCACTGAACATGGAGGGCATGGATGTCTCCACACCCAGAGGGAAACGAGCCGCCACAACTTGACTACAAGCACACCGCTACTATGTTTTGTTTATCTGTTGGGACACTTTGTTATTTAAATGGTTTGATTTAGTCCTTTTTCAAATATCTCTAGTTCTGCCTACCTCTTGTGGGCCAGTTAGCAAAGCCTAAACACTAGGTCATTAGGATGTGAGTGAGGCATCCAGAGAACACATCTCTCTGCTCCGGTGCACATTTTTTCCATTCTCCCTCCCCCCCCATGGCCCCATTGTACAGGGGCAACGCAATCATTGGAGCTTCACTGCTACAAACACAACACTGGTCTGCCCATTTGTAACTCAGGCAACACCCTAGCCAGACCACACATGCATACACAAGCTCCATTACCCTCAGACCCAAACAAACTAGCTGTGCTATACATGAACCAAACACTAGCACCTCACCTAGCTCATCCACACATAGGTTCCTCAGCACTAGATACTAGGCAACGCAACTCTAAGCGACTACCCCCTAGAAACAGATGATCAATCACTCTCAAACCATGGGATGCCTACCACAGTGGAAGAGCCAGCCATAAATATCGAGGTCAACCCCGATATACCCTTTGTCCACCTAGCCTTACTACCACCAGACCCCGACAGCATTGTCGGCGACCTCAGAGTGTTTTCTCACTCTCAATAATGATTCACCACTTTTCGTTAACACCTATCAGACCGACCAAAACATATAAAAAGGTGCATACTGTATTTTTCTATGCCTGTATCTGTACCGAGTTGGAATGTTGAACACTTTGTCATAGCTGTTGTGGCAACTCAAAGTATATTTTTAATTCTTGCACTGAAAAATTGTCAGGGTGGCGGTCCGGTGCCCGGGACCCAGACGCTGTCCGGGCGGCAGTGCAGGACCGGGACCCAGTATGCCTGATGTTCAGAGTAGGAGTCACAGTGTGGAGGTGGATTAGCAGGGTCTGGTGCAGGGTAACTGCACGCCCCCTGGTGTTGAGCACCAGCGTTTGTGCAGCCACATACCAAGACCCTGATTCAGCTTAAGCGGATACTAGGAGCATGGAAATTAGCAGACCTCACAGGAGCTGAATAGGGAGGCTCTGCAGCAAGATTCTATCCAGTACTAGAAACAAGGCAGACTAGAGATAGGCACCAAACATGAAAACAAGACAGAACTAATAGAACCCAGAACCAGAGAAGGATAGTAAGCTAAACCCAGAACATATACACAAGACATGAGGAAAACATGAACATGACTTGGGCATGACTGAACAGGACTGTACATGGACTGGGTATACAAGCTAAAACAAGACAAGATAACAGGCAAAACAAGAGGAGAAATAACTAAGTACTACATATGGAAATCATGGGGATTTAGTCAGTATAGAAACTATATGATTATACATTGCATAAGCCTGCCAACAACGCCAATGTACCCCATATCTGGCAGGTCCTACACTGCCTAATGTATGCTAAACCAACCAAAAGACATATATAGCACTTACCTGCAAGAAAGGGCAGAAGCCTTGAGGAGCTGCCTGCAGGAACACTGAAACAGAGTGAATGATGGAAAACAAACGGGTGTGGCAACATAAAACAAACATTTAAATTAAACCTGGAGACTGGGAATCCCAGGGATGGATTACAGGAATGAACCCAGAAATCCCAGCATAAAGAAAACCAGACATAGAATAGAAAACCAAAAAATCAAGAAAAACTAAACAAGAATTGTAAAAAGAGTACTGGATACTAGAAGCCAAGACCAGACATCTCCACAGAACAGAGCAGGATGTGACAAAAATAAAGAATTAAAAAAAAAAAAAAAAATTAAAAAAATCACTATCATTGTATTTTTGCTCATGTACCCATAATGTGAGGATATGATAAAAAAAATATGTACTACTATAAGCTAAAATAAAAATTGGTCCTTATATGTATTAACTTTCATTTATTATTTAATTTTCTATTTTAGATATATTTTTAACTTGTTCCAGCCTTTTTCTTTTCTTTTCTTTTGTTTTCTTTATTAACTGATCCTATTGGGTGATTTATTTATTTTTCTCCCTGTATTCAACAGATATTATGTAATCTTTTGGTATATTTGTGCTGTTAGTTTGATTTTCCTATGCACATGTATGTATTCAAATGTATTAACACAACCTCTTTATGTGCCTTTTCATATAGATGTTAATCCAATCTGCATTTCTTTTTTTCTTTCCTTATTTCTCAATCTGCTTGTAGATTTCTTAATTCTTTGAATCTCATCTCCTTCTTAATAATGCTCAGATTAGACAAAGCAGGTCACTGAAAAGAACACAAGATTATACGAACTGACATTTTATCAGGAAATCCTGAGAACCACGTATAACTCATTGATATTTTCTTTCTTCCAGCCATGGAGTTCCACGAGAATTTAAATGCCATCGGGGCCAAAGAAGGTTTAAAAGAAAGAAAGATGATCAAAGCCGTAGAGAGCTTCACATGGAATATAACTATTCTAAAGGTAGATATTGGCCGCTGTTACTCAAGTTCTTTTATTTCACACTTCCAACTTAATTTCCTGAGCGTTTCATCATAGTCTAAACATATGGTCTTGAACGCTCCATTACTGGATAGATTGCTGCTGTGTTCCATTTCCTACTGACCTGTGTTATCCCTGTTATATGGTAAAGAACGTGCCAACAACATCCTAAGATTATATCGATTTTATAGTGGTTGGAGAAATAAGAATCCTAGCCAATTATTTATATATTTGAACTTGAGTTATTTGTTTTGTTGCTTGGAAATCCCGCTTACTAATTCTGTTTTAACGATCCTATTATACTAGATAAAATATTCATATTTTTGTGCTGGGATAGCCTTTTGCAGTCTATAATATCAATTGCGAATTCACACAACGTCCTAGTGATAAAAGTATTAAGGAGCAATGTCATTTAAATAAACCACAGGCATAAAAACTTGTTTGGAAAACCATTATTTTTCATTAAGTGTTCGCATTTTACTCCAACAGCAATTTAATATCCCAGTTGTGCCTTGAAGCGACACTGTCACTGCCTGGGGACTTTGATAAATTTGCAAAGACCCCCGATGGTGACATTAATGCTGGGGTTCTAGTGGCCTGGGGAAACGAAGCAGGCAAATAGGAGTTTTACTTATCTGAACTTGTGCTCATGGCCATCTTCTTCCAGCAGACCCTCCTCAGCTGCCAGGAGCCAACGTCACTCATGTACTCTTGTGCATGCTTGAGAGTGCAGCATTGAGATCAGAAGAATCCCTCAAGATCATGGAATCCTCCATAGATAGAGCCAATTTGTTGCAGCCGTCATTACTGGATCCACTGATTAATGGAGGGTTGACGCTTATAGACGTCAGGCAGAGGACACATACCGAGACAAAGTAGTTTCTACTTTGTCTCATATCTATTGTTTGAGTTAGACTTTCAGTGAAGTTCCAAAAAGGGATGGGGGAGAAGTCCTTGCCACTTTAAATACTGTCATGAACCCATAGGACGAGTACAGGATCCACATATTATGCAGTTCACCTTTAAAGTGCTGTTTCATGAAAACCGCCAAATAACGTTACTGGAGGAGGAGCTGTTGGCAGCACCGAGTTAGTCTCGCGCTAGATAAAATGTAAGCAAACAACTTTAAATAGTGAGGAGATACTATAGCATTAGGAATACATGTTCCTTTAACCTATTCTTTTTTTATAATAATTACTACATTTTCGATATACATTTTCTCATGTGTATCATTTAAAACTAAAGCACATAAACCATGACAAAACAAAATAAAATAAAATGCAAGCTCTGACCATACAGACCCATATGTAGAGATTGGCCATCACAAGATAACTTGTTCCCTAAATTCCACTAATGTTTTGTTTTGAAAAGTATGTCTCTAGCTCTAAAAAGGTTGATTTTCACATGATGTTATTAGAAGATAAGGATTCACATGATGTGGGAAATATCAGGAAATCCAATTCTTTGTTCATTTTTTTTTTTTGTTCCTGTTCTCAGTCTTTGCAGAGGACACCGGGTTATTGGATACCAATATGTGTATAAAGCATTAGGCAAAAATATAAATACGATGTACTCAAAACTAGTAAAATTATATTATATTTTTATAAATGTGCGTTTTAGATCCTGATGAAAGTTTTTATGTAAAACAGAAACGTTGCTCCAGATAAAAGTTCATTTTTAATATAATAAAGTCCCAGGAGTCTTTAGTAAATTATTTTATATATATATATATGTTATTGCAACATACCGATCATTCTCAATGAAAGTAAACCAAGTTTTGTTTTGTTTTTTTGAGGGGGATGTTGACTAGCTTTAGTGGATATTTTGTCACTCCGTTCATAGTTTTATGGCATGGTAGTAGAATGCAGAGTAGAGTAGAATGTTTGTTTATTTTATGAGCAAAATATTCTGTATGGAAAATGTAATCTGTCTATTATACTCTGTAAGATCCATATTATAAACACTGTAGTCTTATTGTGTATTCTTAGCAAAACTCCCAAATGAATTGTTGCACCTTCTTGCATAGCTGAACAGGTTTACAGCGTTCCAAAGATAACTTCCAACTAGAGATGTCCCGAATAGTTCGCTGGCGAATAGTTCCCGGCGAACATAGCTTGTTCGCGTTCGCCACAGCGGGCGAACATATGCGATGTTCGGTCCGCGCCCTATTCGTCATCATTGAGTAAACTTTGACCCTGTACCTCACAGTCAGCAGACACATTCCAGCCAATCAGCAGCAGACCCTCCCTCCCAGACCCTCCCACCTCCTGGACAGCATCCATTTTAGATTCATTCGGAAGCTGCAGGAAGGGACAGTGTAGCTGCTGCTGATTTAATAGGGAAATCGATAGCTAGGCTAGTGTATTCAGTGTCCACTACAGACCTGAAGGACTCATCTGATCTCTGCTGTAAGGACAGCACCCCAAAAAGCCCTTTTTAGGGCTAGAACATCAGTCTGCTTTTTTTAACCTGTGTAATCTAATTGCAGTTGCCTGCCTGCCAGCGTGTGTGTCAGGCTCACAGCGTATACTGTGCCCACTTGCCCAGTGCCACCATTCATATCTGGTGTCACAATAGCTTGCATTTTAAAAAAAAAACTTTTTGGACTGTAATATAATAGCAGTCAGTTTCCTTCACACGTGTGCATTTCAGGGCCTGCCAGGGCACAGTGTCACACCAGTGCAACTCATATCTGGTGTAACAGTAGTGTACATTTAAAAGCAAAAAACATTTTTTCACTGTAATAGATTGAATAGCAGTTAGTTGTCTGCAAGCATGTGTGTCAGGCCTACAGCGTCTACTCTGCCAACTTCTGCCAGTGCACAGTGCCACTCATATCTGTTGTCACAGTAGCTTGCACGCATAGTACCACTAATAAAAAAAAAAAATGACAGGCAGAGGCAGGCCACCCCGCAGGGGCCGTCGTGGTCATGGTGCTGTGATTCCCTTTGGCCCTAGAATAATGCCCAGTGTTCAGAGGCCACGTACCCTGAACTCAAAAAGTTCTGAGGACATAGTTGACTGGCTAACACAGGACACCCAATCTTCTACAGCTTCCGCTCGGAACCTTGACGCACCATCCTCCTCCAGCTTAGCTTCGGGCACCTCTCAAGTTACCACTCGCCCGCCTGCCGCCACCACCACCACTAGCACCACAGCCGCTTCACTTGATCTGTCAGAGGAGTTATTTACACATCAGTTGGAAGAAATGAGTGATGTGCAACCATTATTGACAGAGGATGTAGATAACAGGGATATGTCTCAGTCAGGCAGCATTACACACATGGACGTACGGTGTGATGATGATGATGTTGTACCCGCTGCTGCTTCCTTTGCTGAGTTGTCAGATACAAGTGAAGCGGTTGATGATGACGATGCGTCCGTGGATGTCACTTGGGTGCCCGCTAGAAGAGAAGAAGAACAGGGGGAAAGTTCAAATGGGGAGACATAGAGGAGGAGGAGACGAGTTGGAAGCAGGGGGAGGTCGTCGCAAGGAGCTAGTGGCACAGTCAGACAGCATGCATCGGCACCCGGGGTCAGCCAGACAGCACGCCAATCAACGCATGCTGTTGCCACCACCAGAATGCCGTCATTGCAGAGCTCAGCAGTGTGGCATTTTTTTTGTGTGTCTGCCTCTGACAACAGCGATGCCATTTGCAACCTGTGCCAAAAGAAACTGAGTCGTGGGAAGTCCAACACCCACCTAGGTACAACTGCTTTGCAAAGGCACATGATCGCACATCACAAACACCTATGGGATCAACACATGAGTACAAGCAGCACACAAACTCAAAGCCGCCATCTTCCTCCTGGTCCAGCATCTTCAGCCACGTCAACCACTGCTGTCCTCCTTGCCCCCTCTCAACCATCCGCTACTCCGTCTCTCGCCTTGAGCAGTTCCTGCTCATCTGCCCACAGTCAGGTGTCTGTCAAGGACATGTTTGAGCGTAAGAAGCCAATGTCACAAAGTCACCCCCTTGCCCGGCATCTGACAGCTGGCTTGTCTGAACTCTTAGCCCGCCAGCTTTTACCATACAAGTTGGTGGAGTCTGAGGCGTTCCAAAAATTTGTAGCTATTGGGACACCACAGTGGAAGGTACCCGGCCGAAATTTCTTTGCACAAAAGGCAATCCCCAACCTGTACTCAATTGTGCAAAAGGAAGTAATGGCATGTCTGGCACACGGTGTTGGGGCAAGGGTCCATCTGACCACTGATACCTGGTCTGCAAAGCATGGTCAGGGCAGGTATATCACCTACACTGCGCATTGTGTAAACCTGCTGACGGCTGGGAATGCGTGGCTCTGCAGAGGAGTTGGTGACACCGCCACGACTTGCAGACAGGCCTGCTGCCACCTCCTCTACTCCTCCTACTCCATCCTCTTCCATAACCTCATCGGCTGAGTCCTCTTCTGCTGCTGCGTCTTGCTCCACATCAACGGCGCTCCCCAGGTACTATTCCACATCCCGGATACGGCAGTGTCACGCCGTCTTGGGGTTGACTTGCCTGAAAGCAGAGAGTCACAACGGACCAGCACTCCTGTCCGCCCTGAACGCACAGGTGGATCAGTGGCTGACTCCGCACCAACTGGAGATCGGCAAAGTGGTTTGTGACAACGGAAGAAATTTGTTGGCGGCATTGAATTTGGGCAAGTTGACACATGTGCCGTGCATGGCACATGTGTGTAATCTGATCGTACAACCTTTGTGCATAAGTACCCAGGCTTACAGGACGTCCAGAAGCAGGCCAGGAAGGTGTGTGGCCATTTCAGGCGTTCCTACACGGCCATGGCGCACTTTTCAGATATCCAGCGGCAAAACAACATGCCAGTGAGGCGCTTGATTTGTGACAGCCAGACACATTGGAATTCAACACTCCTAATGTTCGACCGCCTGCTCCAACAAGAAAAAGCCGTTAACGACTATTTGTATGACCGGGGTGCTAGGACAGCCTCTGCGGAGCTGGGATTTTTTTTGCCACGTTATGGACGCTCATGCGCAATGCCTGTAGGCTCATGCATCCTTTTGAGGAGGTGACAAACCTAGTCAGTCGCACCGAAGGCACCATCAGCGACATCATACCATTTGTTTTCTTCCTGGAGCGTGCCCTGCGAAGAGTGCTGGATCAGGCTGTAGATGAGCGTGAAGAGGAAGAGTTGTGGTCACCATCACCACCAGAAACAGCCTTATCAGCATCGCTTGCTGGACCTGCGGCAATGCTGGAAGAGGATTGTGAGGAAGAGGAGTCAGAGGAGGAATGTGGCTTTGAGGAGGAGGAGGAAGACCAACCACAACAGGCATCCCAGGGTGCTCGTTGTCACCTATCTGGTACCCGTGGTGTTGTACGTGGCTGGGGGGGAAGAACATACCTTCATTGACATCACTGAGGAGGAGGAACGGGACATGAGTAGCTCAGCATCCAACCTTGTGCAAATGGGGTCTTTCATGCTGTCGTGCCTGTTGAGGGTCCCTCGTATAAAAAGGCTGAAGGAGAACGACCTGTACTGGTGGTCCACGCTACTAGACGCCCGGTATAAGCAGAAAGTGCCTGAAATGTTAACGAATTACCGCAAGTCAGAAAGGATGCAGCAGTTCCAAAATCAATTAAAAAGTATGCTTTACACAGCGTATAAGGGTGATGTCACAGCACAACGGGAATCTAACAGGGGAAGAGGTGAAAGTAATCCTCCTCCTCCCACGACCACGCCGGCAAGGACAGGACGCTTTACAGATGTGTTGTTGATGGAGGACATTCTGAGCTTTTTAAGTCCTACGCATCGCCACAGCCCTTCGGGGTCCACCCTCAGAGAACGACTCGACCGACAGGTAGCAGACTACCTCGCCTTAACTGCAGATATCGACACTCTGAGGAGCGATGAACCCCTTGACTACTGGGTGTGCAGGCTTGACCTGTGGCCTGAGCTATCCCAATTTGCGATAGAACTTCTGGCCTGCCCCGCTTCAAGTGTCCTGTCAGAAAGGACCTTCAGTGCAGCAGGAGGTATTGTCACTGAGAAGAGAAGTCGCCTAGGTCAAAAAAGTCTAGATTACCTCATCTTTATTAAGATGAATGAGGGATGGATCCCGAAGGGACTGACAGTGGGCGATACATTCGACTAAAAAAGGCCTGATGAGGGTGACGTAACGGGGATTAAACTGATAAGAATAGTACTACTTAACACACCACTCCTATCTGGTGGCACATTAGATTACACGCGCAGTGCCCCAAATTTGAAGTAGGAGGACCGACCAAGCATCTTTTTCCATCTCGCGGTTCCTAAAATCGATGCCATATACACGTCCCCTGATAGGGGACGTAACAGGGACTAAACTGATAGGAATAGTACTACTTAACACACCTTATAATAACGCAGAGAGAGGAGTCTGAAGAAGAGGAGTCAGAGGAGGAAGGTGGCTTTGAGGAGGTGGAAGACCAAACACAGCAGGCGTCCCAGGGGGCTTGTTGTCACCTTTTGGGTACCCTTGGTGTTGTACGTGGCTGGGTGGAGGAAGAGACCTTCAATGACATCAGTGCGGACAAGGAACCCGACATGGCTAGCTTGGTATCCATCCTTGTGCAAATGGGGAGTTTGCGGTTGTGCAAATTGACTCTTTGCGGTTGTTTGCGGTGCGTTAAACGGGGAGTTTGGTCTGTCACTGTGAAGCGGGCGTAACCTTTACACTACCTGATCGATACAACATCATACCTGATCTTTTAAAGCACGTTATTCCAAACAATTTAGGAATGTTAGGTGATTTATGCCCTTTATGGATTAAAACCAGACTCTGCATCAACTATGTAATTTTCCATGGGAGTTTTGCCATGGATCCCCCTCCGGCATGCCACAATCCAGGTGTTAATCCCCTTGAAACAACTTTTCCATCACTATTGTGGCCAGAAAGAGTCCCTGTGGGTTTTAAAATTCGCCTGCTTGTTGAAGTCTATGGCGGTTCGCCCGTTCGCGAACATTTGCGGAAGTTCGCAAACGGAAAATTTTATGTTCGCGACATCTCTACTTCCAACTTAATCATCAGCACTTACATCAAATACTACAAATCTTTCTTATATAAGTAGACTGTTGGATAATTATACACATATGTCAGTGCAATAATTTCCTGAAGGAAGCCGAGAAATGGACTGTGTAATTTGTTTTGTAATATGAAATCATGTAATGTTTATTTTGCACAAGGACTCTTTTTAGTCCCTTTTAGTGATGTGCCACCAAAGCACTTTGCTTTTATTTGACATACCTGCAAAATATTGCTTTAGAACAGTCCTGGGGAGTCATTTTCTATTTACCCAAGCAAGACCCAAGACGGTATAAAATACAGTGGGTGGACAAAATAACAGAAACACCACCTGAAAAAGTAATTGTATTTTAAGCCTCATTGACTTTAAGGGCCTCATTTCAAGAATCTGTTCAGCAAACGTAACTGAGATGAGATAGACATCATGGGGAGTGTAAGCTGATTTGCATTAAATGATCAGAATTTTAAGTAACTAAATTGCAATTTAAGTTGCAGTTTCAAAGGTGAAGTCATACAGGTTGATTGCCTATAGCAGCATGTGTCCACTATAAAAGGCGTGCAATAACTAGCACTTTAACTTTTTCTAAAGCAACATAAGGCAGTGAATAGGGTTTCAAGTTGACCAAATAATCTGTTAGATTTTCAGATGCATTCGTTACAAAAACTGCAAAATAATTAAAATACAAAATATTTTTTTTAGGTGAACTGTCTCATGCCAGACATGGGCAACTACACTGGCAAATAACCAGTGCTCACAAGCCAAAGCTCACAGACACGGATAGACAGACTCTTTTCAGGATAGTTGCTTTTTTTTCTAATTATTTAATTAATTCGATTTTTTTTTTTTTAGACCCCAAATGTTTCTCATATAGTTTGCAAACATTGGGCTTGATTTCCTTTTTTTTTTTATAAGCTTTTCAAATGATCACAATGTTGGGAAAACTTTTCAAATACTTTATCTATGAGAATTCACATACACCTCCGTACATAAATAATTAGAAAAGATTTTCTCACAGATAGTGACCATTTGAAAAGGTTATCCAAAAATATTAAATCTAGGCCCTTGTGTATTGCTACTTCTTTTTTTTTTTTTTTTTTTTTGGAAGTTTGTGTTATTGACATTTCAAGTTATATTATATGTTTTGGTAACAAAAGATGAGTTGCAGTCGGCGCTAGTTGATAAAATTGCAACAATCCACTGTGCCACCGATCACCCATAAAGGCACGAAATAGAACAATATAAAAACGCCAAAAGATAAGCGGAGAGTGCAAAACAAACACGCTCAAAATTAATTATACTTAATTTTCTCAGAAAGAAAACTGGCTAAAAATCTTGAATCTGTAGAAAAAAATGAATTAAAAAAAAAAACTCAGTGTAATATTGTGTATTAATATGTATATTATAAAAGGCTTTGCTTAGAACCACTCACGTTTACCAGAGCCTCCTAGAGCATGCTGAAATGGCATGTAGTTTGGTTAACTGATCCCCCTCTACCGGTAGTCCAGTCCAAGGGTCTGAAAGAAGGCAGGACTTCACCAAATGGATGAAAGCAGGATCAGCTTTGATAAACAAAACAAACAAACAAATAAACAAACAATATAAATCACAAAGATACAAAAAAAGAAATACTACTGGATCAAAGCACAATGCGTTTTGGCAGGCAGTCTTTTTCAAGTGCATTAATACTCACAAATGTTTTAATGTTTAGTACTAAGGGGATGAGTTGTGCTAAGAGAGCATAGAAAACAAACGAAGATTAAAACAGAGGCGTACTTGGGTTACTTGGCAACCAGGGCGGAAAAGTATGTTGGCACACAGTCATACAAAGAAACAGTCACCAAATGTTCCTCTTACCTTTATGGGGAAGGAGCGGAGAGCAGAACCATGGCAGTGTTTGGAGAAGAACGGACTTCCTGCTTAACCCTCAGTATGCAGTGAACAGGCAGCAGGTTCTGACAGTATTTAACTCTGCCCCCCCGCTGCCTTTATCAGTGTGAGACAGCTTCCCCCTTGCCAGAACAGAGTAGAGGATAATGAAATCTGCTTTGCATGGAGATGCTGAACGCTCCTCATAGAGATGCATGGATTCAATGCACCTCTACGAGGAGATGTTGATTGGCGATGCATTTTGCCACACATGCGCAATAGCCTCCCAATGCTTTTCTATGGAAAAGCATTGGATAAGCTGAGATCATCAACATTGATGATTTTAACCATGGAGGCGGTCCAGCTGCGGAAAGACATGCATGGCGATGGAGAAAAGGTAACTTTAAACACATTTTAACTCCACTTTGAGGGCGGCCGGTCACCTAAGTATTTACTGCAGCTCTATAGTGCTAGGAATACATGTTTGTATTCCTAACACTATAGTATTCTTTTAATAATGCAATTTTAGTGTATAGATCATGCACTGCGCAGTCACACTGCTCAATTGTCTTCCATTTAGTAGTTAAATCACTTTTATTTCTGTTTATGCAGCCCTTGCCACTCCTCCCCTGACTGGCTGAAACAGCCTGCATAAAAAAAAATTGTTTCATTTGCAATCAGATGTTAACTTGCGTTAGATGTTTTTATCACCTGCTCTGTAATTTGAGCTTTAATCCCATACCGGAGGCTCTTGCAAGAAGGCCGAGCATGCAATAAAGGAAGTTTAAACATTAGATCTCACTTTACAGGAAGTGCAACTGCTAAATGGCATCATCTATACACCAAAACTGCTTTATTAAGCTAAAGTTGTTTTGGTGCCTTTAGTATCCTTTTAAAGGGACACCATTGCGTTAGGAATACGAACCTTTTTTTATTAATCATGCTTTTAAAACTTGTAGTTGGTGGGACAATCGTTGGTTTTAAACCCCCAAATTCACTTAAGTACAAAGTTATTTTTTTATTTATTTTTTCAAATATCTTTTAATATGCTGAATTATACAGAGGAGCACTGAACTTTCTGCAAGTTAATATGACCACAAGTTATGTTTTACTTTTTTTTCTTTCTGATTCACCCTATCACTGCGTTTGTAAAATAAAATACCATTTGGGCGGCATATGCACAAGCCTGCTAAATGATAAACTGATTTTATTTTCTACATGAATTGTTCCTAAGATTTAAGCACCTTCGTATTTGTGAGTTTTAATTTTTTTTACTGACCAGCACTTTATTTTTTGTGGTCACTTCCAAGAAGAGTTGCTTGATACTGAGCAGGTGAAAATGTGAAAATGTATTAACAGGTATATTTTTATTCATGCAGTCAATTAATGGAGCTGGGTGTTTTTTAATGTTTTTGTTTTTTTAACTTTCCAGTTCCTGTTCATCTCCTTAGAGGCTTTTGAAGCCCATATAAAGAATATTTTTGTAATGGAAAGGAGCGAGAAGAAGAGTAGAGCTTGATTTTGGTTGCATTTGGATTGTGTATTATAACAGTATACAGTGCTACAAAATGCCACGGCTTGTATGTTGTCCTCAGTGTGGTTGTCATGCCTACAATGTAACTCAAGTTTTATTTTGTGACTATCTACAGGGACAAGCTGATCTTCTCAAGTATGCCAAAACCGAGACCATGGAGAACTTGAAGCAAATTCATTATGCTGCTCTTTCTTGTGGACTCAACAAGTCAAGCACTGGAAATACAGAGGCAGCCAAACCGAGGAGGAGCCTAGAGGTTATCCCAGAGAAATCGAGTGATGAAACCGGAGACTGATCACATTAAAAAAAATCACATGGTTGAGCTATTTATGATAGAGTTTATAAACTCTAGGACCAATATAGCAGCACATGTTCTACCAATTTGCACTCACAAAAAAAGGGTTTGTTTTTTCTGGTTGTTACGGAGCACATATGGAGAAGCTAACAACAGTCTTGACTTGACTTGTGCAACTATGTGGATCTTTTACATGAAGGAATTGGTGTGCAGATTGTCTCGGTCAAAAAAGTTTTTGACAGTGCACAAAAATATACCTACTAGCATCGAAACTCCTAGTTTAGATACTTGTGGTTTTTAAAGATGGGTTGTATTAGTTATATTTTAGTAGACATGCTTAAATAAAATGAAGAAATCCTCACATTTCACAAAATGTGTTGTAACAGCGCACAATGGACAGAAATGAGCTCCACTGAGGATCGATTTTAAAAAAAATGGCCAATTATGTTTGTTTCTGTTGAGCCATATTGTACATAAATGAGAATAGCGAATGCAATAAGGATTGCGTGCGCTGAATGTGTGTACACGCTAATCGATAAATACGTGCACTCCATCTTTGAAATAAAATATTCTATTCTGCCAGAGTTTTAGAAATGTTAATAGCTAATATAAAAAGTGACCAAATTTGAAGAAATATTGTAATATATACTTTTTTTTTTTAATTCTGTGATGTGTACACATAAAGGTTTTATCTTATTGTCTTGCGTTTAACAGATATTAACCATTTTGTTTTAATTTAATGAAAGGGTGATAATTAACTTTCGTGCAATGTTTGTTAGAAATTTTGCCGTTTTCAAAAGATAACAAAGATTTATCCTGAATTGTATTTATAAAATCAACACAGCATTCTTTAATGCCTATATTTTTTTTAATAGTCACCTCTCATAACGCAATAAACATAATGGATACAAACCGAGTTATTTTTGAGAGAATAATAAATTCAGTGATCAAGTGTTCCCATAAAAGTTGTTGATGTCTCTATGAATCACAAAAAAAGTACCTTGCAGTAAGAATAATTTAATGTGTTTATTAATAGTCTATATTTGTACAGTGTTCTGTCCAAATATGTTCTGCAAAACTTGCACGGTTACGGAGGAGGCATGGCCAACATGCGGGGAACATCAGCACCCAAGGCAGGCAATTGCAGAGAAATACCTTGGATGCACAGCCAGCCAGACGTCCTCCATTTCATGCAGCAATGTTGGTTACAATAGTCCTATGGTGTGATTGACAGTTGATGCCTGGCTACAGTACATGCTGGAATGAATTGTCAATTGGTCCTTGCTGGACTACCTTAAAAAGAAGATAGTGTGGCAACAGTCACTGATTGTCCCTCAAACTGACCTGTCACCCTGGAGTCAAGCACCATTGTCACATGCCTTATCGGTCATCTCTGGAATTGACTCCTAGGGCAATCATAAACAATATACTAAACTTGCATAGTTAGTGTTAGAGTTAGTGCTATTACTGGATTATCTTTGGCTAATCTACTCTCTGTGAACATGTAGTGTTAAATTTAGTATTTAGGGTTAGTTAGGATTAGTTAAGCCCAGTCTACAAAATGGTTAGTGTTGTTTAAACAAGCTTACAATCAAAAGGATTTATGGTTAAGGTTTGGATAATTTAGGATTAGAATTAACGGAGGATGAGAAAGAGGAGCAATATGTGATCCTGGTCAGTTTGGTGGAAAAATTGTGTCATTTCACTAAATAGCATAAATGGGAAGCAAGTAAAGAGGCATGAGAAAAACAGGAGAGAAATCTGTCCTATAGCGCATATAAAGATATACGTAATGTCGAAGAAAAACCAGTTAAAAGAATATACTTTATTGAATAAATAAAAAGAACGAAAACTTAAACCATATATAAAGGGAAGGGGGGAGTGAGGTGAGACACACCTAAGTGAAAAATATATATAGACCCCTTAATGGGTAAAACAATAAAGCGATGCTGCCTAAAGAATACATCAGTGGCAACACAGTCCACCTAAAGGGGTATATAATCACACTAAATGCCGACATCACAAAGTACGACTCTGGTTGAGAGCAATAAACAGTAAATCGCTACCTCAAGAGAAAGAGAGACAAGTAATAATTGGCAACAATATAGGGCGATACTTAATGAACAAGTGTTCCAGTGGCAGCAAACGCTACAGTCAATCCGAATGCCACAAAGTATTACAAAGTCTCTTATAGGTAGATAGAACGGACAAGTAATAGTAGGCAGCGGAGATACTGGAATGTAAAAGGGGAATGCAGTAATATAACAAAAAAGGCGACAAACTGAAACCAGGTTTCCCCAAAGAACGTTAGCTAAATGCTAATATGGATAATAGCCTGTCCTGCTCCCCATACTAACTACGGTAATGGTACAATGAACCTATACACTGAATCCCAGTATAGTAAACACCTAATCAAAGAAGCCCGCGTATGCAGATGTACCACACGAGACCAGATAACAATAGAAAAGGAATGGTGCCTTCATGGGTACCAGGTATAGTAAAGTAGTATGAGAGGAGGCCGGAAAGAGGTATAGCTATACAAACTGTATAGTAGTAATCAGCATATCTTTAAACATTATAATAGTAGTACGAGGGATAGCCTAGTCATTATTCAGATTCCCATTTACAATAAATGAAGTACCCTGGTCGGCAGTAAAAATCCCGTTCTCATCAGGAAGCTATCTAGGGACTATGGTCAATTACACCTTCAAGTTGCTGTATGATAGCGCAAATCAAGTAAATAATAATGATAGTCGACAAGAAGATAGACAGAGTAACGCCTGAGGAACAGGGATAGCCAAAGTAAATCGGGTAAATATCTGACCCGAGATAGGAATCAGATAGGTGTAGATAAGTGTCTACAACCGAGAATGGGTAAGTGTCTAACCCGGGTTAGACACCTGGGCGAGACACTTACCCATTCTCGGTTGTAGACACCTGGGTGAGACACTTACCCATTCTCGGTTGTAGACACCTGGGTGAGACACTTACCCATTCTCGGTTGTAGACACCTGGGTTAGACACCTGGGCGACACACTTACCCATTCTCGGTTGTAGACACCTGAGTTAGACACCTGGGCGAGACACTTACCCATTCTCGGTTGTAGACACCTGAGTTAGACACCTGGGCGAGACACTTACCCATTCTCGGTTGCCTACTATTACTTGTCCGTTCTATCTACCTATAAGAGACTTTGTAATACTTTGTGGCATTCGGATTGACTGTAGCGTTTGCTGCCACTGGAACACTTGTTCATTAAGTATCGCCCTATATTGTTGCCAATTATTACTTATCTCTCTTTCTCTTGAGGTAGCGATTTACTGTTTATTGCTCTCAGCCAGAGTCGTACTTTGTGATGTCGGCATTTAGTGTGATTATATACCCCTTTAGGTGGACTGTGTTGCCACTGAGGTATTCTTTAGGCAGCATCGCTTTATTGTTTTACCCATTAAGGGGTCTATATATATTTTTCACTTAGGTGTGTCTCACCTCACTCCCCCCTTCCCTTTATATATGGTTTAAGTTTTGTTCTTTTTATTTATTCAATAAAGTATATTCTTTTAACAGTTTTTTCTTCGACGTTACGTATATCTTTATATGCGCTATAGGACAGATTTCTCTCCTGTTTTTCTCATTCATACTATTAGGGTTACCCCCTGTTCTGTCCTTTAGGATTGATTTGGGCCTTTTTTTCTTTATTTAACCCCTTAAGGACACATGACGTGTGTGACACGTCATTATTCAATTTTATTCCAGAAGTTTGGTCCTTAAGGGGTTAAGTAAAGAGGCATGGCTAAAAAAAAGGACCAGTCTAATCAGACATAGCTATAGAGCCTTGGTCATATACCATGGAATCTCTTCAAAACTTTGGTTATGAAGGGGATATGATAACCTCTTCCCATCCCTGCAATTGATATTTTGTACATGATATATTGGAAATATGAAATGCAATATCTTAAAGTGACACTATATTAACTAAAACAATGTTGGCTTAATGAAGCGGTTTTTGTGTATAGTTCATACCTCTAAGTTCCACTGCTTATTTCACTGCCATTTAGTTCAATCAATCATTTTTGTTTCTGTTTATGCAGCCCCAGCCACACCTCCCCTGGTTGTGACTCACACTGCCTGCATGGAAAAAAAATAGTTTCACTTTTAAAAAGATGTAACCTACTTTGAAAGTTTGTATCTACTGCACTGTAAATGTAACTTTAATTGCATACATGAGGCTCCTGAGTGGTCTAGCAAGCTGTTAACAGAGCTGGAGATATGAAATTCTAAATTAAACAGAATTTGCAAAAAAGGAAGTATAAACATTAGATGATTCTTTACAGGAAGTGTTTAGGATCACTGTACAAGTCACATGCAGTGAAGTGTGCCTAGGGCTGCATAAACAAAGTGGTAGAACTCCTAAATAGCCGAGAATTGTGAAACTGCAGTTGCATGCTCTATACACCAAAACTGCTTCATTAAAGGACCACTATAGGCACCCATACCACTTCAGTTTAATGAAGTGGTCTGGGTGCCTGGTCCATCTAGGTTTAACCCTTTTTGCTGTAAACATATCAGTTTCAGAAAAACTGCTATGTTTGCTATAGGGTTAATCCAGCCTCTAGTGGCTGTCTCATTGACAGCCGCTAGAGGCGCTTCTCACTGTGATTTTCACAGTGAGAAGACGCCAGCGTCCATAGGAAAGCTTTGTGAATGCTTTCCTATGGACTGGCTGAATGCCCGCGCGGCTCTTGTTGCGCATGCGCATTTGGCCGATGACGGAAGAAGAGGGAGGAGAGTCTCCAGAGCCGAGGGAGCCCGGCGCTGGAAAAAGTTAAGAGTTTAACCCCTTCCTCCCCCCTCAGCGCCACGCGCCACGGGAGTGGGACCCTGCGGGTGGGGGCACCCTCAGGGCACTATAGTGCCAGGAAAACAAGTTTGTTTTCCTGGCACTATAGTGGTCCTTTAAGCTAAAGTTTTTTTTAATGATGACAGACTGATGACCACATAAAGTGTGAGAACATTTTGCATGTTTTTTTGTTTTTGCTGTGTAACTGACTCTCTGCCTGTGCTCTTGGGACTGTTCTCTAACTTTAACTATAGAGAGGGTTAATGAATATCCTTACTTATTCTATTGCACTTTGTTTCTGTCACAGTGACTTCTGCCTGTCCATATGCAATACCAAGGAAAGCTGACATTCAAGATTAACAAATGGACCTCTTAGCCATGGGTACAATCAGAATGCCAATTTATCTGTAGGTGTTCAAAGCTTAAATACCTCATTCTCATCAGGCAAACACAACAGCAAGTAAAGCATGGGTTTCAGCATATACAAAGTTATGTGGGAAAGTTCTAGCTGAGAATGGTCAAAAATAGAGTGACAAGTAATAAATCCTCAGACACAAAAGAACGAGGCAAGTGGGGATATCCCATTAAAAGTTAGATCCAAACATTTGGTCTTCATGGATACAACATCCACATCTCCCAAAATGGCTATTTCTCTGTTTTCCTCCCATCTTCTTTTTTTTTTATTTTTTTATTCTTTATATGTATATTATGTCACTCCCACTGATAATGTAATATTTTCATATTTACCCCGCGTGTATTGAACTGTAGTATTTCTTGTACTAATGTCCAAAGTGTTTCTACCTCTTTTCTTGTATTGGAACAAAATTCAATAAATAATTATTTATTTATTTTTAAATTAGATGCAGACAGAAAGTATATCCATCACAGTAGAAGATGGCAAGCAAAGACATAAGAGCATCAGGTTCAAGCTAACTAGAAGGAATTTGCGTGGTATTATTAGCACTAACATTTTCTGTAGCGTTTTACAATTCTAGAAAGGGGATATTGACAAGTAATTTACCTATCTAAATTAACAGTGGGAAAGAAGGCTCTGGTATTTTTTAAAAGCACAGATGGATCTCATTCATGAACAGCCAGATTTGTGCAGCTGTGAGGCATCTTCAATATGGTCCCGAGAACAAGATTACAAATCTTGCAATAGGAGGAGGTCTTGATTAAAAACAAGAGGAAATGGGTATACACAAGAGTAAGGAAACAAATTAGTATGTGAGTATAGAGGAGTGTGGATATAATATACAAAACAAAGTCAAAGCGGAAAAAAAAAATTATAAAAAAAAAAAACAGAAAAAGGAAATGACAAATGGGACTAGCAAGAATGCGATTTGATGACCGACCACAGAATATCGACGGACTGACATATGAATAAACCTCTGGAAAAGTTTAAGTGATGATGGAAATGTAGTTGGGAAACCTGGAATGTGCCTGATCTACCTGTATACACATGCGGTACCTTTCTGTTAAAATAAATGATTGAATCCTATTAAAGAGACACTGTAGCCACCCAGACAGCTTCATCTAATTGATTTGGGTCTGGGTGCGGTGTTCCAGGCCCCTTTAATCCAGCAATTCTAATTAATGCCGTTTATGATCAACTGCCATAATTACCATGCAGGGTGAATACTACCTCTACCAGACAGGCACTAGAGGGACATCCGGCTTGTTAGGTGACTTTTAAGGTGTCCACTAAATGACACTGAACATACTCATGCTGTGCATGAGGACATCAGCGTCACCCCAAACTCCATTGGAAAGCATTAAACAATGCTTTCCTATGGGGGAAGTCCTAATGCGATTGCTGCACATGCGCATAAGGTAACTCGTGGCAGACATCAGCGGAGGTGGAGCTTACACCAGTGCTAAGGGAGATGGCACATGAATCAGGTAAGTGATAAAGTGTTTTTTAACCCCTTGAGCAGCATGGGGAGGGGTTGGGGGGTTGATGAGGGACATGAAAGAGGGGGGCACTATAGGGAGCTATAACTTTGTTTTCCTAGCACTGCTGTTTTTACATTTCTGCGGTGTTTGTGTTTAGCTGTAATTATCCTCTAACTCATTTACTGTACCCACACATATTATATATCCGTTTTTCTCGCCATTAAATGGTCTTTCTAAAGATACCATTATTTTCATCATAATTTACTATAAAAAAATTATAAAATATGATGAAAAATATAAAAAAAACACTTTTTTTTGTTGCGCATCTACAACCACCAAAAAACACCCGCGCTAAATAGTTTCTAAATTTTGTCCTGAGTTTAGAAATACCTAATGTTAACATGTTTTTAGCTTTTGTTTTGTAAGTTAGAGGGCTATAAGTACAAGTAGCACATTGATGTTTCACAATATATATACCGTATTTATCCCCCCCTTTCCATATTATTTTTCACCCCCTCCCATAGTGTTCCCCCCCTCCCATAGTGTCCCCCCCTCCCCTTGTCCCATAGTGCACTTTCCCTCCCCTTTTCCCATAATTACTTACCTGTCTTGAAGTGTGGGCCGGATTCATAGCGCGCACCGCGGTACAGGAACTTAAATTTCAGGTTCCGGTTTCCGGCGGGACTGAAAGGAAGTGTGCACACTGAGTGCGCACTTCCTTTCAGTCCCGCCGGAAACCGGAACCTGAAATTGAAGTTCCATTACCGCGGTGCGCGCCGAACACCGGCCCACGCTTCAAGATAGGTAAGTAAACCTTCACATTCGCTCCATAAGACGCACAGACATTTCCCCTCACTTTTGAGGGGAAAAAAGTGCGTCTTATGGAGCGAAAAATATGTATATCGGCGTATAACACGCACACATCATTTGCCCCCTATTTTCAGGGAGAAAAAGTGCGTGTTATACGCCAATAAATACGGTATATTTTAAATGTATCAATAGTGACATTGTAACACTGTTATCTGTCATACATTTCTGAATCACACCTCACATGTACATATTTTTTTTAAAGTAGGCAACCCAGGGTATTCAGTATGGGGTATGTCCAGTCTTTTTTAGTAGGCCAAAGTTAGCATTTATATTTGTTTGTGTGTTAAAAATGCAAAAAGCTATTATGAACTTTAGCCACTGTTTGTGACTACTGAAAAAGACTGAACATACCCCATTTGCAATACCTTGGGTTGTCTTCTTTTGCAAATGGTATGCCATAATGGGGGTAATTCTCATTCCTGGGCTACCATACGCTCTCAAAGGCAACATAACCAATCTGGCAAATTTCAAAGTGAAAAAATGGAAAACCATGGGAAACTTCGCTGAACACAAATATTAAATATTTGTTTTAAAACAGTAAAACGTATCTCAACAATATCATCAGTTAAAGTGCAGTTTGTGTGTGAAAAATGCAAAAAACTTCACTTTCACTGACAATATCACTGCTATGATATGTTTTACTGTTTTGAAACACTAATATTTGTGTTGAGTGAAGACTCCCAAGTAAAACAGTACCCCCCATGCACAGGTTTTAGGCTGTCATGGAAAGCTACAGGGTTAAATACAGTGCTGGCAAATTAAATTCTCTGGACTTTCGGCGTGAGTTGTCAGGCAGGTCCCTCAAATTGCAATCAATAAAATTACTTAATTATGTAAAACTATATACACGTATATACATATTTATATATTTGAAGTCTACGTGTATGTTTATGAAATTATTTATGTAATTATGCATATTGATATACATATATATTTGTTTTTTGTTTTTTTAATTTATATATATATATATATATAATTTCATTCTAAGTGTATTTTGATATATTGATATATATATATATATATAATATATACATATATATATATATATAAAATATCAAAATACAGATAGAATAAAATTACATATATATATATATATATATATATAATTTTGTAAAAATTATATTTACAGTTTTTTATTTACTTATTTATATTTTATAATATTTATATATAGTGTGTTTAATATAAAAATACACTTAGTATGACATATATAAATACACTTAGTATGATGTGTATATATATATATATATATATATATAGATATAGATATAGATATAGATATTTTATTTATAACTTATTTTTTTTATTTAACAGAAGCAGGGAGATTGCCTGTCAGGCAGGCAGCACTATGAACGCCTATTGCGGCCATGTGATCACTCTGTCAGAGCGTCCACATGGCCCACGGGGGCCTAATTTGCCGAGGGGTAACTTTCTGGGCTGTCAGGAAGTCCTCCCAGACCAGAAGCAACACTGATCGCCGGTGGGGGATCGGTGGCGATCGGGTAAGTAATAAGGACGCCTCATATTTTGCCGCAGACGTACCTTAACCCCTTAAGGACACATGACATGTGTGACACGTCAAGATTCCCTTTTATTCCAGAAGTGTGGTCCTTAAGGGGTTAAGGATCGTTTTTTTGTCGGACGTACCTAGTACGTCCGCGGTCCTTAAGGGATTAAATAATGTGCGATTAAAAAGAATATTAAATTATTATTGCTTTTTTAAACTATGTTAATTGACATGGGATACTGCATCCTTTAAAGAATATTAGTGGTTTACATAGTGTGCTCAGAATCCTTCCACCCCATCACTGACTGTCTAAAATTTGACCTACGAATATTGTTGCTTGTATGGGAAGAAGTTGATTACCAAAATTTCTAGTCCCTATGCAGAGCCATGGAGGCACAGAAATGAGATCTATGTAAGGAATATGTTTCTCCACAGAGTGAAAGCAAGTTTTGGAGCAAAGGGAAATGGAAGTTAAACGTCACAGTAAAACAAAGCTAAATAAACCAAAGCATAATCATCCTTTGGAAAGAGAGCTTTAAAACTGATATAATTTTTTAAATTTTTTTACTATAAATATTGATTAAATAAAGCACTTTTTTTTTTATTATGCTGTTGGAACATCATGCTTCTGAAATTTGTTTCCTGTTGCTATCAAATTATGTAATAGTTTTAGTTCAAAAACTCTTGGACTTGTTATTACTTTACAGACGTCCTTGTAGGATTTTACTGTCAGATCAGTGCTGCTGTGATCTTTCTTAGAAACTAATTAAATGATATGAATCATTTGCAGCGCTAATCCATTTTATCCTCTGTTGATGTTGTATGACGGTGAGAAGACATGTGCTTTTACTCCTTCGTGCCTCAAATTTCTTACATCATCCAAACACTCCTCAGCTAATGTACCCTATGCAGAGTCCGGAAAACAAGATATTGTTGGTCAAGACATTTAAAGCGGCACTGCCATGCCGAACTTACCTTTCTTTAATAGATTCATCTTCTCTCCCTTTGTCAGGATCTGTTCTTCATTTCTTCCTGTCTGCTCTAGTTTTCTTTAAAAACATAAGACAAAGTAGGCACTACTTTGTCTTATGGAGGTTTCCTACACCTGACCAGCGGAGGAGCAAAGTGTGCTTCGTTTCCGGCGATCAAAGCAATTTTCTCACAATTCTCACCTTTGCGATGCTTCCTATCAGTGTTTCCGAATGTCCTGTCATTTAGACAGAACGCCGGCGAAACTACAGAATTTCGTCCTAACAGAATGAGAACAGTTTCTCCATTCGTGTTAGAACGCAATTTGGGAGTTTGCTCGGATCGGCCATTTGAGTGCTCGGCCGTACGAGTGCTTAAGTGCAGCTATATGCAGTGGTGGTCACCCGTGGGGACCGTGATATCCCCCTCTGGTCCAGAGGGGGGGGGGGGGGGGACAACTTAGCTCCGGTCAGAGAACTGGGAGAGTGGCCGTCTCACCCCAGCTCAAGCTCTGGTAGGCCTCAGGCCTCAATCAGGTTACGCCGATGTTTTATGGGGTGTCCCTGGATTGACTGTTTGCTGATGTGTAACGAATGATCACTGATTTGGGTCAATATCTGCTTGTGGCATGCAGTTAGATCTGTTTTTCTGGTTCAGATGCGGGAGCTCAAACGAAGCACGTCTAATTCCATCAGATAGCAACCAATCAGAGTATTGTTATGAGTCAAAATACACAGCATGGGAAAATTCCAAAGAACTTTCCCGCGCTGTGTGAAATGACACAGAGCACTCGGATTGGTTGGATTTCAAGGTACATTTAGAGACTTACCTGTCAGTCTCTTCATTTACCTGTCAGAGCACTCTGATTGGTTGGCTTAAACCAACCAATCAGAGCGCTTTGAACCTAATTGCAGGACGTGGGAAGGCTTTATAAGCCTTTCCCTGCCCTGCGGAGCTCAATCTGCGGCGTGCCCTCGCTGGGTGAAGATGTATTTTGTTTTAGCATCGGTTTGTTGTTTTTTCCGTTTTTTTTTTTTTTGCTCTTGAGTTTTTTATTTTATTTTCAAAGTGCAACGGGTATTATGGACTTTTATTTGGCCTTTTTTGAGGCTGAAAAAAGAAGACATCAAATAGTAAGTTTTATTTAGTGTTTACAGGTATTTAGTTTTCTTGTTCCCCCCCCTCACTATCTTTAGGGTGAAGGGGGTAGGTAGGGGCTTGGGGACCCCTAGTCACCTGGGGGGGATAACATTTTCATTTAGGGCCCCCACACGCCACTCATGGGTGGGGGGCCAGTGGGGACAATAGGTCCCCCCCCCCTTTTATTTAGGGCCCCCACACCCCGCTCAGGGGTGGGGACCAGAGGGAAGAACAATAGGTCCCCCCTATATTTTCATTTAGGGCTTCCATCTGCCGCTCAGGGGTGGGTGCCGTGGGGGAGGACAATAGGTCCCCCCCCCCTTATTGTTATTTAGGGCCCCTACCCGCTGCTCAGGGGTAGAAGCCATGGGGAAGGACAATAGCTCCCCACCCTTATTGTTATTTAGGGCCCCCACCCGCTGCTCAGAGATGGGGACCGGGGGGAGGACAATAGGTCCCCTCCCACATTTTAATTTAGGGTCCCCATCCGCTGCTCAGGGGTGGGGGCCGGGGGGGGATTCAGTTTAAAAGCCCCCACTCGCGTGGCACGGGTGGGAGCTCGGGAGGAGGGACACTAGGGTTTTTTATTTTATTTTTATTTTTCTTTGTGCAGGGAGTAGCAATGCGTTTGTCAATGCCACAACAGCATATTCAAAAGAGAGAGAAATAGTAGTTGTACATTTGTGACATAAGAATATCGGCACATTTTTTAAATGTTATGTTTTAAACATGCTATGTGCAGTAGATTATACATGCTTTAGGTAGTTAAGTTGTGAGATCGTAGCAGAGATTTCAACTAAAGATAACAGTATGGTTGGTTATACGTTGAGACATGAGTAGAAGAGGAGCAGTGGGTCGTTATGACCGCTGTATGCCTAGCTAGGAGCATATATATCGTGGTCATCATGCTTAATAAACAGTTGTAGGTTAGAAAGGTACGTAAGCTGAACTAACTTATATAACAGAATAGCAAGGCTATACATTGCTACTTATCACGGCACAAAGGTAAACAAAACACATAAGAAAAGCATAGACGAAAACCATGATAAAAACATGCTGATAACTGAGAGTATCACCACCAAGAGAAGGTCTACTGGCTACAAGCTATGCATGCTTATTAGTGGGCTTCTTGTTTCATAAGGAGAAAATGAGGGGAATAGCCCAGCATTAGAGAGATTACTGGGCTCTCAGTCCTGTGATTATCCGATGCCTTTCGCCAGCAGGTCACGCTGTGGTCGGCTGTCAGGGTCTTCAGGACCGGTACAGGCCGTGTGTTTCATCGCTGTCCCCCAACACCCACCGCTACTGCCCCTCCTCACCACAGTCAGGCTGTGTCTTTGACGGCGCTGGAGTACCTGGGTGCTTGAGCTGGTTGCGGGTAGGTTAGGTCGGCGAGTTTTCTTTCTTGCAGGGATTCTCCATGTGTGAGCTCTACGAGCTGGCTTTACCCCTAGTGCAGGTGGAGTAGGGTGCAGGCTGTGCTGGGGTGCTTGGTGCATAGGGTCTGCGTACGTTTGTGCTGGCCGCCATCCTCCACCATCTTAGGTGTGCCTTGCTGCCTCTTGGTGATCGAAGGCAATGTTGGCCGGCTGCCTGTGGCACTCAGCGCGGACCGGGATAACCCCTGCCGGTCCAGAGGGGGGGGGGGTTAGAGGTGAGTACGGTGAGGTTGCCATCTGCAAGGTTACCATCCAGGAGAGCGGCCGCCTCTCCCTGGCTTGATCGCAGCTAGGCCTCAAGTTGGATTCGTGGGGACCCGGTGAGTTGTGGGTACAAGTTTTGTATCAAAACGTTTTCCTGGGTCTCCCCCACTCTGTAGTCACCTTCCCAGCAGTGTGCGTGTGATGATTTGGGGTATATCCCCCTTTTTAGTGGCTGGTTTTCAGGAGCTATCGTGCTGCACGTCCACTCTGCTAGGAAGCTAGGCTCCGCCCCCATTAGGGTTTTTTTTATGATTTTTTTTTTAACAGTAAACAGTCACTGGCTAATCTTTACTAAGTATTAGAAAATTTGGCTGAAAAAACTATTTAGGTCTCTCAGCCTTTTGGTAGATAGCTCCCTGATACTGTGGGAAATAGGGAGTTATCTACTAAGCAGCTGCAAGATGCACCAGCGGTACGAATAGGATCGGAGTTTCATTCATTAGAATCAAATTCCAATCCGAACAAAGTCCCAATTTGCGTCCTAACACTTATGGAGAAACTGCTCCATTCTGTTAGGACGAAATTCGGTAGTTTCGCCAGTGTTCTGTCTAAATAACAGGACGTTCGGGAATACTGACAGGAAGCATCACGAGAACACTGATCAAAGGTGAGAATTGTGGGAAAATTGCTGTGATCACCGGAAACGAAGCACACTTTGCTGGTCAAAGCTGGCCAAGCGTAGGAAACCTCCATAAGACAAAGTAGTCCCTACTTTGTCTTATGTTTTAAATAAAACTAGAGCAGACAGGAAGAAAGTAAGACCAGATCCTGACAGAGGAAGAGAAGAGGAATCGATTAAAGAAATGTAGGTTCGGCATGACAGTGCCGCTTTAAGTGCCTGTTAAGTCTTCAAAAGCTAAAATGCAGCAATACTGTTCTATAGAAGAGCATTTGCAAACGAAAATAATGTAGTATATAAAATGCTTGTACAGTTAGAAGTTTTCACTCTATTAACCCATTAAATTCCGGTTGTGGTGATTATTGCCCTAGCACGCTGTAGTGAATATGGTGTCAGGAATGCCCTTGCAATGCATGTGGTCAAACAATTTGCTGACAGTTTGAATTCCTGCCTGGATTCTGCCGGGTGCTGCTCCCTGCCTCTCGACAGCAGGAAATGAGAGTCGGAAGCTCAACCAAATGCCAAATCCCTGTACAGAACATGAATTAATCAAAGCTTCAATTAAAGAAATGAAATACTTGGGATACTTTTATTCTGTCATAAATCAGCTGGAAGCAATAGGGTTAGCTCAGAAAAATACACAGACTTTTTAATTTGATCTATTCTTGTTTAATAAATGAGCTGCCTAAAAAAAAGAACATTTCTCTTTCCATTTTTTCTTCTTTTTCCCTTTAAGAAGTGTCTTATACAAAGAAAACAGAAAAGTATTGCCAGTGCAAAATAACATTGAATCGGCAGTAGTTGATAAGATGTTTAAAGGTTTATCCTTACTTTTAATTATATTGCTTTCTTTGTCAAGCAATGTACTGGTTTTAACCCCTTAAGGACACATGACATGTGTGACATGTCATGATTCCCTTTTATTCCAGAAGCTTGGTCCTTAAGGGGTTAAAGGGATTATCTCTTAAATTCAATTTTGATGATTTTTTTTCCAATTTTGCAACTTTAGAGACTGTGTATGGCACATTTAGTACTGTAATACTACACAAAACAGCACTTCATATGAAAGTTGGAAAGTCATATTGTACAGTTCTGATATTCTTGCATTCAGATAGGCTAACATTTTCAATTTAATCACATAAGATTATAGAGTTTCTTCATGAATCCAGTGAGGTTTTTGAGGTTAGAGCCAATTTATTCCACTATTATATCTCAATCTTAGTGCAACTCATTCCATACAGCCTCAATTATTTAGATTTTCGCATATTCTTCCCTTTTCTTTTTTTTGTGCTTAATCTTTCTTATATTTTGAATTAAGTTTTCAAGAGGAAATTACAGACAAAATGTAACAAGGTAGTATGTGCCAATTGGCATATTACATAACACTGCTCATATACATGTTTATGAGCAATTATAAAACATACATATCTCCAGCACTTTAGAAGAACTAACTTGGGTACAGTGCCGCTTGATGCCTGGCTCCAAATCTACTGTTCACCATCATGACCTCTTGGGCCTTATCTCGTGCTAGTCTAATACCCCATGCATCAGGACTGTGATATTAAGGACCTCTAACTTGTTGAAGTTCAATTTAAAATTGCTTAAAGCGCGCCGTACTTTCGGAATTCACTGATTATATTCAGAAGCGTGATTAGAGGTTGTTCCACATAAAACAGAAGGTCGTCTGCGAACACCAATATTTTGTGTTCCCGTCCGGCATGTTGGATGAAGGGGTTGGTCCGAACAGCCTCCAGGAATGGCTCTAGTGTCAACACGAACAAAATAGGTGAAAGTGGACAACCCTGCCTGGTGCCATTCCGAATCCTCACTGATGGTGAGGGTCCTCCATTGACTCTCACTCTCATGGAAGGTGTCGAATAGAGAGCCCAAATACATTGGCAGAAGGTCTCTCCAAATCCCATCTTCTGTAATGTAAGGAGCATGAATTGCCAGTCCACCCGGTCAAACACCTTAACACGTCGGTGTAGAGGATGACCAGGGGACGGCGTGTGGAGGTAGCCAGTTGTATCATGTTCAGGAGTCGAATGGAGTTGTCCTTGGCTTCTCGCCTAGGGACAAAGCCGCTTTGGTCCGGGCCAATCAGAGATGTCAGACCTTGGCTAGTAGTTTGCAGTCACAGTTCAATAAAAAAATTGGCCTGTAGCTAGCAGATATCTCGGGGCTTTACCCTCCTTTGCGAGAACGGTGATATATCAAATAATCTGCACACATTTTTAAAGGTATATAAGACAGCATCATGAGTTAGGTATCAGAGGCTTCCTCTAGATTACTATCTTTAAACAGCTATGGTGAAGTGGCCCCCGATAACATGAGTAACTATGAGAAGGGAAGAAATAAAATATGCTGCCATGACTCGTCACTAGGGTTGGTGTCACCCGGTGTGGTAACTCACGGTGTCACCCCAACCCCCTCCATGTCCCTTTGTTTCCTTTCCCCTCCCTCCCCTGTCCCTTAGTGTTCCTCTCTTCCATCCCTTCCCTGTCCCTTAGTATTCCTCGCCCCTGCCTTCCCTGTCCCTTAGTGTTTTTCTCCCTCCCCTGTCTGTTAGTGTTCCTCTTTCCCACCTCTTACCTGTCTCTTAGTGCCCGCCATTCCAATTAATGTCCCCCCTAACATCAAACTAACATGGTGACCAGGGGTCATGTGATCAAGTTCATGTAGATCTTTCTTACAGGGGGATAAGCTTTAATTGATATGGTAATTTACAAGTCAGGAAAGAGATAACCACTCCCCCCACTATCCTCATTTCTCTCTGTTCCTTCTTGGCTGTGCTACTGAGCAGATGTGCAGACACCATGTGCTATCTTGGTGAACCATGTTATACTCTTTTGCTTCCTTTTCTTCCTTGGTGGATGTGATGTTGGACTTGCAGCAGTGAGCCATTACTAGATGTGAAGGCCTAATCGTGGGTGAGATCAAACGTGTGGGGAAGGAGATTACTATATAGATAGATAGATTTAAAAGGGTTGTTGCTCCGTGGGTCTGGGCTGTGTGTTTGTGATACATTTATAGTATTGTGTTGTTGTCTTCTAAATAAATACCTTTTAATGTAGACGAACCTTGTGTAATATTTATATAAATTTTGGTGATACACCACACCCCCCTTTTAGTGTTCCTCTCCCTTCTCTTTTAGTGGTCCCCCCCTATCTGTGTTCCTTTTCCCTTCCCTCCCCTGTACCTTAGTGCCCCCCCCCTTAATGTTCTCTACCCCCTAGTGTCTCCCCCTGTCCCATAGTTTTCTTCCCCCGTCCCATAGTGTTCTCCCCCCGTCCCATAGTGTTCTTCCCCCTGTCCCATAGTGTTCTTTGCTCACCCCCTGTCCCATAGTGTTCTTTCCTCACCCCCCCTCCCCTGTCCCATAGTGTTCTTCCCTCCGCCCCATAGTGTTCTTTTCTCACCCCCCTGTCCCATAGTGTTCTCCCCCCGTCCCATAGGGTTCTCCCCTCGTCCCATAGTGTTCTTCCCCCCGTCCCATAGTGTTCTTTGCTCACCCCCTGTCCCATAGTGTTCTTTCCTAACCCCCACTCCCCTGTCCCATAGTGTTCTTTTCTCACCCCCTGTCCCATAGTGTTCTTTCCTCACCCCCCCCCCCCCCCTCCCCTGTCCCATAGTGTTTCTTCCCCCCTTGGTCCCCAGTAAGTCCCCTACCTTTCTGGTTGCGTGGCCGAGTGGACCAGACCACGGTACAGGAGCTTCAGTTTCCTGTACCCGGCCGGAATGACAGGAAGTGCTCTCTCAGTGAGCACTTCCTTTCAGTCCGGCAGGGTACAGGAAACAGAAGTACCTGTACCGCGGTCCTAGCCGCTCAGCCATGCTACACTGAGTGACTGGCAGGAGTGAGCGCTGTGCGCCCACCTCCGGCCGGACACTCTGATCTTGAACCCCCCTGCACCTCCCCCGCTTGTGCTGCCTTATGGACACGCCGGCCCTGCATGGTGTCACCCTCTCCCCCGTGATGTACCCTGGTGCGGTCCGAATTCCCCTGCACCTCCCTTGTGGCGCCACTGCATATTACCCCACTTAATGCATATAGGATGAATGTATTTGATTAATTTATCATTTATCTTTGTTCAGTTTCCATGGAATTATATAATCAATATATTATATTATATATATATATATATATATATATATATATATATATATATATATATATTCCATCCATTAGGTACTGTTTGTGTGTGTGTCCTGCTGTGTGTTGTGAATGTGCCATCTTCTCTGACACCAAAGAAAGAAATGGTCTTTTTGTCTTGGATTTATCGTGAACCAGTATCACTGTAATAGTTTTGTTCCACAGGGTATTTAGCATAGTGTATATTTTTGGCTTACTCTCTCTCTAACTTAGTGACTGCAATGAACACTGCACAGATGTAACCTAATGAATCAGTGTCAACAAATATTTCTCAGAGCTTTTCGAAGGGCTTAGGTCTATAGATGATTGACTCCTACTGTCTTGTGCTAGCCCCTGGAATGTTTGTGACAACTAATAATACATTCTTCTGAAAATAAATCCCTATATAAAATAACATTGTTGCTATGTCATAGATAGCCGCCTGAGAACTACTATGCACTATTATGTGTGTCTATATTAAGATGTAGTACTTTGGATACAGACGCTTCATGTCTACATTTAAATCAAAGTATAAATGTCACTTTAGCAGATTATCATCTACATTCTAGACAGAACTGATGATATATGTATCCCAACCGGTCCCGAATTCAGCAAGACTTTCTTTGGGCCCTGTCCCAATTCTCAGGATATCAGAGAAGATTTCCCAATGGAGAGCTCATGTTGCACAAAGCTTTTCCAGAGCTAGACAGAAAAAAGACTTTAGTAAATTTACAGGAACATCCCAAGAATAAAGAATTGGGGAAAATAATTCAAAATTAAAAAATCTTACACAATAATGTATATATATATATATATACTATTTATATAAATATATAGTATATATATAATTGTGTAAGATTTTTATATATTGTTTAAGATATATTATATACAATATTATATATACATATTGGGGAATTTAATAAGAAAATATGTGTTTTTGTTTTATTATTGTTACTATTATAACATATATGTTAAAAGACTTTTGATTTTCTTACATTGTTATAAATTCATTACAATAATCTTTACTGGGGGCAATGCAATACTATATATTCTGAAAATATTCTTATCTTATAATTTAAGCATTATTATTATTAGAATTTAATGAGCGCCAACATGCTCTGCAGTGCTTTACAATTATAGGATGGTGCGGAAAGCCCTGATCGAATGAGCTTACAATCTATGGTTATTGATGAGATCTATATAACTTCACATAAATAGCAGGATATATCTCATGAGTTTATACAATTAAGCTCGCATGTGCCAAGGGTAAAAATCCAACGGGATTTTGTGGAATGGCAAGAGAAATCTTACGGTATGTATTTTTTGGGATGAAAATAATTTTGTATATTGGGGAGTTTTCATGTATATGTGTTTGTTGTACACCATCATTTTAGTGAGACTTTTAATTGAATGACTAATAAAGTGATTGAAGTCATACCCTGGCTGTCCCCAGCTCGCTGCCTCCTGTAACGACCCATCTTGCAATCTGCCTGTAACTCTTTCTAAATGATGTGTAACACAGTAAAGTAGCTGTAATCTTCAGCAATCAAAGCTCACAAGCATGTTGCTATGGCAACTTGCTGCCAAAGCAACGCTGCCTTGCCTACCTCTACAGTACTTAATGCTGTGTTTACCTTAGCTTCCGGGTTCCCATACAACACAGAAATGCCCACGCAATTAATCCCAGAGAACAAGTTTTACACAAATCAATAGTCCTTTATTTACTGAACAGTGAGCTGTGGCGAATTAACTATCGACAGGTCAAAATTAATAACACGCTTTCCTAAATTGAAACATATATTTCCATTTTGTTTTGAAGCCATGGTATTTGCCGCATAGAAGATCTAGAGGCACATTGATATTCTGTGAACGAAACAGGGAAATGCCCCGCGGGCCCCCCTTTCTGTATACTCCCATGGTGAAGCCAGGAGCAGACTATAAACTATAGTATAGGAAGGAAAACCACACTGTTATATATAGGATAAAGTAATTAACATGCATTTCTTGAAAAAAAAAAAGTCTATGTGATCTCAGTAAAATAAATTAATAAAGTCTCATACAGAGAGGAAACGCGTAGACGTCTGATCCATCTGTTTGATCACGCCCCGACGGTTGACACTCCTTCAAGGCAGCCGCTGCCTTTTTTTAAGTTACCGGCCGCGGATCACCTCTTGTCTCCAACTGCTTGTGCTCCCCTGTCGCGGCTGAGTATCACAGTGCACTGAGACAACACAGCCTGCTGTTCGAGTGCATACGGATACGAGCACTTTGTGAGCTGAGGTTCAGCTCGCTGGGCATCTAGACCTCTGGAATCCCCAATGACTAATTATATAATTTTTAACACAGACACTATTACTGTGACTATATGCTATTTTTTCAACATTTATACTTTTCACTGTTTAGTGGAACGTTCCCCCTTTTATAAGGGATTTCCACTTATACCAATTTTTCCTTATATAGTGTAGAGTTTATAGCGGTGTTTTTTATCCATAGTTTAGATACAATCTCTAACTTTTTTTTTTACTTTTATACATAAGGTACACTGTGACTATCATTGTTATCTACGGTATTATAGTCTCAGCTTTATACGGCATTTTAGTCTCACAGGCCTTGTGTAAAACTGGGTCGTATTCTCACAGTAATAGGTTGTCCTTCTTGGAGTTTGATTGTATTTAGTCCATGTTCTTATCCGTTAAAACTATATTTGCCTTTTATTTAGTATTCATACCTTATTTTTACAACAGGAGCGCTCACACCCCATGTTATTATAACTCTATAAAAGAAATGTTTGAGTAGGCAAAAATATTTATGTATTGTACATTATTAATTATATTCAATTTACATAGACAAGTAATTACATTTTCATTAATAAGTTGATGAAAGTAAAGTTAAATGAGTTAGTGAGTACCCCTGACCTGGTTGTAGTTTTAACTGTCTTGCATGGCAAATAGGTGTTTGGCATCTCCCTTCAATCCTTACGGAGAGATTAAAACATTTAGCAAGCACTATCTACCAGTCAGCACGTGGAAACATGGATCATGCCAATTAAACATTACTAGCTTGTAGGTAACTGACTGCAGCAAGCGTAGAAATGTGCCCTAACTGTTTTATTATATGACTTTAAGGAATATACAGATTCCCAACATGCAAATCTATAACAGCAAAGGAAAAAGGTACCAAGCACCTGTCCGGAGAGGTGGCAGGGCTTAACGTATAGGAAAGATACTGAATGGCCAAATAACAAGCCTAAGTAAAGGAGTGTAGAGTAACGAGAGGACGAGAGAACAAGCCACGGTCAGAACAGGAGAGATCAGCAAAGTTAAGGTATAAGTTAAAGTAAAAAAACGGATAAGCGAATAACACACAGAAATACTCTCTAGCGTACCTATGGATCATGACTTGGCACAGAGCTCTACAAAGAGCTGGTTTAAATAGGGCTGGCCTATGACATCATCTTTATGATGCCAACATGTCATAGAATAGCAACACCTGAATGACGCTGTGCTTGCATAATCTTTTCTATCAATAGGCTTTGCATATCATTGTTGACGCCAGTGTGATGCACAGTGTCAATGCGGGTATGCGGATTCATTGATTAGCATCTTGCGTCAATATCAACACCTTGGGTTCGCTATGACGCTGATCTGGAAATCTTGCGTCAGTATTAAAGCGTGAATTGTTAGGATGTCGCTAGGTGGGAAGCGAGGACATCAAAGAAAAAGATGGGAGGAATATTTGTGAGGAGAGTGAAAGCAACAGGATTTGTTAACAGATATTCTGTAAGGGTTGAAGGAAAGATCAAAGAGCACACCCCGACAAACGTGCCTGTTGGTAGAGGTTATGATAGCTCTGTTGACATGAACGGAAACAGGCACAGATGTAGCCTTAGAGGTTGGAAAGACAAACAGTTTGGTATTGGAGAAGTTGAGTTTTTAGGAATTGGGAAGTCATCTAGGCAGAAAGAGATGATAGGTAGAGAGGAGAGCATCTGTGTATCATCAGCATATGGTTCATACTGAAAGCCATATGATGATAGATGACAAAAAAGGGCAATGTAAATAGAGAAAAGATGAGGTTCCAGTACAGTGCCCTGAGGAACTCCAATTGAGAGAGAAATAGGTATGTTGTGTTTGCATCACTTTGCTGGTATTTAAGTGTTTTTGCATAGCAAAACCACTTACTGTTATCTCGCATATATATTATTATTCTTATTATAGCCAAATTTACCACCCTAACTCCTCCCACAGTTTTTACACTACATAGACAGTAATATAGCGAAACGTGCGGATTGTTCCCGATTGGTGTGCTATTACTTTGTGGAACGTTTGCCGAATGGTTCACGGAATATCGTCGTTCTTGTGGCGAAATTTATCCCATAGGAATGAATGGCAAAGCTAGAGTGGGAGCTGGCAAAAGCTGAAAAATCAGGACATGATTTTGAAACTGCCACCACTCCCTCATTTTCAAGCCCACATACACAAATCTTATATCAAAACGTGCAGCTATCCCTACTGCCACTAAAAAATGTCCACGGCTAAGCCATAGTCCTGATAGTTTTCACAATATGACCATTTGTTTGCAACTCACGCTGTCCATTGACATTCATTGAAACTCCACTCTGCAAAGCTCACATTTGAAGGGCAATTTCTAAACTGCGACTGTGCCTTCATTGTTAATATCTCAGAGACATACTATGCATCAAAATGCAGGTCTGGGTCTCACAATATAAAGCTCTTCGCTGTAGGATTTATAGTTTTTAAGATACGACCGTTTGAAGATGGCAACCGCAAAAATACTCTGACCTGTGCCAGGCTGCAGCAGCAAGTGATGTCATAGACAGGGCCTTTTGTACACCTGCTAATGTTTTTATAAATGTATGTTTTAATGTAACTGTGAAGCACTTTGGGCAACAACGTTGCAATTAAATGTGCTATATAAATAATAACAGTTACTCCGCCCACTCCAGTTGTAGACTACTGGTGGAGGCAAGAACATTTCACACAATTTCCCCAGAAATTGTAGCTTTTCTAGTTTACGTATATATTGCTACTAATAATACGGAAAAATGTGATACCAAAGAATATGAATAGCTTTCTCTAAATCTGGTGAATAGGCTTCTGATAATGTTTTTTTTTTCTAATTTTTACTTTCTTACTAGAACAATTAACAATTCCCTTTCTTGATTACTAGGTAAATAAGACAGCTAGCCGAGATAGACAGATAAATCGATATTCAGCACTCTTGCAATCATTTATCACTTGTTTAACCTCTTAAGACCGGAGGGCGGACAATTATGTCCTTTTTAAAGCGTCTCTAAACGCCGCCGGGCGTAATTGTACGCCCTCCGTTTTTTTTTCACTTACCCGGTCGCCGGCGATCCCACGCCGGCGATCGCAGTTGGGGGGACTCCCAGGGAGCCCCCCGTGGCACCTCCGTCCTCTTCAGCCCCCCACCCCCACCCCCCCGGCCATGTGAGAGTGAGGTCCTTGCGAGGACCTCACAATCACATGGCCAGGATAGCTGGCTGCAGCAATGCCAGCAGGGGGACTAACTGTAATGACAGTTAGTCCCCCTGCTGGCTGAATTCAAATAAACAACAGTTAAAATAAGTGTAAAAAAAAATATATATATATACGTAGATTATTGTTTATGATCTAAGTATATATATACACATATACATACACACACATACACTGTCTAGGTGTATTTTAATATTAATATATATAATTATATATATATATATTAATATCAAATTACGCGTAGACTGATACTGATTAAATATATATATATAATTATTGTTATATATATATATATATATATATATATATATATATTTATATATAATATAAAAAAATATGTAAATACGTAAAAAAATAAATAAAAAAATTATTAAAAATAAAATATTAAAAAATATATAGATGTGTTTTATTTCATTCTAAGTGTATTGTGATATTAATATATATATTTATATCAAAATACACGTAGAACGAAATAATATATATATCTATATACATAAATATATACGTATATATACCTATATATAAATAAAAATATTTGTAAAAAAGTATATATATATATATATATACGTATATATACACATATGTATATACATATATTAATTCTACACATATATTTATGTAATATTTTTACATAATTAGGTATCCTAATTAATTACAATTAGCGGGACCTGCCTGACAACCCATGCAGAAAGTATAGGGAATTTAACTTGCTAGCACTATATTTAACCCTATAACTTTCCAAGACACCATAAAACCTGTACATGGGGGTAATGTTTTACTCGGGAGACTTCGCTGAACACAAATATTAGTGTTTCAAAACAGTAAAATGTATTACAACGATGATATCGCCAGTAAAAGTGAAGTTTTTTGCATTTTTCACGCACACACAGCACTTACACGGACGATATTATTGCTGCAATACTTTTTACTGTTTTGAAACACAAATATTTGTGTTCAGCGAAGTCTCCCGAGTACAACAGTACCCCTCATGTACAGGTTTTATGGTGTTTTCAAAAATTACAGCGTCAAATATAAGGCTTGTGTTTCATTTTTTTCACATTAAAATCTGCCAGATTGCTTACGTTGCCTTTGTGACCCTATGGTCAGGGCCGGATTAACATAGGGGCTGATGGAGCTGCAGCTCCAGGCCCAGGCCCATGGAATAGGCCCATTTAAAAAAAAAAAAAAAAAAAACTTTTTTTCTTTTTTTGCACACTACTCTTAGGTTTGCCACCTGACTGGTATTTACCGGCCCGTGCCGGTATTGCAGTAATACCGGCAATACAAATGCAGGTTTTTTTCTCTGAATAAATGGAGATTACTGTGCAATACCAGCACCAGCCTGTAGGGGTCACTGTGTATGGAGAGAGGCAGGGATAGGAAGTTACAGCATATCCCTGCCTCTCTCTACTACTTACTGGTCTGTGGGGGAGCAGCAACACAGCACAGAGTCTAGACAGCAGCTCTACAGCTCAGGTAAGTGAGGGATATGGGGAAAGGCAGCAGGGACACTAGGGGACACTGAGACACTAGGGGACACTGGGACACATGGGGATGCTGAGACACATGTGGACGCTGTGAGACATAGGGACATTGGGAGACACTGAGACATTGGGACAATGAGACACTATGTCCCCATTTCTCCCAGTGTCCCACATCCAGTGTCCCCATGTCTCTCAGTGCCCCCGGGTCTCTCAGTGTCCCCATGTCTCACTGTGTCCCCAGTATCCTAGTGACATGGGGACACACTGAGACATTGGGACACTGAGAGACTAGGGGACTGGGCGACATGGGGACACTGACACTGTAATGCATAGGGACACTGAGACACTGGGTGACTTGCGAGACTGAGACACTGGGAGCAATCCATCTATACAGCAGAATCAAACTGTGAGTAGTTTGTTGGTGATTTTACAGAATTTTCTCTGATGTCACTCCTTGTGATTATACAAATGATTAAGGCTGGTATTTTTTTTCCAAGAAAGGTGGCAACCCTAACTACTCAGGAACACAATCATGTATTTCTGACCCGATTATGTTAAAACCACCTGGCCCCTTCTTGCCTCCCTAAGTATAGTAAAATATAACTAGTATTCAAGTCTGCAGCTGCTGGCTCTGCCTCTGAACTGACTGTCTGCTGACATCATCAGAAGTGGTGGTCTGAGCAAATTACAATACTTCCCCACAGGATTGGCTGAGACTGTCAACTAGGCAGATCAGGGGCAGAGCCAGCACAAGTCCAACATAGCCCTGGCCAATCAGCATCTCCTCATAAAGATAAATTTAATCAATGCATCTCTATGAGGAAAGTTCAGTGTCTGCATGCAGAGGGTGGAGACACTGAATGGCAGTGCTGCACACTAGGCAGTACTGCCCCATGAAGCACCTCTAGCAGCCATCTAAGGAGTGGCCAGTGGAGTTATTTTCTCTGAAAAGACAATGTTTACTGCAAAAGGCCTGAATGGAATGATTCTACTTACCAGAACAAATACAATAAGCTGTAGTTGTTCTGGTGACTATAGTGTCCCTTTAAGTTCGGAAGCTTAAGAGGGATGTATGTGAACAAAACTTGTGTGGACTGGCTAACAATAAAATTAGTTTAGGTAATGCAGACGTTGGTCTCTCTAACACTGTGGCATGTCCCCTTTCTTCTACACTCACTACAACACCTTTTCTCTGTCTCAGACTATATACCAGGAACTTCTGCCTGCTAGTAAGAAGGTAAGGAGACAAGTGGACCAGCAAGTGCTAGGGGACAGTCCTTAGAAAGTATGGAGTGAGCGCATCATTAGACGCATTTATGTCAAGCTCAGGGTGCTGCCTGCATAGTATGCCCTTAGTTGGACAGCCTTGGTGGGCAGCCTGACATGCATTCATGCCAGGCTGTCCTTCAAATTCTTTGGACAGACATGCCCCCTTTTTGGGCATGTTCTCCCCTTTTGGCAGGTCTGGTCACGTGATTCGCAGCAGTGGCCCACCCTTTTATCCCGCCCATTGACTTCCTGCTTCACTGCTGTTAGGGGTTATGGATTTACTTGAAAGATGAAAGCATACATTTGAGAGATTAGCATAGAGTATGTTTTCTTATAGCTGCATCCTATGAGTTTCCCTCCAGCACCATCTCCATCAGATACATGACGCTTGGGAGGTAGGACTGTTTTAGTGTTTTTGGTCGATAAGATTCCGTAATTAGGCCAATCATAATTGTCAGCACCAGGCCCAGTGTGCTCTTAATCCGGCCCTGCCTATGGTAGCCCAAGAATGAAAATTACCCCTATGATGGCATACTATTTGCAATAGTAGACAACCCAAGGTATTGCAAATGGGGTATGTCCAGTCTTTTTTAGTAGCCACTTAGTCACAAACACTGGCCAAAATTGGCGTTTTTTGCATTTTTCACACACAAACAAATACTAACGCTAACTGTGGCCAGTGTTTGTGACCACATGGCTACTAACAAAAGACTGGACATACCCCATTTGCAATACCTTGGGTTGTCTACTATTGCAAATGGTATGCCATTATGGGTGTAAATTTATTTCCTGGGCTACTATACAGTCTCAAAGGCAACATAACCAATCTGGCGAATTTCAATTTCAAATGTAACACGCTATATTTGACCCTGTAACTTCCCAAAACACCATAAAACCTGTACATAGCGGGTACTGTTTTACACGTGAGACTTTGCTGAATACAAATATGTGTATTTTATTGCAGTAAATGCAAACAGTATTATGACATTGACAGTTAAAATGTCATGTAGAACCAAAAAAAATGAAAAAAATATTTTTTTCTCCCATTTTTTTCATATTAAATTATGTTTCATAGCTAAATATTTGATATTAAATGAAAGCCCTGTTTCCCCTGAATAAAATGATATATAATAAGGGGGGTGCATTTATTATGAAAGAGGTGAATTACGGTTGGACAGACATATAGCGCAAATGCCAGGTTTTGTTTACATTTTGTTTCGTTCACAACGTGTACATTTGGCTCTGTCCTTAAGGGGTTAACTCTGTAGCTATTCTTCAGATCGTCCTATAAAACAAAAGTCATATCCTCTGTAAAGAAAAAAAAAAGGCAAAATAAAAATGATGGCTGTGCTCAATAATTAGTCATCTTCTGATGGCAGCAGGCCATCGGTACGATCAACGAACACATTTAAAAAAAAATCTTTATAGAAAAAAAAAAAAGATATTCAGCTCTCTGCTTTACAAAACTTCATTTATGGCAGCATTGCTTCTTAAAACCTTTACTTTTTAACATGAGAAGTGTGTGTTTATTTTCAACACAGCAACCGTCTCTTCGTTTATTTATCACTTCAGAGAAATCTTGAGCTGGAAGTAGCAACAAAAAAAATAAAAATACCTACATAAAACACTACAATATTCCAAATTAATTCTTTACAATTGCAGCTAATGATATTATTTCAGGGTGAGAGAGTTAAACAGAAGAGACTTGTGTTCGTGTACTCCTTGTGATAATATTATTTAATCTAATTACTGGAATTATATAACTCTATAAACTAAAATGAGCTTCTTATGATTATCATCATTAAATTAAATAGCTCACAAACGTTGCGGTGATTCATGTCTACAAAGGATGTAACCTTTGCTTTGAAATTATCTAAGACTGGGTTCATTTCAATCGATGGCAAACCGCTGGAGAAACCGAATACAATGTTTTGATTTTTCAGGAAGTCGAATCTTTATTGCTTCGTCTGGGATCTGTCGTTAACGTTTACCGAGAGACTACTGAGGCCTGGAAGAGGATGGAAGTCAAACGTGATTCAATGAAACGGAAATGACACAAACTCGCAAAAAATAAAATTGATTTCCAATGTGTCATGCACATAATAAAAAAGAAAAAGAAAGGGCAGTATTGGAGGAAGCTTAATTAAATCTTCCCACTTAAGTTGATATTAGGAGATTGATTCTTTAAAGCAGTTGGTTTTGTTGATGTTTAATGGACAAAGTAGTGTTCTGCTAGTTGTTAAATGAAATACATTATAGCTACAGATTTACATCTTTAAAAACAACTAAAATACAGATAAAAGCAATTGTTTGGGAAACATAGTTCCCTTAATAATCTATTTTGTCCTTTAACCCCTTAAGGACCAAACTTCTGGAATAAAAGGGAATCATGACATGTCACACATGTCATGTGTCCTTAAGGGGTTAATATGTGGTTGAAACCACTTCCATTTTTATATGGATATATGTTTTACAAAATGCGCATTTCGGTGTCCAAATTGAGAGAAGTTAGATCTTCTTCTTCAATAAACTGTCAAAGGGAACAGGGGGAGTCGGAGCTTGCTGTTGTGGTTATGGTGTCAGGAGTGCCCTTTTACACCTTGCATTGTAAGGAGTCAAACCATTTTAGAACGGTCTTACCTAGGGTCTTCCGGGTGCTGCTCCCTACCTCCACTAGCATGACAAGAGAAACAGTTCTTTAGCTGGAACTTATTATATTAGCTCTCCTGAGCTACGCCTTGCATTGCAGGGCTTAGCTCTCTGGCTGAGATTGTCAGCAGATCGCTCAAAGCCAATGAACTTACATTGCAATTTGCAAGGATAGCTAACGGACGTTCCTGCTGACCATTCATTTCCCACAGTCTGCAATCCTTACCTTTTGGTGGGCATGACATTACATGCCAATTGTTCAGTAGGAGAAAAGAAAAATTACATGATACATGAGTCTAAATATGTTGGCTGTCATTTATGATAGTTAACTGCAATGTAATAAGCCAAATGTGATGGATGTGGTATTTGATTTTCCCTATAAAATACCCTGTAGAAGAGTCCAATGTGGCCCCTCTATTAAAAGAACACTCTAAGCACCATAACCACTACAATACACTACAATACTATCCCCGTAAATCTCCCTTTCCCCAATTGTTCTCATCTTTTTGTTCCCTCTTTCCTCACTCTTTTCATGCTTTTCATTTTTCCCTTCCCTTAGATCACCTGTTCCGCTCTTCTGTCCCCCTGCTTCACACAACTGTTCTCCTATTTTCTCCCCTGCAGGCAGCCGGAGGTACTGAAAGTCGTACAGGGATATGATGCTGATGTTATCTCTGCACGCTGTTTGCTAGTAAGTATAGACCTGCTACCGCAGGTGCCTGATGAGAAGGCGGAAGATCTATTCTCCTTCTTGCCCGAGCACTATTACTGTACCACCACTGATTCAGGATTACAACAATACCCCCCAGCCCCCCTCCTGTCTTCTGCCCCGAAGTCATGACCCTGGCAGCCTTGTAGGAAGTCTGGCCCTGCAAGCAGGTGTAAGTGACAGGATTTGGTTACACGTGAGGAGTGAAGGAGAAGATGGAATCAAAGAGAACGTGAAGACAGCGAACATGTGGGGAAGAGTTGGAGACACAATTCAAGAGGCAGAGAGAAAGAAATAGAGAAGACAAACAGATCTGTGTATTATCAGCATAAATTTGATTCTGGAAACCAAAGGAACTGATTAGTTTACTGAGCAAGGCAGAACACCGAGAAAGTGATGTCTGGAATGTATCAATGATTTACCACTAATCTAATCTCGCTCTATATTTCTTTATAGAGCCCAGAGACAGGAGGTGGAACAGGAAACGTCTTTCTGATTCTCATCCTCCAATTAAATGTGTGCCCCGGCTATGACATGACAGGACTGGACTGGATTGTGTTGATTGCTAAATCTTTAAAAGACATTTAAGCATCACATAAAAAGGTTAATATATGGCTCCCATTTAACATACATAACGCACTGTCAAATACCACAACAACAGGAAAACACCTCAAACAAACTTCCAAAGTATGTTCCCAATGGCATGCTTGTAGACACAGTCTCCAAAGTTTTGTAAAGTCCTCGCTTTTAGCAATAGACATCATTCATTACCATATGTCACTGCAAAGTGAAGCCATTATTTTTAGGAGTTCCTTCATAACTTTTTATTTAACTTCTCAAATGGTGCCACAGTGCTCCAAATGCAAGGAGATTAGTTCATCCATCTTTTTTGGAGCTGCAATGCAAATTTCTCTCTCTTTTTAGTGGTGCTCAAGGTAAATCTAAGTGATACAGACAGGGTTATTCACTAACGTGTTCATTTAAAGTTAATTTCAAATATGAGGCCAAACGTTTTCAGCTATTTTGGACTTACATTGCAAATTCACTTTGAATTCTCACTTGACACTTGTTTCACTGACATGCCCCCTGGTACGCAGCCAACCATGACTCACAGGACCCCGATGTTAGGGAGTATATCCTACAAGCAACAATACAGCAGTGCGAGAGAGAGTTGTGTGCAATAAGTAATGCTCATACCATCTAGAATTGTTATCATGTCCTCAGGGACCAAGGTTGTGCTCCCAAGCCAAATCATAGGCCACATGGGGGAACTTGTGAAATGGCACTGGGGAGATGTGGAGTGTTCTGGCAAGGAACCACATCAAAAAGTCTCAGCCTCATTTCAGCTATTCCTGATACTTTTCCTGCTGGTAAATATTTCCGTGGATTTAATATGTAAATGACCTCTTCTTCAGAACAATGAAAAAGTGGACATACTTGATTTCTTATATTTATGAATTGTTATCAGACACTGAATAGGGATTTCTCAATAATTACTGCTGAACCAGTTACACAACATATTTTTATACAACATTTATTAGAATATTTCCTGCTGTTAGTGCGTTGATTTTGGTGACAGTGCATTCCAAACTTTTCCTTTCTTCGGAGATCAAAGACAATTGACCTAATTTACCAAATTAAAATGCAAATGAGGCAGAGTTAAAACTTATATTGTACCATTTCACCGAAATCTGCAATAAATTTTATTTCTCTTTTAGTTTTCTTGATTTTTTATGAAGAAATTATACGTGTTTTCATAGGAACATTCTAAATATTTACCTTTTACATAAACCTTACATTTGACAGAAGTTTAATCGCGTATTTAAACCTATTTCTTTTGATAGATTTTGTTAAATGTAGATATTGCTGGGGGATGAAAGGAAAGCGGTAGGTGCAAGGCAGCAATATAAAGAGAATTAGTCTTATTAAAATGTCGAAGCACAAAATGCGTAGATTGTTGCTACATAGGATAATTGCAAGCTCTGCAGGCTGTATGTTGTTGAATGTATTTTAAACTTACATGTGGGAAATAAAGGAAGATAAGAATTGTTTATGATTATTTGGTCTCGACATTTGTCTCTATATATACATTTGAGTGGAAGGACAGCCACCAGTCATAGCAATCAAGAGATGGTGTGCATCTGCAATTAGAGGTTTTAAAGAAACATTATAGCCACCCCGGCTAAGGCCGTAAAACATCGACCACGTCTGCGGAGATTAGACAACCGCAAGCCGCGGCAGACCACTCAAAGCCCCCCAATCTCCCAATAGGGAGGGACTTGGAGTACCACGTTGTTAGGGTCCTTGGACCCCAGATGCGGACCCCTCGTCAGACACAGGGAGGTGCGGGCGATACCCTTGCACACCCTACTCAAGCTACATTGCCCAGAGTGTCCCCCACTCTACCGAGCCAAGGCATTGGCTGACGTGGACAAGTCATCCCGAGAACATCGCCATCATCTCTCAGGGACACTGTACGGAGACACATCTCTATAAGCCACAGCTGCTGCCACAGTAATCTGTTGTCCCCATATAAAACCAAGCTGATCTTACTATCGATCATAAGCTATTACTGTTTTTTCTAAATGCATGCTTTCATGTGACCACATCCCACGACGCTCCACTAAGGCTGCTCAGGGGTTAATTCCACGACTTACATTGCACAGGCACATCTAACCAACTTACTGGATGACACATACGTTATATGCATACTAGGTACAAACTCCAGAGAAAACCATCACGTTACTCACCAACATCTTGTTACTAATCTGAACTAAACTACAAAACTCTTACGTAACACATTCCCCTATAACATACATACCAAACTTCACTGTGGAAATTAATTAATACCGTTAAGCTCGTCCATGTATACTTTAATTTTTATTTTCAGTTATTATCCACATGTCTATCAAGTCTCTATAGTTACAGACACGCAATTCCAGCTAGGACTAGACTTGATTATCCTGATTGTTGATAAGCCTGTCTGTATTTTCCTATTACGCTTGTTCTATAAAAAAAAAGTTGCAGCATACTATTATAACTCAAAGCGATATATTGTTAATCTCTCTTATGTCATGTGACATTGCTGAAACGTGTATCTAACTCTGCACTCAAAAATAAAGAATTATAAAAAAATATGTAACCTTAAAGGAAAAATAAAGGAAACTACACTTTTGTAAAAAATAAAAAAGAAACAATATAGCATTAGAAATACATATCTGTATTCTTAACGTTATAGTGTGGCCTGTCCCTAACTTGCTAGGTCCCCTCCACCTCCAGATATCAAAGGGTTAAAAACATTTTATTTTCATTTACCTGTTTTCAACGCCGAGGTCCCTCCTCATCCTCAGCCCTGGCTAGGTCTATTCCTCCTGCAATGTCAAAGCATTGAATCAATGCTTTTCTATGGGGAATTTAAAGACGTCAGATGTCCAAAGTTTGAGGACATTCAATATCATTTCACGGAGCAAAACTTAGATATCTTAACTGTGCAATGTAAACATTGCCGTTTCTCTTAAAAGGACACTATAGTCACCAGAACAACTACAGCTTATTGTATTTGTTCTGGTGAGTATAATCATCCCCTTCTGGATTTTTGCAGGAAAAGCTGTATTTTCAGAGAAAATGTGGTGTTTACATTACAGCCTAGGGATAACTTCACTGGCCACTCCTCAGATGGCTACTAGAGGTGCTTCCTGGGGCAGTGCTGCACAGTCTGCAGCACTGCCATTCAGTCTCTCCACCCTTTGCATAGAGACACTGAATTTTCCTCATAGAGATGCATTGATGCAATGCATTTCTACGAGGACATGCTGATTGGCAAGGTTTGTGACTGGCTTGTAGCCCCAAGGAGCCAAAGCGCAGCTTAGCGGAGGAGGGCCTTGACAGGGGTTAGGAGGCGGGCTTAGGAGGAGCCGGCCAGGACTGGGTGGTTGTGGGTAATAGGGCTGGTCTACTTAAATAGGCAGCCATTTTAGGCAGAGCACATTTAATTTCTTACCTAGCCGAGTTTGTCCCGCCCACCCTCCCTTGGGTTGTCAAGATCACTAATGGTTTCCCGTTTTGTCACAGCGGCGGGTTAGGGAGCCGAGGAGGAGGAAATAGGCTCCCATGAGGAACGTCACGGACATGGAAATTGTGGTCACTGGTGGTTGGTAGGTTTCGAGTCCTGTAGGTGGCTCAGAATGGTTGGCACTTAAATGGTTATGTTGGAATAAGGTTGAAAATTGTTAAAGATATATTTATGTGTTGGTATGTTGGGGGTCATTGCCCGTTATATTAAAAGAAGGATGCGGTTGCGAGGGCGGAGTATGGGGGCAATGACCCATATTTATATGTTAAATTATTATTATATTTATGATTGTTATTATTGATGATAACTTATTATTAAACAAATGGTTATAATGGTTAATAAAAGCTGTGGACAATTTTACCCATATACCCTAGTGTCAGCGTCTTATTGGGTTAGGGATGTGGGGTTTTTGTCCTAGGTTACGACTGCCCATATGGCGACTATACACCTGTCATGTGCTGGCTCTTATCTGATCTGCCTCCTTGACAAACTCAGCCAATCCTATGTGAAAGGATTGTGATTGGCTCAGAACACAACTTCTGATGATGTCAGCCAAGCAGGCAGGTCAGGGGCAGAGCCTGCAGCAGACTGGAATAAAGGTAAGATTTTGTTATATCTAGGGGGGCAAGTTGGGGCCAGGGGGGGCTAGATGGTGGTTTTAACACTATAGGGTCAGGAATACATGTTTGTTTAACATTGCAGGGTTAAAGGAAAAGGGGAACTGCACCCAGACCACTTAAAGGAGATGCAGTGGTCTGGGTGCCCTTTAAGATGAATGCCGTAATGGTGATTGCTTGGAAAGTTTCCTTTAATGTTTTATAAAATCAGACTGGATAACTCTCAAGCAGTTGTTTTACTAATTTAAGTATAGGGCTAGAGACAAACTAGAGATGGGGCTATATTTACATGTCATGCAACTATACGCACAGAAGTCTCAAGGTTCTTCCCTAATACCCCCAACCACTCAAAAAATAAAAATGTAATGCAAACAGAAGTTTTAGAGAATATTTACTTGTATCCTTCTCATCAATATGAGAAATCATTCCTTTGTCAGTGTCTGCATGTATTTCATAATGTGTTGTGTAGAATGTATTATGTGCCATGTGTGAAGGAATAGGTGTATTCCTGCATTTTTTACAAAATGCGCATTTCTGTGTCCAAATTGGGAGAAGTTAGATGATTTTCTGCGATAAACTGTCAAAGCAAACAGGGGTAGTTGGAGCTTGCTGTTGTGGTTATGGGGCCAGGAGTGCCCTTTCACACCCTCCATTGTAAGGAGTCAAACCATTTTAGAACAGTCTTACCTGGGGTCTTCTGGGTGCTGCTCCCTACCTCCACTAACATGATTGGAGAAACAGTTCTTCAGCAGAAACTTAGCTCTCCTGAGCATGTGTAGTGTGGGTATGTAGCATGAACTATACGAAGGTCTGCATAGTTTTGTGATTTTTTTTTGTGATTTTTTTTGTGATTGTGAAGGAATGATGGGTATAGAGTGTGAATTATAATGCTAATTTGTGAATGTGGTATACTGTATATAAATTATGTGTGCACTGTCTGAATGCTGCGGACAGTTGGGGAAGATGGAATACTGAGTGTTGGGTCAACTATCGATAGGATAGTTATGTTCCTTTGAGAAAGTTTGTAGCACAGATGAAATGCGCCAGAGCTGCATCACAACCGACAGAATCTTATGTCAAAGCATTTGATCTGAATGTAATATCCAGAACTTATATATTAGTTTTAGAATCACGTCAATAAACGTGTACTTGTGATTTTTAAGAGGTTTTTCTATTCTGTACTTTTATGTAAGCCGCCATAATGAAGAAATGGAGGACTCAAACTAGATATCCCACAGTCAATTTGACAGTACATTCTACCTACATTAATCTTTATCATATACATTTTTTTTTAAACTTTCTTTTTGTTTAATGTTTCTGCACTTTATAATTTGTATCTAACTTGAACCCCTGAGTTTATGTTTTATTTGTCTATTCACGTGTTGGGAAATTAATACCAGATAAAGAAACTATGGCTGTGGGTAATTGTAAGCCTTCCTAGAGCCATTTCTTGTGATGCAAAGATAATCTTTAAACAATTAAAGTAATTATTCCATGTATTTGTTAGTTAAGTAGCTTCTAGAAATGAAAACAAAATCCTTTTCGAGTTTTTTTCAGGACCCTCGCCATTTCTTGAAATTGGGTATTTTATTGCATAATACAGTAAGAGAACATTTGGGATTAACAGGCACGAAACAGATGGATATTCAGATCAAAGAAGAAATAGAAAAAACAGAAGAAAAAGAAGCATGAATAATGAGGATTATTGAGATCTCATTTGGGTGCTCTGTTCTTAATCTCAATTCATTAGTCCCAGATTTAACCGCAGCCTCAGTCCATTTGTTTGAACATGATGCAATTATTTCCACAATCACTGCGCTAATCTGTTGATGGTCACAGGGACTGTCTCTATTAGGATAACGAAACATGAAAACACTATCAAATGGCGCAAAAGGATATTTTGCTTATAAATGGCAAAACTGTATGTTCCATTTAGCCATTTGGAGGGAAAAAAACTGGGAGCAATATACATCTTTATACATATATGGGTGTATGTTTGCCTTCCAGCCCTGATATTCAAGGAAACCTAGCACCGACCGTAAGACGAACACTAACTTACTAACCCTAGCCCTAACTATTTACAGAATATAAAAGTGTAGCATGTTTTTAGTGGAAAATAATGCTATCTTGAGGTTCTAAAAACCGCACAGGGTAGTAATGATGTCTGATAATAATTAATTAATCTTTCTTTCTTGGAGTTCTATTGCTGAAAGCCATACATAGTTATTTACTAAAGTGAGAATTGCTGGAAATTCAAAGGGTCAGGCTCTATGCTTTGTTAAAATACTTTGCACGAGTTGTTATTTATTCATTCCATAGATATGTCAAATGCCCTACTTATGACCTAATATTGTTGACTTCGTAATTCCTTTCAAACAGCTTGAGCAAAAAATGTGCTTGCCCCATTCTAAATATGCACAAAATGAGGCGTAATTATTAATCTGTGGGTTATTATTCATGTTTTTTTTGGATATGACACTGATAGGGACACAAGGGTCCTTTGATGTGCTAATTAACATGTCAAGGAAATCCACTATCTATTAAGAGTTAAAGGCCACACGGTCAAGGTCGGTTAGTTTACATTCAAACTAGACATACAGACAACAGAGAGGCAACATTTCACACCTTGCAGAAACCTTGGTTGATCAAAAGAGCAATTTATTTCACACTTTGCAGAAGCCTTGGTTGATCAAAAGAGCTTTTCATGTTGTAAACCATCTGACCTCTATCACATTCCTATATAATTTATATTAACCCTTTCTGACATCTGTTCTCTACCAAGTGACCAATTCATGTATGCACTACACAAATCACTCTAAATAGCAATATTCTATAATGCAACAATGAATTTTGCACCTGTGCCGTGACACCTACCTTATACTTTTATTGATTTTAAATTGATTGATTGATTAAATTGATTTTACTACACGTTGGTGGCCTATCTCTCTTCTGTTTTATCGGAGGGACCATCCTTACGAAGGAGTGGCGTGATGCTGTCTTAAAAGCATAACAGCCCTATATGCGGAGCCAATATATAGGCTCCATACATGTGAATGAATTGACCTCATAAAGATTAATCCTTTTATACATAAGTACCATCTGCACAATATTCTGGTTTATTTTATTTTTTTTGTACCGGACATTATCTTCTGTATATATATTTCGGGAGATTTTTGTTAGATTCTAGCACTTTATATCCTGTATATAAACGAGGGGTAAGTTACCCCCTCTTATTTTGCACTTTAGCGCTCCACTATAAGTATAAGTATAAGTGTATCTTGTACTGTTAGAAGATGTTTGTTTATTGTGGTGTGTGGGTAAAAGAGTATCCCACACTAGTGTGTAGAGCTGCTATTTTAATTACACTTAAAGCACTTTTTGAAGTAACACACATTCTCCATAACACAAGATTTTGGTTTGACTATCAATACTGAAATATACCTTTTTTTTCTTCCCAGACTGTTTTATGCACTGCAGATATCCATTAGTGATTAAATACCGTGAATCATTTCATTTGACTAATCTACCGTAAATCTTTGTTGGTGGTCCACATAGGCATCACAATATTAAAGCCTGAGGGTGCACCACAATTGTGAAATACATTGTGACATTTTCACACTTCATTACCATTCTTTAATTTTACTCCTGTAGGGATATCACATGCAATTATTTCCTAGAATAAAAGTCAGCAGCTTGCTATCAGGTAGGGTCAGTAAACTTTAGTAATTTACCCCTTTTTTTCTAACATTTAACTATTAGGGTTAAGGCCTTAGTCAGCCCTGGCCTGATTTTCTGGTACAACTTGTTCCTAAGCTAGTTTCTGATATTGTCTAGAATTGACATGGATCATTTTTCTAATTTGGCTATTCTGACCTAGAGTTTAAAATTCACGTTGAATTATCTTTGAAAATCTATTTAATCTTTAATCTTGTAGTTTATATACACAGTTCACCGTAGCATATTATTCTCTCTCTATCTTTTTTTTAAAAATTCACTTTTTTGATGAAAATGAAGGTCAGGTAGAATTTACAGTGGGCATTTTAGCAGCTCATTTAAAAATTGCAATGTTCTTTTCATTTTTTTTAAAGGCCACATTTATTAGAACATTTTATAGAGTGATGTCTGTATTAATGACATGGGAGCTACAGTCCTTTTTGTGTGTCTTAAAAATGTCAAGATGTAAGGAGCAAAATGTAAGGGACTTTAAAATTAAAGGGGCAATATAATTATTTTTTTCTAAAACCTACTTAAGAATAATTTCTCAGAAAATTACATTAAATAAAATATTGAAAATCACCCATTAATTGTATTAACACATTTTTCATGTGATGCTTCATTTTCTGTTAAATATATATTAAACACAATCTGATTAGTTCAGTCCTGGAACAGCCAAGGCACAAATTGCATTGGAGGAGAACCAGAATTGTTTCTCTTCTTTTCTCTGTCCTTTCTCTTTGTCAGGATCGGGACAGGGATCCAACACGCAGCGTACAAACAGTAGCCAGATACGTATACCGGACCTTAGAATGGCCGGACTAACGTAAGTAGTACTGAGAGAATAGTCAAAGACAAGCCGAGGTCGAGGGTAACAGAAGGCAGGAGAGCGAGAGACAAGCCGAATCAAGGATACAGAGGTAAGCAGGGTAGAATAAACAAGCCGGGTCAAAACCAAAGGGGATAAGCAGAACACAAGCACTGAGTGACTAGAACAAGCTAGAACCACGACAGGGCAATGAGCTGACGAGAGAAGCTCCGTTAAATACCCTGTTCCGAAAAGTAACCACGCCTCTGAGGCGTCCTGATTGGTCCTGCAGCACTTGACAGACAGGTCGTTCCGGTAGTGTCCTGACGTACTTCCGGACGTGATGCTGTAAAAGGCAGTCACTCCCTCGCGGCCGGCTTTGCACGACCGGATAGACCGCGAGGAAGGAAGCCATCAGACCGTCCGGATGAAGGAACTGCTAAGTCTCTACCTCTTTCGGAGGTAGAGACCACAGGTACCCTGACACTCTTGTGCACTGAGTCCGCTTAAGCCTTCCCAGTGCCATTTCTTATGATACAAAGATACACTTTAAGCACTTTAACTAACAAATAAATGGCTCAATTACTTTAAGGGACACTATAGTCAACAGAACAACTACAGATTATTGAATTAGTTGTGGTGAGTAGAATCATTACCTTCAGGCTTTTTGCTGTAAACACGGTCTTTTCAGAGAAAATGCAGTGTTTACATTACAGCCTTGTGATAACTTCACTGGCCACTCCTCAGATGGCTGTTAGAGATCCTTCCTGGGTCATGGCTGCCTAAAATGCATCCAAACATTCAGTGTCTCCACCCTCTGCATGCAGACACTGAACATTCCTCATAGAGATTCATTGATTCAATGAATCTCCATGAGGAGATGCTGATTGGCCAGGGCTGAGTTTGAATAATGTTGTCTCTGCCCCTGATCTGCCTCCTTGTCAGTCTTAGCCAATCCTATGGGCAGGCACTGTGATTGGATCAGGCTACCACTTCTGATGATGTCAGCAGACAGCTTTTTTTTCTGAGTCTAACAGCATGCAGAGTTACAGCTTCATGCTTGAATACAGTAAGATGTTTACTATATTTATGGAGACATGAGGGGCCCAGGGGGGGCTAGATGGTGGTTTTAACACTATAGGGTCAGGAATACATGTTTGTGTTCCTGACCCTATAGTGATCCTTTAAGTATGTTGAAGGTTTGAAAAATAACTCTTTCAGTGCTGACTGCCAAGTGTAAAGGGCATAACTTGTAACCACTACAACAGGGAGGAATTCAGTTCCAGAACTGAGTGATGTGGATTGCTACATTTAGTTTCATTTTCAAACATATATAAATGTATAAGTATTCAGACCACTTTCCTTTTTTCATTTTTTTAATGTTAAAATCTTAATTTAAATGCAGTGATGTTTTACAACTGTTTACATTTTTTTTCACTCAATCTACACTCAATACCCCATTATTACAAAGCAAATATATATATATATTTTATTTAAAACTTTGAAAAAGTATTAAAAAGAAACAATTGAAATATCATATTGCTGTAAGTACTCAGACCATTTGCTATAATATTTGAAATTCAACTTAGATTATTTCTCTGGATCATCTTTGAGATGTTTCTACAGTGATCGGACATGATTTGGAAAGGCCTCACAGCTGTAAATGTATATCAGAGCAAACATCAAGCCATTATCGTGACAGAACTACCTGCAAAGCTCAGGATTGTGTTGAACCACAGATCTGGGGAAGGCTACAAAATATTTCAGCTGCATTGAAGGCTCCCAAGAGCACAGTGGCCGCCATCATTTTTAAATTGAAAATGTTTGGAACAACCCGGCCGAAATGAGCAATCGGGGAGAATGGCCTTGGAAAGAGAATCGACCAAGAAACCGATGGTCCCTCTGCGTGAGCTCCATCGATCACGTTTGGAAATGGGGGAAATTTGTGGAAGGACAGCCAACACCGCAACATTGATCTCGACTTTCAATCAGACTGTGAACATATATCAAAAAGGTGTCACTGGCACAACAATTACTGCATTTACAAAATCATTGTTATCAACATCTAAAATGTGCAAGTGCAATTAAAATAGTGTATGTTTACCTTATGATATATTACAACCAATTACAATTTTGGTTTAAGAATAAATAAATTGGTTTGAATATAAATGTAAAAAAAAAGCGAGAAAAAAATGACACTTTAGTGTAGTATTTAATGTAAATAATAAACTGAATTTAAAACAATTTTCTAAATACTTTCATTAGTCTCTGGCCTTATCTTATAGTTAGGATAGCCTTATGCCTATCCCATGCATGCTTAAACTCCTTTACTGTGTTAACCTCTACCACGTCAGCTGGCAGGCTGTTCCATGCATCCACTACCCTCTCAGTAAAGTAATACTTCCTGATATTATTTATTTTTAAACCTTTGTCCCTCTAATTTAAGACTATGTCCTCTTGTTGTGGTAGTTTTTCTTCTTTTAAATATAGTCTCCTCCTTAACTGTGTTGATTCCCTTTATGTATTTAAATGTTTCTGTCATATCCCCCCTGTCTCGTCTTTCCTCCAAGCTATACATATTAAGATCCTTTAACCCTTCCTGGTAAGTTTTATCCTGCAATCCATGAACCAGTTTAGTAGCCCTTCTCTGAACTCTCTCTAAGGTATCAATAATCCTTCTGAAGATACGGTCTCCAGTACTGCATACAATACTCCAAGTGAGGTCTCACCAGTGTTCTGTACAATGGCATGAGCACTTCCCTCTTTCTACTGCTAATACCTCTCCATATACAACCAAGCATTCTGCTAGCATTTCCTGCTGCTCTATTACATTTTCTGCCTACCTTTAAGTCATCAGAAATAATCACCCCTAAATCCCTTTCCTCAGATGTTGAGGTTAGGACTCTATCTAATATTCTGTACTCTGCCCTTGGGTTTTTACGCCCAAGATGCATTATCTTGCACTTATCCACATTAAATGTCAGTTGCCACAACTCTGACCATTTTTCTAGTTTACCTAAATCATTAGCCATTTGGCTTATTCCTCCTGGAACATCAACCCTGTTACATATCTTAGTATCATCAGCAAAAAGACATACCTTTCCATCAAGACCTTCAGCAATATCACTAATAAAATATTAAAGAGAATGGGTCCAAGTACAGATCCCTGAGGTACCCCACTGGTGACAAGCCCAAGCTTCGAATATACACCATTGACTACAATCCTCTGTTGCCTGTCACTCAGCCACTGACTCACCCATTCAACAATATTGGAATCCAAACTTAAAGATTGCAGTTTATTGATAAGCCTTCTATGTGCAACAGTGTCAAAAGCCTTACTGAAATCTAGGTAATCAATGTCTACTGCACCACCCTGATCTATAATTTTAGTTACCCAATCAAAAAAATCAATAAGATTAGTTTGGCATGATCTCCCTGAAGTAAACCCATGTTGTCTCTGATCTTGAAATCCATGTGTTTTAGATGTTCAACAATCCTATCCTTTAAAATGGTTTCCATTACTTTCCCCACTACTGAAGTAAGGCTTACTGGCCTATAGTTGCCCGACTCCTCCCTATTACCTTTCTTGTGAATGGGCACAACATTCGCCAACTTCCAATCTTCTGGAACTACTCCTGTTATCAATGATTGGTTAAATAAATATGTTAATGGTTTTGCTAGTACACCACTATGCTCTTTTAATAGCTTTGGGTGTATTCCATCAGGTCCCATTGACTTAGTTGTCTTTACTTTTGACAGTTGAAATAGAACCTCTTCCTCTGTAAACTCACGTGTAATAAATAACTCATTTATCCTTTTTCTTAACTGAGGTCCCTCTCCTTCATTTTCATCTGTAAATATCGAACAAAAATATTCATTGAGGCAGTCAGCTAGACCTTTATCCTCTTCTACATACCTTCCTTCTTTTGTTTTTAATCTAACTAATCCTTGTTTTACTTTTCTTTTCTCATTTATGTATCTAAAAAAAGTTTTGTCCCCCTTTTTTACTGACTGTGCTATTTTCTCTTCTGTGTGTGATTTGGAAGCTCTTATAACTTGCTTAGCCTCTTTCTGCCTAATCTTATAGATCATTCTGTCTTCCTCACTCTGGTTTTTTTTATAATTACTAAATGCTAACTTTTTGTTTTTTACTATTTTGGCCACATCTGCGGAGTACCACAGTGGTTTCTTGAATTTTTTGCTTTTACTGAAGAGCCTAATGCAATTTTCTGTTGCCTTCAGTAGTGCAACTTTTAAATAATCCCATTTCTCTTGGACGCCATTTAAATTGCTCCAGTCTGATAATGACTCCTTTACACATATTCTAATTTTAGAAAAGTCTGTTTTTCTAAAGTCTAAAACTTTTGTTTTTGTGTGGTGTGACTCAGTCACTGTTCTTATATTAAACCACACTGATTGATGATCACTGGATCCTAAACTTTCACCTACAGTAATATCGGATACCAAATCTCCATTTGTTAACACTAAATCTAGTATGGCCTCTTTACGAGTTGGCTCCTCAACGACTTGTTTTAGAGGCAATCCCAGTGCTCCTGGCACAAGCCGCTATTTTTGTTTTCCAATTCACATCAGGAAGATTAAAGTCACCCATGATGATAACTTCCCCCTTCATTGTCATTTTAGCTATTTCCCCAACTAATAGATTATCTAACTCTTCAATTTGTCCTGGGGGCCTATAAATCACACCTACACGAGTTACTGCGTGATTACCAAATTCTAACATAACCCAAACGGACTCTATGTTCGCCTCACTAACTTTTATTAGGCTAGATTTTATGCTATCCTTCACATACAGGGCCACCCCTCCTCTTTCCTGCCTTCCCTGTCTTTTCTATATAAAGAGTACCCTGGTATTGCTATGTCCCAGTCATTTTTCTCATTATACCATGTCTCAGTAACAGCGACTAAATCTACACTATTAATTGCCATTATTGCCACAAGTTCATGGATCTTATTCCCTAAACTGCAAGCATTTGTAGACATGACTCTAAGCTTATCATTTTTTAACACACTTGCTACAGGCACCTTCTGTCCTTGTTTTGGGGGACAATTGGATTGATGTTTTATCACCCTTTTGCCCCCCCCCCCCCCTAGGTTAAATACATCCTAGCAAAACATCTGAACTGCTCACTGAGAACATTTGTTCCCTTTTGAGAAAGATGCAAACCATCTTTTTTCTACAGTTTATTTCCATTCCAAACAGAGATACCATGAGAAATAAAGCCAAATCCTTGCTCCCGACACCATTCACCAAGCCACAAGTTAAAGTCCCTAATACGCATCCGCCTGTCATTCTGAGTGTTATGCACAGGCAGAACTTCAGAGAATGACAGTGTGGAAGCAACCTGCCGTATATCATTGGAAAAACACTAAAAACTTCCTTAACCTCTGAAACCTCATTGCAAGCCAAGTCATTTGTCCCTAGATGGACAAGTACATCCAATTCCCCTTCCTGCTTTGCTCGCTTAACAATATTACAGATACGTCTCCTGTCTCTGTGAGCAGTAGCTCTGGGAAGACACCTCACAAGACCACCATTGTCCATCTCCACACCTCTTATGATGGAATCCCCCAACAACAACTGCTTTCTATTGGGCCTCACCATAGTCTCCAAACCTCTCTCCACAACATCACTAGCCTCAGTGCCTCTCTCCACAACACCACTAGCCTTAGTGCCTCTCTCCACAACACCACTAGCCTCAGTTCCTCTCTCCACAACACCACTAGCCTCCGTGCCTCTCTCCACAACAACACTAGCCTCAGTTCCTCTCTCCACAACAACACTAGCCTCAGTGCCTCTCTCCACAACACCACTACCCTCAGTGCCTGTCTACATAACACCATTACACTCTGAAAGTGCAGAAAATGAATTATGTAGAGCAACAGACTGTGCAATATGCCTTTTATCCACAACTCTAAGTCTACCAGATCCTACAGTGATCCATCTCCCATTCCTATTATGTCTCTTTGGCAGTGGCTTTGCAGCAGATCCAGCCTGAGTTTGTTTACCAGATAATTTACAAATCTCAGACTTCAAAAATACAATCTCCTGCCGCAAGATAGAGAACTGTCTACAGATTAGACAACAACCAAACCTCCAAAAAGTTGATCGTGAAACAAATGCATATTTATTCCAATAAGGCGAATAAATTAAATCAAACAAATCTTAACCTTTAATTTATCCTCCTGAATACCTCAGATTACCTGCAGTTTATCTCCCGAATATCTCCAACCACACACACTTTGAGGAACTGACTCTGCTGGGATTCGAACCCTGGTTTACATGCTGCTAAACCTCTTCCTTACCAGTACACCAGCCTGCCTTTTGCAAATGTACCTGAGATCTGGTAACCTTGACTCTACAAGCATTGGTATTAGTGACAAGTCTCTGCAGCTGTGTCTGGTCATGTGTCTGGTTCTTGGCCTATAAAAGCCACTTCCTGTCTCTGTACCTTTGCCAGATTATTGTGGTTCCTGTACTCTCTAATCAAGCTTGTTCCTGTTTCTCCTACCTGTTGCTGATTTTGGACCGCTTTGACTTTGCTGCTTCTCCTTCCCACTGACCTCGGCTTGCTTCACTACGATTATCATCTCTCTGTTCCAGTCTCCCATCTCTGCTTAAGACCAGAAGGCCACTCAAGGCTCAGGGGCTCAACCACCTGGGTAACGAGTGGCTACCTCTGGCAGAAAACATTGCTGATCTGGCTACTGGACACCAAAACTTTGTAACATCAATATCATTACACACACTTAGAAGCAACACTCTCCAGAATATCTCCAACCACACACAATTAGAAGCAACACTCTACAGAATATCTCCAACCACACACACTTAGAAGCAACACTTAGATGAAGCAACCAAGCTATATTAGCCAAGCTAATGAAAACAACCCTTATATACTCTTCCACCCACTAGGAATGTTTAACACCTGGGTAGGCCTCTGCTTATTTGCAAACAATAGCTAATTTAAACAGCAATCAATAGCAAGTAGCTAACTAATCAAATCAAATGCCTTATAATTACCAACAGGAAATCAAACCTTGTGCAATCAGTAACCTTTTCCTACAGATGAATCTTACCTGTAACAGTAAAAAAGAAAACTCTTAGCACAACTTTTAGACATTTGAAGCTTCTGTAAAACTCTCCAGAATATCTCCAACCACACACACTTAGAAGCAACACTTAGATGAAGCAACCAAATATAGAATAGATTTTCCCTAAAAGTGCAATTTATCTCCACACAGTCCCCTTCCTTAAGTTCCACTGTATCTCTAGTTTCCATTTCTGAGATTCATCCTGGCTTTAGAGTCGGATGGAGCAAACATTTCTTCTTGAACTTGAAGAGTCCCCTGTGTGTATCATAACCTTGACATATTTTGTCTATTTTCCCTTCGGATTTTTTACATCACCTTCTATCAATGGTAATTGGTCCCTCCTAGTTCCTGGACAACACATCTCTGCAGATAATGTCACTATGCTCGATGTTTTTTTCATCCCTGCATTATTTTGGGCTCTTTTTATGGTGACCTTCTTGTGTGAAAGAAACAAGATCACTACATAAATATAAATTAATAATAATATATATTAAAAAAGAATCCTTAATTTATTTGTCGGCATTATGAGGAAAATTCACATAGTAACAGTAATAAAATTAATTACTTTGTATTCACTATAATAAACTATTGTATATATCCTTAAAAAGTGTATATAATTTAGCATAATGCATCATTATATATATATATATATATTTAAAAACATGTATATAATAAAAAATGTGCGATTAAAGTATATGTATAAACAGGGCCGGACTGGCCCACCGGGATACCGGGAAATTCCCCGGTGGGCCGGTGCTCCTGGGGCCGGCAGTGCTGCACATTACTCATTTTTTCCTCCTCTGACCTTCTTGTTTGGGGCTGGAGCCTGGAGTAGAAAGTTTGCTGGATGGCCGCAGTGAGGCTGCCAGAGGCCGGTAACAGAAAGAGGTGACAGCTGGTTTGCAGTAGACAGGAGTGAGAGATCACTGAAAGTCTCTCTCACAAAATCAGCTTCTCTCCAGCTCTGCACTGACAGTCTGCAGATCCAGCCCCCGCACTAGAGCTCCGCCCCCAGCCTCTTCCTGGTGACCTTTTACACAGGAAATGGAAGAGCTTTGTGGAAAATGCTCACACTGCACTGAAAATGCTCACAAGTCCAGGTACAGTGAAGTTACAGGTACTTATATAGCCACTAAGCAGCACAGGTTTGATAGTGTGTGTATAGAGCTTGTAGTGATCCAGTGTGTGTGTGTGTGTGTATAGAGCTTGTAGTGATCCAGTGTGTGTGTGTGTGTGTGTGTATAGAGCTTGTAGTGATCCAGTGTGTGTGTGTGTGTGTATAGAGCTTGTAGTGATCCAGTGTGTGTGTGTGTGTGTGTGTGTATAGAGCTTGTAGTGATCCAGTGTGTGTGTGTGTGTGTGTATAGAGCTTGTAGTGATCCAGTGTGTGTGTGTGTGTGTATAGAGCTTGTAGTGATCCAGTGTGTGTGTGTGTGTGTGTATAGAGCTTGTAGTGATCCAGTGTGTGTGTGTGTATAGAGCTTGTAGTGATCCAGTGTGTGTGTGTGTGTGTGTGTGTATAGAGCTTGTAGTGATCCAGTGTGTGTGTGTGTGTGTATATAGAGCTTGTAGTGATCCAGTGTGTGTGTGTGTGTGTGTATAGAGCTTGTAGTGATCCAGTGTGTGTGTGTGTGTGTGTGTGTATAGAGCTTGTAGTGATCCAGTGTGTGTGTGTGTGTGTGTATAGAGCTTGTAGTGATCCAGTGTGTGTGTGTGTGTGTGTGTATAGAGCTTGTAGTGATCGTGTGTGTGTGTGTGTATAGAGCTTGTAGTGATCCAGTGTGTGTGTGTGTGTGTGTGTATAGAGCTTGTAGTGATCCAGTGTGTGTGTGTGTGTGTGTGTATAGAGCTTGTAGTGATCCAGTGTGTGTGTGTGTGTATAGAGCTTGTAGTGATCCAGTGTGTGTGTGTGTGTGTGTGTGTGTGTGTGTGTGTATAGAGCTTGTAGTGAGCTTATGTGTGTGAATTAATCCCTATGGGATAATTGACAGGAATTTAACACAGACTTTAAATTTAAAGGGACACTTGTGAATTTCAGACAATCCACTGTTTAAATCAGGGCTGCCTAAAATGTAAATCCCCAGATGTTGTAGAACTACAACGTCTGGGGATCTACCTATTGGGCAGCCCTGGTTGAAATAATACAACTTTGTGGAGTATATACAGTAAGCACCAGTTTATAGTAAACCGTAAACTGAAATTCTAAATTGATAAAAACAATTCAAATACCACAACTACTACAGCATGCTACCATGCAGATTGAGGACAGCACTGATACTCTCAGCTTATGACTCCAGTCATAGTTTGTTCTAAGCAGTGAAATATGGCTTCTCCTGCTGTAGAATACCAGATGTAACAGTTGTGGGATGGGCGCCCACTGCCCAGTAAAACCTAGATGAATGTCAATCCATGCTAAAAAAGTTTGATGAATGGCAGCAAGGCTCTCCTGGCACCATAACCACTACAGAGGTCTGTAGTTGTTAAAAAGCATTTGTTTATGGTATTAGATGATGAAGACAAATTATCCAATTTAGCAATAGTCCCAGCGGGCTGTAGTGGTTAGGATGCTTGGAGTGCTCCTTTAAGAAACTAATAGATGTAGAAAAACCTAAAAAGTTAATAATTATTTTCTAATCACCCGTTGGACGCATGTTACCTTTGATATAAATATTAAGGGTCTTATTTAATGAAAAGTGACTTGTGCTGATGAATTGTCTTTCAATACTTAGGACGAATATCCAAGTTGTAAAAAAAATATATATATTTTTTAATAGAATTGGAATTTTTTCCCCAACTTTGCTATTGTGGTCTTAAAATCACCAATAAACACCTTAATGAATAGTCCTTTTTTAATATTAGATAAAAGGTTCAGATGTAGTTCACAATTTTCTTGCATAGTTATCGTCCTTAACCCCTTAAGGACACATGACATGTGTGACATGTCATGATTCCCTTTTTTCCCCAGAAGTTTGGTCCTTAAGGGGTTACATTTAATGTCACATTTTTTTTCCCTAGAGAACATGTGAAAAATAATGTCAACCAATAGCTTGTGTGTGTCAGTGAGCTTGTAGTGAGCATGTCTACTGCGCTTGAGTGTGTGTCAGTGAGCTTAGTGACATTGTGTATGTAGGTGAGTGTGTAGTGAGCATGTCTGTAGTGAGGTTGTGTGTCAGAGAGCTTGTAGTGAGCTTATGTGTGTCAGTGAGCTTGTAGTGAGCATGTGTGTGTCAGTGAGTCTGTAGTGAGTTTGTGTGTGTGTGCTTTAGTGAGTTTGTAGTGAGCTTCTGTGTGTGTGTCAGTGAGCATGTCTGTAGTGAGCTTGTGTGTGTCAGTGAGTTTGTAGTGAGCTTATGTGTGTGTCAGTGAGCTTGTAGTGAGCATGTCTGTACTGTGCTTGAGTGTGTGTCACTGAGCTTATAGTGAGCTTGTTTGTGTCAGTGTGCTTGCAGTGAGCTTGTCTGTATTATGCTTGTGTGTTTTAGAGAGCTTCTCTATAGTGAGCTTGTGTGTGTCAGTGAGCATGTAGTGAGTTTGTTTGTAGTGAGCATGTCTGTAGTGAGCTTGTGTGTGTCAGTGAGTTTTTAGTGAGCTTATGTGTGTGTGAGCCTGTATGTGTCAGTGAGCATGTCTGTAGTGAGCTTATGTGTATGTGAGCCTGTGTGTGTCAGTGAGCTTATGTGTGTGTGAGCCTGTGTGTGTGTGTCAGTGAGCTTGTAGTGTCTGTAGTGAGCTTGTGTGTTTCAGTGCGTTTGTAGTGAGCTTTTGTGTGTCAGTAAGCTTGTAGTGAGCTTATGTGTGTGTGAGCCTGTGTGAGTGTCAGTGAGCATGTCTGTACTGTGATTGAGTGTGTGTTCGTGAGATTATAGGGACATTGTGTATGTCAGTGAGCATGTCTGTAGTGAGCTTGTGTGTGTCAAATGAGCTTGTCTGTATTTGTGTCAGTGAGCATGTCTGTAGCGTGCTTGTTTGTGTGTCATTGAGCTTGTCTGTAGTGAGCTTGTGTGTGTGTCATTGAGCTTGTCTTTAGTGAGCTTGTGTGTATCAGTGATCTTGACTTGAGTTAGCTTGTGTGTGTCAGCGAGCTTGTCTGTAGTGAGCTTGTGTGTATCAGTAAGCTTGTCTGTAGCGAGCATGTGTATGAGTAAGAGAACTTGTGTGCGTTGTGGAGCTTGTCTGTAGTGAGCTTGTGTGTGTCAGCCTGGAGGGTGGGTATTACAGCACTGTAATACCCATGGATCATATGGAGTGAGGGACTGCGGGTAAGAAACAATATAACCGCTCCCAAAGCACATCGAGATAAAAAACATAAACACTCTGTGGCACGATGAATTATAAGGCTGGAATAATTTTTTTTCCAGGGCTGCTTTCTGTTCCCAGTCCGGCCCTGTGTATAAATGCAGGAAAAAAACCTTTACCATGAAGGACATATCTTTAGCAAATATCATATTGTTTTCTTTTTTTAACTAATTTGTGTGAAAAAGACAAGTTTTTGCTGTATGTTCAGGATAATACTTTGAACTGGAAAAGGAAAGTCAGTCTACTTGGCAGCAGTTTATAATTGCATTTCTCACTGTATGCATTGTTGCACTTAATCAAGAGATATTATTAATAGCAGACTGGCCAGATGAAGTCCTCTCCTAACGGCAAGACACATGAAAGCCCACATGGAATTTGCACCGTTAGAAGCATAGTTCGCGGAAACGGGGCAGAAAAAGGAAGCTATCAATGGCTGCAACCAGATTTCTGAGAAGGCAGGTTGAGGAAAAAACATCAAGTGACGGCAAAAGACCTACAGCAAGACTTGATGGCAACCGGCACTGAGGTTTCGGTGAGCACAGCAAGGCGTGTACTAAACGCAGAAGGCATGCCAGAGCTCCAAGACGTACACCACTACTGACCAAAAAGCACAAGGAATGTTGGCTCCAATATGCTCATAATCATATAAATAAGCCACAGAAGTTTTGAGATTCTGCTCTGGGGAGTGATAAAACAAAACTGGAACTTTTCAGCGGTAAAGCCTACAGTTAAGCATGCTGCTGGCTCAATATATGGAACAATGTGTCATTTTGTGTGGATCTCTGTATGTGAGCATAAACAATATCATACATACAAACAGCAAAAAAAATTAAAAAAAGGGATTTGGTATGGCACCCAAAACCCCCCTCTCCACGACAACAAGACATAGAAATATTTAGCTAATTTTAGTTTAGGGTTCTCGCGGTTATCAATATCAGGCGGACCTCTGTCCTATTTTTCTATAAATGTTGACCATTTTTTCCAACCTTCTGTTTGTAGTATTATTACCATTCAGCATAATTCCATCCTCCATCTTTAATTGACAGCTTATCTGATTTTTGACATATAAACGAGTAGGTGTTTCCTGTTTTTTTTTTCCAATTCCGTGCCAAGGAAATTTTGGCTGCTATTAAGATATGGATAGCTAAATATTTCTCTATTTTATAAATTTTAGGCCACATAAGATGCAGTACATAAGAATCTAAATTAAGCTTCATTTGTAAGAGGTCCAATTCTTTTAAAATACTTCTAATCATTCCACCAAATATTTTGGGGAAAAGTTCCCCTTATATGATTACACCGCCGGCAGGTATTCAAGATGGAAGGATACATTTTATTTAGGTTGGTAGGAGTCGCATGTGATTATTTGTCTGGCTAGTTGTAAATGTATGGATATGTAAGGGGGGGTAAAGTATATAATGAAGAATAGGTAGTCCAAATCCATTACTGCATCTAGGTATCCATATGTAAAATGTAAAAAAACTAAATGTTAATTCCAACTATCCACCAAGCCATCTACCTAAAGTTTCAAAGAAAACAAAATGTGACCATTAAAACAAATATTACAATGGGCAACAGTATTTAAAATTCCATGAATAAACTTTGCATATTACAAGTCTATAACCTCACTTTACCAGCAGGAAGAAAGCATTTTATTAGAGATACCGAAGATATACAGTTCATTATACCGTTTAACTCCTTGTCGTCAGATGATAGCGCAGGACTGTCAGTAACATCCAATTTACCTGATCCTTGCAATAAAGGTGCTAATATTGTACAGCTTATTAAGCAAAGTTTGAATGCAGCAGAAGCCATACTGAGCAGCAAAATATCTAACATTGAGTGTGCCACCCAGCTGTGATTGACCCTGCACATACCTCCAGCTATCCTCCTGAACCGTTCTATGTCTTTCTTTCACACTCCAAAAATGAGGAGACAGAAACGAAAGCCTGGGGCCTACTGCTCACCCACCTTCCTCCAAATGGAGTCACTCTCTACTGGCTCTCATACAATCGGTGAGCCCTACATGACAAATAATTCACCAGCTGCCAACACAATGGTTATGGGGCAGCGTTCCTAGAAAGTACCAACTGGCACAACTGCCGAAACGATGGATACTGGGACTCTTCTTCAGGCCCCAACCTTACTCACCTCACTACGCTCAACAAAGACAACTGTCTCACCTTTACTGCTCACGATCCCGGTGACACTCTCTGCTCCTGCAGAACACATGGAGGGGGAAACAGGGCCAGTTCCACATAGCCTTCATGTACTTCTGGCATGGCGCTGTTAGGCGGGATAGCGGGGCAGCTTCTTTTCATTATTGTATTTTACTCACGTGACGCAAGACTGCTTACCTAAATTAGTCCCATTATTTGAGACAGATTCTGTCACTTGCATCATGGTGCTAGGTTTACGTTTGCAGATATTACTGCATCAAGTGATATTTTTTTTCATTAGTCAATGCTATTAACATAACTTTTTCCTGTTTACACCTGGCTCATGATTATCATTGTCAGCTACTCTTGCATGTTAAACATTGGGATAAAACTTATAGCTTATGTAACTCTGTATGAACATCATATGACATTAATGTTTTGTCCTGTTGTGTGTCACAGCAATAAAAAAAATAATTAAATATATTGAACAGCTTAGACATAACTGTGCATTTAGCTTAGACAATAACTCAAATATGTGATGTATCTAGATTTCTTTACAGGTGGTAGGTGTTGAATGCTCCTTGCCCCCTTTTTAATTTGGTACATTGTAGCCAGTGGTGTATTTTGGTTTTGAGCTTCCCTAGGCATGACTGAACACTTGGCACCCACTAATCAACCCCCCACCTTCTGTTAAGGCTGCACTTCTTCCTGTTTAAGACCAACACACACGTTGACTGACAAACACACACCCTCACTGATACATACCCTGACATACACTCACTGACAGACACTCAGTCATTGGCATACATACTGTTTAACTAACACACACTTTCACTGACAGACAAACACTGACACATCCACTCAATGACAGGCACAAACTCTCAGATATACATATACTAACATGCACTCACTGACAGACACACTCTGACCTGCACACACAGACACACACTAATTGATACACACATGTGCTGACAGACACAAACACACTGATACTGACACACACTAACCGATACACACATTCACTGACAGACAGAAATGCACTGATACTGAAACACACACACACACACATACTCTCTCTCTCTCACACACACTCACAAATTATAATTATTTTTAATTTTGATTTAAGTTCACCCAGCCTCTCTATCTTTGGGAGCTGGAGTGGATTCTTTCCTTAGGGTCCAGTGGGGATCATTTCCCTTAATCCAGTGGAGATCCTTTCCCTGGGTCTAGTGGGGCTGCTAAGATTATGTTGCTGGGGCATCATTTTCTGCCTTTCCCCTGGAAAGTGCTGTCCAAGCAAATGCCTTGTTAAGCTTGCAATAGATAAAGTGTTGCAGCGATAAGAAGGATAACACATTAATAACTTGCAAGTGTGCTGCCTGTACTGCGCAAGAGAAGTCCCTGATGTGGATAATATGTATCTGACCTCTGATTGCCACATGGTTAAATTGTTTTCTCTTAACTTTTAACAGTTGTCCTTCTACTTTTCTAGAAAATAACCCGGCAGTAAATTAATTATGTAATTTATGTTACAGGTTCTTTTAGCTGAGTGGGAACTTCAGCAGGTAGTCTTGTTAATCTGGTTAGACACAACATCTCACCTAAAATAGCATGTCTGGCTCGTATTATTGGAAGAGATGACTCTGCATCGTATTGTCATTGGAGGTCTGCTGGCTTCCTGTGGTTTCTTTTATTTTGACATGCCTAAAATAGCCATTAGCTTCTGAGAATTGGCGAACTTTTTCTCTAACACGCACTCATTGTGACCTTTGAATACCCATGGGGAAATTCTCTTAACCCCTTGATGGGGGTTGCAGTGGTTTATGTTTTTTTTTTATCTATGTCTGTAACTGTCATAGCAATCTTAGACAAATATTGCAAAAAAGAAAACTTGGTTGCACTTCGGCATGCTTTACCTGTTAACGGTTAGTCCCTGCTGGCACATTTATTTTAAACCTTCTGATTTCAAGAGAAATCAACACTTATATAATTCACCTTGCTAACTCCTTCCAACAGTCAAGCAGACATCCAGGAGGATTTCTACCTCACTCTCTTTGAACTGAAGGTCTAAGGATCCGGAGGCTGTTGGCTTTTTCTTTGACTTGCATTGCTCAGTTTTTTCGAGATGTTTCTTGCCTTTGAGTTGAGCCATGTTTCTTTGTCAAACTTTGTGCAGATGGGTTTGTCAAAACGCAAATTGTGGGCCGGTTTGGTGTGGAGCTTCTGGCTCATGCATCTTGTTCTTCATGCCGTCTAGGCAATGCTCCCAAATAAACGCAAGTCACATCTTATTTTTTTTTTTTATATTCTTTATTTTTGTTGTGCGGGTAGTTACAGTACGTTGTCAAACGCCACAACAGCGTACTTAAATGTCAGACAGGTTTAACATTGGCGAGAAAGCGTGCACACATTTTTTTTTAGATATAAACACATTCAATTATAACAAGCGGAACATAACTAATGGGATATTGCTATGAAGATTAAACAAGACGATATCACCATCCCTATCGGTAATTAAGCTCAAGGTTTGTGTAGTTGGCATATATTCCTCGTGGGTGTTTAACATGCCTACATTGTACCCTGTGTAAGCCAAGCAGAATAATAGCTTTAACGGTATGATTAAGTTGTGCATGCAAATGGAACGTTGTTAAGGCAATCAGGCTGGGGACATACATCTAGAGCGAATAGATGCAGCTAAATTATTATAACAATGTTACAGGATTTTCTAGGCATATAGGTTGGTAGCATAATACTACCATAACATTTTATGGTTTCTGAAGTCACTTGAGTGATGTGGGGAGTAGGTGCAGGAGATGCATTAATGATATACGTGCGCTGCCTTATGCCAGATCGACTCTAGCGAAATTACAGGTGTTGTCGCTGGGCATCAATATCATCTGAGGGACAGTGTAGGAAAACGTGGAAAGGTATTGCTGGTGAGTAGGTGGGGCGCAGCGGCCACCGAGGCAACAAAATAAAGCTTAACAGTCAGCCAATTCCTCTCATATGGTGGGCACTGCCCCTGTAGTAGCAAAGGCACAAGTCCCGCACAGCGGAGTCCTGCCGTCCCCAGGTTGTAACACAGTCCATGGCGTCATTCCAAGGGGCTTTCCAGGTACCAGGGTGTCTTCCCTTGTGGGCAGTGGTGATCTTCTGAGGGTGTGGGTTGCGCTTGGTGAGGTGTCCCCTCTTGATCCTCGGTCCAGGAAGGTGGTAGTCCTTAGCAGGGTTAAGCTTCTGTTCCCGCCGCGTCTGTTGGGGCACCAGCCTCTTTGCCGCCATGTTCAGCATTGTGTTTACACTGTGCCCAGCGGGCATATGCTGGGTGTCGGTGTAGGCGAGATCTTGTTGAACTGCTAGCGTGTCTTCCGATCTCCCAGCACTTCGCTTGATCTTGTGCCAGAGTTGCTCCCACAGCCTCTCAAAGGCCTGGGATATTCGTTCATCCATTGCGTCCCATAGAGTGGCTACAGGAGTGGTAGATGGCTCTCCATCAGCGGCCATCTTCCGTTCAGATTGCAGGTGGTCAGCTCCACAGTTTCTGCTGGCTCCAGGGCATTTGAGTATGTCGATGCTTCTGTGGGGATCGGGATAACCCCCACCGATCCAAGAGGGGGGTAGGGGCTCGGCAAGTTCGGTCCATTGCTCATGCAGCGAGGAGAGCGGCCGCCTCTCCCCGGCTCCCATGCCTTTAGGCCGCATGGTGTAGTGCCGGCTCCCTGCATCCCTTAGCGTTGAGTAGGGTACCCCCAGAATCGTCAGTTTACTCCCCTGCTGCATGCAGTGCATGTTGGAGTGAGTTCAGGCTTGGGGTCTGGGGTTAACTCCGTTTTTGTGGCTGTCACCGTGGGAGCTCCCTCAGCATGCGTCCGTTTGGCTCGGCTGCTAAACTCCGCCCCCTCAGTTACATCTTATTCTTAAAGGTTTTTGTGTTGTTTGGGACTGAATATAATTAAATATATAAATATAAAAAAGAGCTTCACAAGGGACCTGGAAAATAATATTTAATATGCATACTAGAGACTTTCTTTTAAGACACATTAACACTACTTCCATTAGCAGGGGGATTCTCTATAGTCATCTCTCTGTCTCTTCCCTTTCTGGGTGTCCCAGTTATGCCCACCATCAGTTCATTAATCTAATTCAGTGCATATAATAACTACTCAGCTTTCCATACGGTTCAGTGAAACTTTAAACATGCTTTTGTAATGTTATTTTTTTTTTTTTTAATTCTTTATTTTTGGTGTGCATAAAGGTTTACAACATTGCTTGTTCAGCCACAACAGCTCTCACAAGCGCAAGTTTCAAATAAAAAAAGAACTAGTACGTGGTCTGCAAAGAAACTGCACACATTTTTTGTTAGGAGCTTACTTAACATTGTGTCATCAACAAGTTGAACAAAATTAAAAATGCTTAACTAAACAGTCGTTACTTCAGACTAGGTGTGGATAAAATGAAGCGAAATAAAGACGTTTAACAGCGCTATTACGCCTACGCTAGAGTAGGTAAATTGCGAGCAAGGTTTGCAGCAAAGCAGTAGCTAATTCTGACATGGTGCATAATAACGTGATGCTATGGGTATTTAGCTGAGGGGGTTTCTCATTAAAGTGAGCCTTGCCAGTAACTTGCCTATAATATATACTATGTCTTCCTCCGTGTAACAAAAGTGGAAAACACTATTAAACATTATAAATTGAGGGACACAATAGGTTAGTAATGGTCTGTCTGAGGATAAGACAGTAGTCTAAGGAGCCTGTATATTAACCACTGAAACTACTATTTCTGTTACGCTGCACTGGTCATAGTATTCACATTTAATATAAGAGAGTTTAGGAACAATAACTAAGCATACTGTATAGCATTTAAACAATAGCCGGTGACTTCATATTAAAGCCGGGTCAGCCAATCCCTCTGAACGGCAAGGTTGGAGAGCGTCCATAATGGGTCATATAGGCCACTGCTGTCCCTTGTGTGGATGGGACATCCATCCAGCCCCAAGCCTTTCTGAGGTCCAGCATCTTCGTTCCACAGACATGGCGTACCCTCGGTTACCGGCGTCTCAGGGCGCTGGTTCAGGTATCGAAAGTTGCGTGGAAGAGTCCTTAGCATGCAGGTCTCCTTGGAGTAGATTTTCCGGCACTTCAGCCCGAGAAATCCCCCGGTCTACCACTCCGACAGCAGGAGTTAATGCAAGACACATCTTGCCTGCTTGATAGTCAGGCTCCGCCCGCACAAGTGCATATTTTTAGCTTATATTTTAGGTAGCTTTCACCGTCTGTTGTGTCTGCTGCCGATGTTGAGTCTCGTGCATGCTGGTGCTGTTCAGCTCCCCTCCTCCGTCTCCATCTGCATCAGCGATGTTGCACATGGTCTCCGCCATTTTAGGTTTGGGCCCTGAGCCTGTGTAATGGCCGGGCGTCTTTGCCGGATCTCCGCTGCCATACTGTGAGTGCAGCTGTGGGGCGAGGACCGGGATCACCCCCCCGGTCCAGAGGGGGGAGGTAACAGGGCCGGGTCTGCGGTGAGATGAATTGCCTTTCCAGCTCCGTTAGGCAGGATAGTGGGGTGGCGGCCGTCCACCCCACTCACCGCCGGCTAAGTTCCCGCTGTGAGTCGCGGGTATTTCACCTCCGAGGGACTGCAACTACAGGAGCCAGCCTCTCCTCGGATCAGGTAGCCTTTGTGCGTCGTGGGTCGTAGTGGTAGGTATCTGTGGTCGTTGTAAATGTTATATTTCCCACTTAAATGTGTGTAGTTTGCAGGAGCCGAGCTCTCCTGCAACCAGCCATCTTGGCGGCCCGGCCCCGCCCCCCTTTTGTAATGTTATTGTGTGAATTATTCCAAGACATTTCTTCCCCGACATGAGGGCTTTGTCCTTGACATTGACTGGCTGCCTTGTACCACCTGTGGGATTTACATGGCGTTTAAGGCCTTGAAGAGTCATCATAGATACGAATAGAATTCCTGGGAAGCCCCCATACAGCCCCCTCCTAAAATCTTCATATCTCCCAATATTGCCCGATATACCCAGGTATCTTCCCTAATATCTCATTACGTCTCTCAATGTCCCAATTGCAGAAAGAGTAAAAGCAGAACAGGCAAAACGATCTAGAGTTGAATTTTATGTATTAAGCTCACCCAACAGATTGCTCCTTATAAATGGAAAAAAATATTGAAAATGGAATGAGTACAGAAGATAAAAGAGCAGGGAGGGAGATGAATTTCCCATGCCAGCAAATAAATAATTTTGCAGGCTGTAAATTTAATTAGAATGTTTATATTAAAAACGTAACATGACAACATACTGAAAATTGTATCCAGACAACCCAAAACAGTATAGTGGGGATATGCAATGGGAGCCATCAGGAGTAATCAACGTCACACCTGGCAGTACGTGGCAGAAGTAGTCAGGTGAGACGCATCCTAGGGAAGTATACTGTGGATATATTTTAAGGTGTCTTTATAAAGTGCTTTCATTGGACACTGATTGCAGTGCACTTCTTTAGAAATTACTATACACTAGCATAGTCTGGATACCATATGCCTAGAAGGACGTTGTAGACTTTTTGTACACAGATGTGACCGAAACGTTGCTTTGTGATAAGATTCATTAGGAAGCTGTTAATTTCACTTTGCTGAGTGCCTGTACCTTCTCTGATTAGCTAGAATCCTGTTACTAGGGGTTGGTGCAACCCCAGGCTTAGAGCACCACAACTTTACTTTGGATCATTTGCTTTGAAGAGTTTTATCAACTTAGGAGTGCATTCTCCTTCACTGGAAATTAATGTAGATTTAAAAATTTTTTTTTTAGCATATTGATGTTAATAGAATTTCTTGTGAGAACAAAGGCTATCAATTCCCTGCGGGTATTAGCCAATGAGAGGGGGAATAATTTGAGGGAGGGAATCGGAGAGACAAGAGCATAGGGAAGTCACAATCAAAGCTATTTCTATGAAGTCAAAGAGAATTTTCAATGTTTGACTGTTTTATCCTTCAATTTACTTTGAATTTGATAATATTCTCAGTTGTGTTAATAATCCTGATTACGTAGCAATAGTTGCAGGTCTTCCCAGAATCGTTTTAGAACATTGCACTCCCAATGCACATGGAGGAATATTCCCCTAGCTTGGTGATAACATCAGCAGACTGGTTGAATAGAACACGTTTTAGAATAGAACACGTTTAGTACAGGGTTAAGTGTCAAGAAGATCCTTGTTTTTTGTAATTTTTAATAATTCCCACAAATGAGCAGAGCCCTAGAGAAAACCCTGAAATGTTTACACATACCATGACATGCAGCTGCTAAATCAGTATTTGGAATAAAAACAGTGTCTTTCTTTATGTATCTTCACAAAAATGTAACCCTGAAATTGAGGCTCCATTGCTCTTAGCTAGTGATGTACCAAACTGTCCGCCGGCGAACAGTTCCCGGCGAACTTAGCGTGTTCGCGTTCGCCGCGGCGGGCGGACACATGCGCAGTTCGATCCGCCCCCTATTCATCATCATTGGGCAAACTTTGACCCTGTGCCTCTCGGTCAGCAGACACATTCCAGCCAATCAGCAGCCCTCCCTCCCTTCCACACCCTCCAACCTCCCTCCCAGCATCCATTTTCGATTCATTCGGAAGATGCATGCTTAGTGAGAGGAGGGAAAGTTTAGCTGCTGCTGATTAGATAGGGAAATTGATAGCTAGGCTAGGGTATTCAGTGTCCACTACAATCCTGAAGGACTCATCTGATCTCTGCTGTAAGGACAGCACCCCAAAAAGCCCTTTTTAGGGCTATAACATCAGGCTGCTTTTTTTTTTTTTTTTCCCTTTGTAATGTAATTGCAGGTGCCTGCCTGCCAGCTTCTGTGTGAGGTTCACATTGGATACTGTGCCTATTTGCCCAGTGCCACCACTCATATCTGTTTTAACAATAGGTTAAGCTTTACATTTAAAATAAATATTTTTGTTTCACTGTAATAGAAGAGCAGTTGCCTGCCTGCCAGCTTCTGTGTGAGGTTGGATGCCTTACCCATTTGCACAGTCAGTGCCACCACTCATATCTGTTTTAACAATTGGTTAAGCTTTAGATTTAAAATAAATATTTTTTTTTCACTGTAATAGAAGAGCAGTTGCCTGCCTGCCTGCCAGCTTCTGTGTGAGGTTGGATGCCTTGCCCATTTGCACAGTCAGTGCCACCACTCATATCTGTTTTAACAATTGGTTAAGCTTTAGATTTAAAATAAATATATTTTTTTCACTGTAATAGAAGAGCAGTTGCCTGCCTGCCAGCTTCTGTGTGAGGTTGGATGCCTTGCCCATTTGCACAGTCAGTGCCACCACTCATATCTGTTTTAACAATTGGTTAAGCTTTAGATTTAAAATAAATATTTTTTTTTCACTGTAATAGAAGAGCAGTTGCCTGCCTGCCAGCTTCTGTGTGAGGTTGGATGCCTTGCCCATTTGCACAGTCAGTGCCACCACTCATATCTGTTTTAACAATTGGTTAAGCTTTAGATTTAAAATAACTAATTTTTTTTCACTGTAATAGAAGAGCAGTTGCCTGCCTGCCAGCTTCTGTGTGAGGTTGGATGCCTTGCCCATTTGCACAGTCAGTGCCACCACTCATATCTGTTTTAACAATTGGTTAAGCTTTAGATTTAAAATAAATATTTTTTTTTCACTGTAATAGAAGAGCAGTTGCCTGCATGCCAGCTTCTGTGTGAGGTTGGATGCCTTGCCCATTTGCACAGTCAGTGCCACCACTCATATCTGTTTTAACAATTGGTTAAGCTTTAGATTTTAAATAAATCATTTTTTTCACTATAATAGAAGAGCAGTTGCCTGCCTGCCAGCTTCTGTGTGAGGTTGGATGCCTTGCCCATTTGCACAGTCAGTGCCACCACTCATATCTGTTTTAACAATTGGTTAAGCTTTAGATTTAAAATAAATAATTTTTTTTCACTGTAATAGAAGAGCAGTTGCCTGCCTGCCAGCTTCTGTGTGAGGTTCACATTGGATACTGTGCCTATTTGCCCAGTGCCACCACTCATATCTGTTTTAACAATAGGTTAAGCTTTACATTTAAAATAAATATTTTTTTTTCACTGTAATAGAAGAGCAGTTAGTTGTCTGCAAGCGTCTGTGTTTCAGGCCTACTTCAGCGTGTGCTCTGCAGACCTGTGCCAGCGTGCTTTGACAGTTGCCACTCATATCTGGTGTCTATTTAGCGTGCTTTTACAAAGAAAAAAGGTTTCCAGTGTAAGCTAATAGCAGACAGTCAGTGTCCTTCAAGCGGCTCTGTCAGGCCTTCCTTCAGCGTGTGCCCTGCACAACCCTGCCAGCGTGCTTTGACAGTTGCCACTCATATCTTGTGTCTCTATAGCGTGCTTTTACAACCAAAAATTTTTTTCCACTGTAATAGAAGAGCAGTTGCCTGCCTGCCAGCTTCTGTGTGAGGTTCACATTGGATACTGTGCCCACTAGCCCAGTGCCACCACTCATATCTGTTTTAACAATTGGTTAAGCTTTACATTTAAAATAAATATTTTTTTTTCACTGTAATAGAAGAGCAGTTAGTTGTCTGCAAGCGTCTGTGTTTCAGGCCTACTTCAGCGTGTGCTCTGCAGACCTGTGCCAGCGTGCTTTGACAGTTGCCACTCATATCTTGTGTCTCTACAGCGTGCTTTTACAACCAAAATTTTGTTTCCACTGTAATAGAAGAGCAGTTGCCTGCCTGCCAGCTTCTGTGTGAGGTTCACATTGGATACTGTGCCTATTTGCCCAGTGCCACCAGTCATATCTGTTTTAACAATTGGTTAAGCTTTACATTTAAAATAAATATTTTTTTTTCACTGTAATAGAAGAGCAGTTGCCTGCCTGCCAGCTTCTGTGTGAGGTTCACATTGGATACTGTGCCTATTTGCCCAGTGCCACCAGTCATATCTGTTTTAACAATTGGTTAAGCTTTAGATTTAAAATAAATATTTTTTTTTCACTGTAATAGAAGATCAGTTAGTTGTCTGCAAGCGTCTGGGTGTCAGGCCTCCTTCAGCGTGTGCTCTGTAGACATGTTCCAGCGTGCTTTGACAGTTGCCAATCATATTTGGTGTCTCTATAGCGTGCTTTTAAAACCAAAATTTGTTTTTCACTGTTATAGATTGAATAGCAGTTACTTGTCTTCAAGCGGGTGTCTCAGGCCTACAGTGGGTGCTCTGCAGAACTGTTCCAGTGCACATTGCTAATCATATCTGGTGTCTCTATAGCGTGCTTTTAAAACCAAAATTTGTTTTTCACTGTTATAGATTGAATAGCAGTTACTTGTCTTCAAGCGGGTGTCTCAGGCCTACAGTGTGTGCTCTGCAGAACTGTTACAGTTCACATTGCCAATCATATCTGGTCTCACAGTAGCTTGCACGCATAGTACCACTTATCCCCAAAAAAATGACAGGCAGAGGCAGGCCACCCCGCAGGGGCCGTCGTGGTCGTGGTGCTGTGATTCCCTTATGCCCTAGAATAATGCCCAGTTTTCAGAAGCCACGTACCCTGAACTTGAAAAGTTCTGAGGACTTAGTTGACTGGCTAACACAGGACACCCAATCTTGTACAGCCTCCGCTCGGAACCTTGACGCACCATCCTCCTCCAGCTTAGCTTCAGGCACCTCTCAAGATAGCACTCACCCGCCTGCCGCCACCACCAAAACTAGCACCGCAGCCGCTTTACTTGGTATGTCAGAGGAGTTATTCACACACCCGTTTGAAGAAATGAGTGATGCGCAACCATTATTGCTAGAGGATGTAGATAACAGGGATATGTCTCAGGCAGGCAGCATTAAACACATGGAGGTACGGTGTGATGATGATGATGTTGTACCCGCTGCTGCTTCCTTTTCTGAGTTGTCAGATACAAGCGAAGCGGTTGATGATGACGATGCGTCCATGGATGTCACGTGGGTGCCCGCTAGAAGAGAAGAAGAACAGGGCGAAAGTTCAGATGGGGAGACAGAGAGGAGGAGGAGACGAGTTGGAAGCAGGGGGGGGTCGTCGCAAGGAGCTAGTGGCACAGTCAGACAGCATGCATCGGCACCCGGGGTCAGCCCGACAGCACGCCAATCAACGCATGCTGTGTCCACCACCAGAATGCCGTCATTGCAGAGCTCAGCAGTGTGGCATTTTTTTTGTGTGTCTGCCTCTGACAACAGCGATGCCATTTACAACCTGTGCCAAAGGAAACTGAGTCGTGGGAGGTCCAACACCCACCTAGGTACAACTGCTTTGCGTAGGCACATGATCTCACATCACAAACGCCTATGGGATCAACACATGAGTACAAGCAGCACGCCTACTCTAAGCCGCCATCCTCCTCCTGGTCCAGCATCTTCAGCCACGTCAACCACTGCTGTCCTTCTTGCCCCCTCTCAACCATCCGCCACTCCGTCTCCCGCCTTGAGCAGTTCCCGCTCATCTGCCCACAGTCATGTGTTTCTGTCAAGGACATGTTTGAGCGTAAGAAGCCAATGTCACCAAGTCACCCCCTTGCCCAGCGTCTGACAGCTGGCTTGTCCGAACTATTAGCCCGCCAGCTTTTACCATACAATCTGGTTGAGTCTGAGGCGTTCAAAAAATTTGTAGCTATTGGGACACCGCAGTGGAAGGTACCCGGCCGGAATTTCTTTTCACAAAAGGCAATCCCCAACTTGTACTCGATTGTGCAAAAGGAAGTCATGGCATGTCTGGCACACAGTGTTGGGGCAAGGGTCCATCTGACCACTGATACCTGGTCTGCAAAGCATGGTCAGGGCAGGTATATCACCTACACTGCGCATTGGGTAAACCTGCTGACGGCTGACAAGCAAGGAATGCGTGGCATTGCAGAGGAGTTGGTGACACCGCCACGAATTGCAGGCAGTCCTGCTGCCACCTCCTCTACTCCTCCTACTCCATCCTCTTCCATAACCTCCTCGGCTGAGTCCTCTTGTGCCGCTGCTTCTTGCTCCACATCAACGGCACCCCCCCAGCTCCCCAGGTACTATTCCACATCCCGGATACGGCAGTGTCACGCCGTCTTCGGTTTGACTTGCTTGAAAGCAGAGAGTCACACCGGACAAGCACTCCTGTCCGCCCTGAACGCACAGGTGGAAAAGTGGCTGACTCCGCAGCAACTGGATATCGGCAAAGTGGTGTGTGACAACGGAAAAAATTTGATAGCGGCATTGAAGTTGGGCAAGTTGACACATGTGCCGTGCATGGCACATGTGTGTAATCTGATCGTACAACGCTTTGTGCATAAGTACACAGGCTTACAGGACGTCCTGAAGCAGGCCAGGAAGGTGTGTGGCCATTTCAGGCGTTCCTACACGGCCATGGCTCACTTTGCCGATATCCAGCGGCGAAACAACATGCCAGTGAGGTGCTTGATTTGCGACAGCCCTACACGTTGGAATTCAACACTCCTAATGTTCGACCGCCTGCTCCAACAAGAAAAAGCTGTTAATGAATATTTGTATGACCGGGGTGCTAGGACAGTGTCATGCCTTAATTATGGTATCCTCTTACTTCCTGGTTCCACGGAGCTTAGCCACACCTCTTTATGACACGGTCTCCCTATTTAATCCGACCGCACCAGCTGATCGACGCTGGATTATTGAACTACGTTCCGTACTCACGAACCGGCTGCAACATCGTTGTGAAAGCCCTCTGTTACCGGACCGGACTGGAAGACTTCAAGTTCCCTTCACCTTTCCTCATCCACGACTAAAGCTGAACTCTCTCCATTCAGGATAAACCGCCTCTGAGGAGATCTCGGGAACCAGTGTTCTATGTGCCGGAAGCTAAGTAAAACCTCTGTGATAAGCGTTGCATCTCAAAGCTGTTATTTCCTGTCTCCAAAGTCCTTCGATAAAACAAACCCGTTACAGCTAACTTCAACTCATACTTTGTCTCAGTTAGCTGCATCTGTCTTGCTTCAGTTAAAGTCTATGGAACAGCTATTGTAACTTCTTATCACCTAATTCATTAATACTACTAAGAGACTCTTTCTGATTCAGTGTCTGCTAATTACTACCGTTTACTACTTAAAGCTACAGTGCCTATAATTGTGGACTTCAGTTATCGTTTACTACTTAAGCTACAGTGCCTATAATTGTGGACTTCAGTTATCGTTTACTACTTAAGCTACAGTGCCTATAATTGTGGACTTCAGTTATCGTTTACTACTTAAAGCTACAGTGCCTATAATTGTGGACTTCAGTTATCGTTTACTACTTAAAGCTACAGTGCCTATAATTGTGGACTTCAGTTATCGTTTATTACTTAAAGCTACAGTACCTGTAAATTGGAATTAAAGTCAATACCTTTTTCTTTTTATAATAAATATTCAAACTATAAGAAATCTGCAGTTGTGTTCCTTCATAACAAATGTTTAGACGTGACAGAATAATCCAGCCATTGTAATGGATCCAGCAGATTTCGATTCTACGATAACTACGCTGAATCAAAGAGTTGATACACTAGCCCAAGGTGTGCAAGACCTGCAAGTTACTAACGAAAGAATTCTCACTTATGTCAGAGATCTACAAACTCATACTCCTCATACTATTCTGCACTCGGCTAGTGATCCTGCTGTTTGTAACCCTGAAAAGTTCTCTGGAGATCGTTCAAAATACAGGGAGTTCCTCAACTCTTGCAAATTATTAATTGCTTTGAAACCTAGATCTTATCCTACAGAAAAAACTAAGGTTTGTTCGGTTATTTCCTTTCTAAGAGGTGAACCTATGTCATGGGCCCATTCCTTTCTGGAAAACGATGACCCCATCTTAGACTCACTGGATGAATTTTTTGAAGCCATGTCTCTTCTCTATGAAGATCCTAACTAACAAGCTACAGCTGATTTAACAATCAGAACTCTACAGCAAAGAAATAGACCCGTTGAAGATTACATTGCTGAATTTAAAAGATGGGCAGTAGAAACGCAATGGAATGACATCACATTGCGCAACCAATTTCGAATTGGTTTATCTGAAGCTGTAAAAGATGAACTATCTAGAACAGAACTCCCTACTACTTTGAACGCTCTAATTCACTTATCAATCAGCATTGACAGAAGATTAAGAGAAAGAAAGGCCGAAAAAGCCCTTTTACATTCTAAAGACCGCAAACCTTTCACTCCCTCAAAAGCTCCAGAAAAGACTTCCATACCAAGTGAACCTATGGAAATTGGGGTAATAAGAAGTCCTCTCACTCCTGCAGAGAAGAACCGAAGACGTCAATTAAACCTATGCATGTATTGTGCCTCTCAAGATCATTTGGTTTCTGATTGTCCCTTATAAAAACGGACAAAGGCCGGTAGGCAAGCCTATACCTCTGCGATCTTCAGTGCACTCCCTTCTACACCAACCACTCCGTTCACTCCTATATCTCTTATACTACAGTGGGACAAGGTGAGAATTGTGACTGAAGCTATCATCGATTCTGGTGCAAATGGAGTATTCATCGATTCAACCTTTGTAACAAAGAATAAAATTCCTTGTGTTCGAAAAACCATTTCTGTTCCTATTAAAGTGATTGACGGCTCCTTTATCTCCTCGGGACCGATTCTTCATGAAACCATCCCTCTAAAGGTAACCACCAATCATATTCATACTGAATTTCTAGTATTTGATGTTATTCCATCACCTCTCTATCCCGTTATAATAGGGATCAACTGGTTAAGGAACCACAACCCTCAAATTTCTTGGTCTCCTTTCTCTCTCACCTTTAACTCACATTATTGTAAAGAAACATGTTTACAGCAAATTCCTATTCTTCAGATCTCCAAAGAACCAACTATACCTTCTTGTTATTCAGACTTTTCAGATGTATTCAGTAAAAAAGAAGCTGAAACGCTCCCACCTCATCGTTCCTACGATTGCCCTATAGACCTCATACCTGGTGCCCCAGTACCTTTTGGGCACATCTACCCTCTCTCTGAGGCTGAATTGCAAATTCTCAAAGAATATCTAGATGAAAACCTACGGAAAGGGTTCATTAGACCCTCTAGTTCACCTGCTGCCTCAAGTATGTTTTTTGTAAGAAACAAAGACCAGACTATACGTCCTATCATTGATTACAGAGCCTTAAACAAAATAACAGTTAAAAATCGTTATCCTCTTCCCCTCATCAATGAACTGGTTGAACGATTGAAAACTGCTACCATCTACACTAAGCTTGACCTTCGCGGGGCATATAATCTCATCAGGATAAAGGCTAATGATGAATGGAAAACTGCTTTCCGAACAAGATATGGCCTCTTTGAATATCTGGTGATGCCTTTTGGCCCCTGCAACGCCCCTGCAACTTTTCAACATTTCATAAATGATATCTTTAGACACCTATTGGACGTCTGTGTCATCATTTATTTAGATGATATTCTCATATACTCCAACACTCCTGATGAACATAGAAAACATGTCAGATGGGTGTTATCCAGACTCAGAACTCACAAACTATTCGCTAAACCCGAAAAATGTATTTTTCACGTCAAAGAAATAACCTTCTTAGGTTATGTTATCTCCCCTCATTCAATAGGTATGGATAATTCAAAAGTCGATTGTATCATCAACTGGCCTGTTCCCTCTACAGTAAAAGAATTACAGCGATTTCTAGGGTTCGCCAACTTCTACAGAAAATTTATTAAAAACTATTCTGAGATAGCTCACCCACTCAATCAACTTAACAGTAAAAAACATCCCTTCAATTGGAACGATAAGGCTCAAACTGCCTTCAATGAATTAAAGAGAAAGTTTACAACAGCTCCTATTCTTCAACTTCCAAATCCTTCATATCTTTATGTCCTTGAAACGGATGCTTCGGAAATTGCAATTGGAGCTGTCCTTTCTCAACACAAAACTCCTCACGAACCTCTTCATCCTGTCGCCTTCTTCTCACGATCATTATCTCCTGCCGAAAAGAATTATCCTACAGGGGAAAAAGAATTATTAAGTATCAAAGTGGCTTTAGAAACCTGGAGACACCTTCTTGAAGGTGCTCAGAACTCTTTAATCATATATACTGACCATAAAAATCTCGAATATCTTCACTCCAATAAAACACTGTCTGCTCGACAAGTAAGATGGAATCTCTTTTTTTCACGGTTCAACTTCCAAATCGTCTTTAGACCTGGGTCTAGAAACAAAAAGGCTGATGCCCTTTCCAGGATCCATAAAGACACTAAAATTGAACCTCCTTCGCCTACAGTCATTGGAATCTTATCTTCTCTTATTGACGACATTAAAGATCTCAATGAAGATGCTCTTGAACTTCCTAAATCAATTAAATTATCCAAGAAAAACGGTCTCTACTATTTTAAAGACCGGATTTATGTACCTCCCTCTTTCAGAATTAAAGTACTCGAATTTATTCATGATTCTCCTCTGGCAGGTCATCCAGGTATAAAAAAGACCCTTGAATTGTCTAAAAGATACTATTGGTGGCCTCGTCAAGACCAAACTATTGAATCTTATGTCAAATCTTGTTCTGTATGCCAAAGATCAAAACATGTCCATCATCAACCATTCGGTCAATTATTGAATTTACCAATTCCTGAACGACCTTGGCAATCCATTTCTATGGATTTCTTGGTAGAATTACCTCCTTCTCATCATCATACCACCATTTCAGTGGTAGTAGACCGCTTCACGAAAATGTCTCATTTCATTCCTTTAAAGAAGTTACCCTCATCCTCTGAACTTTCGAAAATATTTCTTGATAACATAGTTAAACTTCACGGACTGCCAGACGAAATCATTTCAGACCGAGGAACTCAATTTACCTCCAAATTCTGGAATGCATTATGTGCCACTCTTCATATCCAACGTAAACTATCATCTGCATATCATCCTCAAACAGATGGACAAACTGAAAGAGTCAACCAATGCTTAGAACAATATCTACGCTGTTATTGCTCTCACTTACAAGACGATTGGATAACTTGGTTACCCATGGCAGAATTCGCATACAATAACTCTTTTCATACCAGCAGTAAAATGACTCCATTTCTATCCAATTATGGATTTCATCCTTCCTCATTTCCTGCTCAGACAGTTTCTTCATCTAATCTCTCCGATTCGAATCAAATCTCTCATATGTCCTCTTTATTCAAGAAATTGCATGAAAATCTCGAATTGGCCTCCTCCAATCAAAAGAAGTTTTTTGATACAAAAAGACAACCTTCACCCTCTTATAAAATCGGTGATCTTGTCTGGCTTTCCTCAAAGAACATCTCTACAAACCGTCCATCAAAGAAGTTAAGCTCCCTTTTTCTTGGTCCTTTTCCAATAATATCGGTTATCAACCGTAATGTTGTTAAATTGAAACTTCCACCTACTTTAAAGCTACATCCTGTTTTTCATGTGTCCTTGCTGAAGCCTCATCATCCTGACCCTTTCCAAAGAAATGTCACTACTTCTCCTGATCCCATATTGGTCCAGGGTGAAGAAGAATACGAAATTCAAAGTATACTGGATTCAAGGATCCATCGTGGTTCCTTACAATACCTCATCAGATGGAAAGGATATGGAATTGATGAAGATACATGGGAAAACTCCTCTGTCGTTCATGCTGACAAATTGATTTCCAAATTTCACAAGCGTTACCCTTCTAAGCCAAGTCAATAGCACCCAGAGGTTGCTCATTAAGGAGGGGATACTGTCATGCCTTAATTATGGTATCCTCTTACTTCCTGGTTCCACGGAGCTTAGCCACACCTCTTTATGACACGGTCTCCCTATTTAATCCGACCGCACCAGCTGATCGACGCTGGATTATTGAACTACGTTCCGTACTCACGAACCGGCTGCAACATCGTTGTGAAAGCCCTCTGTTACCGGACCGGACTGGAAGACTTCAAGTTCCCTTCACCTTTCCTCATCCACGACTAAAGCTGAACTCTCTCCATTCAGGATAAACCGCCTCTGAGGAGATCTCGGGAACCAGTGTTCTATGTGCCGGAAGCTAAGTAAAACCTCTGTGATAAGCGTTGCATCTCAAAGCTGTTATTTCCTGTCTCCAAAGTCCTTCGATAAAACAAACCCGTTACAGCTAACTTCAACTCATACTTTGTCTCAGTTAGCTGCATCTGTCTTGCTTCAGTTAAAGTCTATGGAACAGCTATTGTAACTTCTTATCACCTAATTCATTAATACTACTAAGAGACTCTTTCTGATTCAGTGTCTGCTAATTACTACCGTTTACTACTTAAGCTACAGTGCCTATAATTGTGGACTTCAGTTATCGTTTACTACTTAAAGCTACAGTGCCTATAATTGTGGACTTCAGTTATCGTTTACTACTTAAAGCTACAGTGCCTATAATTGTGGACTTCAGTTATCGTTTACTACTTAAAGCTACAGTGCCTATAATTGTGGACTTCAGTTATCGTTTATTACTTAAAGCTACAGTACCTGTAAATTGGAATTAAAGTCAATACCTTTTACTTTTTATAATAAATATTCAAACTATAAGAAATCTGCAGTTGTGTTCCTTCATAACAAATGTTTAGACGTGACAGACAGCCTCTGGGGAGCTGGGAATTTTTTTGCCACGTTACTGGACGCTCATGCGCAATGCCTGTAGGCTCATGCGTCCTTTTGAGGAGGTGACAAACCTAGTCAGTCGCAGTTGTGTGTGTGCGTGTGTATGGCTGTCTGCCTGTGTGTGTGTGTGTGACAGGGTGAAGATTTCTTGCACATGGGTGTGACAGGGTGAAGATTTCTTGCACAGGGCGCCCAAAGGCCTAAGGCTGGCCCTGCGCATGGGTCAGTGGCTCTGCACCAGACTTCCCTCCAATTGATCAAAGTCAAAGGATTTCAAGTGGACTGATTACAATTACAGGGCCTCTAAAGAGTCCTGTATTGTTATTTGTCGTCACTACCTTCCCGCGTCAGGAGTGGGTCATTTGCGCCCCTGCTGCCTTCCTTGCATGTGGTAGCTGTTTGTCAGGGATTTGTCAATCCATATCTGCCAAGTGACCCTATGTAGGGGTAACAGTCTCTATTCTGCTCTGTGTCAGTGTGTATCATGGTCTCTGTGGACGGTGAACAGTCTCTATTCTGCTCTGTGTCAGTGTGTATCATGGTCTCTGTGGACAGGGAACAGTCTCTATTCTGCTCTGTGTCAGTGTGTATCAGGGGTTTTGAGGACAGGTGTCAATCCATATCTGCCAAGTGACCCTATGTATATCTGCTGTCAGTACACAGGAAAAGCTTAAATATTTCTTGTTCTACGTTCTCTGCAACTCCACGCACCGACTCATCCAATACGTGAAGATCTGGGGTTTCTCTGACTCTCCTCAGTAGTGTATCAAACAGAGTCTGCACTGTGGTAACACGGACATCTTCAGGACATAACTCAACTATTTGCAGATAGGCAGTCTGCAGCTTCTCTTTCACCTGTTCTCTTCTTTCTCTTATGCGTATTCTTGTCTATATGCAGGTGGTCTCTTGCCTTTCTTTTAACCAATTCGTTCCTTCCATATGGTTTCAAAAGATCTCTGGCATCATTACTTTCAACGCAAATAACGTCATCATAGTTAGTCTCCTCATTATTCACCGGGAAGAGTGTGTTTGCACTGACTACCCACAGCATGCTCTTGCCATTGCCTACTCCACCTTCAACGACAGGGTGCAAGTCCCAAGGAGAAGGATCATTCACTTTATTATCTGTCTTTATTTCACAAGTAGTGCCTGGAACATCCTCATGGGTCACAAGATGTAAATCTGGACTAATGTCAACCCCAGGGTCTGGAAAATCATCAATTTGAAATTTTTCGAATAATCCCAGTGGGCTGCCACATTCTTCCTCCTCTGATGGTATTAAAGTTTGCAGAGATTCACTATGGGGTGGTGTCAAGCATTTTGGAGAACAATTAAGCATCTCCATCCCAATACGTTTCAGATGTCCTATCAGCTCTTCCACCCTATGCGATACTATGGGCAGGCTACCCGTGACCTCATTACTCACGGCCCTATTTCACGTGGACACTCTGTGTCAGTGTGTATCATGGTCTCTGTGGACAGGGAACAGTCTCTATTCTGCTCTGTGTCAGTGTGTATCAGGGGTTTTGAGGACAGGTGTCAATCCATATCTGCCAAGTGACCCTATGTAGGGGGAACAGTCCCTATTCTGCTCTGTGTCAGTGTGTATCATGGTCTCTGTGGACAGGGAACAGTCTCTATTCTGCTCTGTGTCAGTGTGTATCAGGGGTTTTGAGGACAGGTGTCAATCCATATCTGCCAAGTGACCCTATGTAGGGGGAACAGTCCCTATTCTGCTCTGTGTCAGTGTGTATCATGGTCTCTGTGGACGGTGAACAGTCTCTATTCTGCTCTGTGTCAGTGTGTATCATGGTCTCTGTGGACAGGGAACAGTCTCTATTCTGCTCTGTGTCAGTGTGTATCAGGGGTTTTGAGGACAGGTGTCAATCCATATCTGCCAAGTGACCCTATGTAGGGGGAACAGTCCCTATTCTGCTCTGTGTCAGTGTGTATCAGGGGTTTTGAGGACAGGTGTCAATCCATATCTGCCAAGTGACCCTATGTAGGGGGAACAGTCCCTATTCTGCTCTGTGTCAGTGTGTATCATGGTCTCTGTGGACAGGGAACAGTCTCTATTCTGCTCTGTGTCAGTGTGTATCAGGGGTTTTGAGGACAGGTGTCAATCCATATCTGCCAAGTGACCCTATGTAGGGGGAACAGTCCCTATTCTGCTCTGTGTCAGTGTGTATCAGGGGTTTTGAGGACAGGTGTCAATCCATATCTGCCAAGTGACCCTATGTAGGGGGAACAGTCTCTATTCTGCTCTGTGTCAGTGTGTATCAGGGCTGGGCTTTGAGGACAGGTGTCAATGTTAGGTGATTTCTGCCCTTTATGGATTAAAAGCAGACTCTGCATCAACTGTGCAATTTTCCATGGGAGTTTTGCCATGGATCCCCCTCTGGCATGCCACAGTCCAGGTGTTAGTCCCCTTGAAACAACTTTTCCATCACTATTGTGGCCAGAAAGAGTCCCTGTTGTTTTTAAAATTCGCCTGCCCATTGAAGTCAATGGCGGTTCGCCGGTTCGCGAACATTTGCGGAAGTTCGCGTTCGCGAACCGAAAATTTTGGGTTTGCGACAACACTACTCTTAGCCTATCAGCAGCTGCCTAGATAACCTTCCTTGTAGTGTACTGCTGAGTGGAATCCTGGCAGACAGAATCACTGGGTGCTGGAGCCCAAGGTTTGGTTTCTCCCCTGAAGGTAGAAAGGTGTCCAGTCACTCCTGCCCTGTAACATCTTAAGCTGGTGGGAGAGTTTCTTTATCCCTTTCACTGAAGGACTCGTATGTTCCAATACCCCGGAATCGTGTATATATGATTTTTAATATTGCACACAGAATACATTTTATGCAAATTAGTCTCCTTTGACATCCCATGACAGAGCCCATGCTACCATTATAACATCAACACGTCTTTAACACCCAGCAGCTGCATGGACCAGTAGGGATATCTAAAGAGCAGGTCAGAACAGGTCTCAGTGTCTGCCTGGGTAAAGATCGTTGCTGATGCTCCTTCCCGGTCAGCGACCAGAAGAGAGCATTCAGAAGGGTCTGAACTGAGCTGTAGGTGCAGACCTGCTTGACAGCCCACCAGACCAGGGAATCCACTGGACCACCAGTAAGCATACTCAACCACCAGGTAAATACATGAGTGCCCACGTCGTTACCCAAAAGCCAATCAGGAAGAGGACAACACAAAAACACAGCCTTCCCACAAACCTAAACCCCAACACTCATCCTTCCATAGTCACACCCCTATTCACCCTCTCACTAACTCTGCCATAATCACTCCCTTCACCCTATCACACTAACCCCCCAAACCCTGTTACACTCACCCTCCAACCTTATCACATTCACCACCCTACTCATTCTGTGACAATCACTCCTGAAGACAGTCATACTCATATACACACACGAAGCACTGCTTCTCCATAAACACAATGCACAGTGACCTCAACCCCCCCCCCCCATACGCACAACACACCAGAAGCATCTCCCCCACATTCCTAGACAGATATGTATACACATGCTCATATCCAAACACAATGATTACCACTGTCAGACAGGCACGCTCAGGCACAAACACAAGTACACAATGCCAGACATGAACACACAGACACACAAACAGAAATGACCACAGCCCAACACACTCTGTCAGAAACACATTGTGACTGTATGTCTGCATTTGTTAATGTGTGTGTCTCCGTGCATGAGTGAATGTGTGTATCAGTGTGTCTAAAAGTTCTTCTGTCCATCCAAACTGTTTGTTTGTTTCCGTTAAAAAAAAATGTGCTATCTATAAATACTAAAATGAAAAATACATATAAACATGATTTCCCTGGACACCCAAAATATGTGAGTTCTGGTGTTTTGCTTTTTTCGCAAACAGCTCGGTAGTGAAGGGGTTAAGACTTAAGAGTCCAACTCTGCGATTGTATGTATCTTGAATAGAATTTATCTATATATTCATCCAGAACTCTGCCGAACCTTTCTTTTTTATGTTCTAAGATTGTATATTGAATGTGGAAATGAAATCCCTTCTGCTAGAAGTTCGTAGAGGCTTTTAAGATATTTAGGTCACAGAAAAAGAAACTCAGAGTTAATACATAGCTTAGCTGATTGTTTCTTCTCATTAGTGCCTCTGTGTTATGTGTCTCTATTGAGTTTTTGGCTACAGAATGTTATTTGGTGTTAATGAATACACTGAAAGACACAGCCATCAGGGAAAACATTTTAATTCATGAATGATTGACAGAAAAATAAATTACAAATCATTACCACATCAAATGCATCCATACAAAGCATACGGTATAAATTTAGTTCACACACATTAATGTGCAAATTCTATTTTTACAGAGGCTGTTATGTTAGTTACGGGAAAACAGTATTAAGGTGAGCAGTCTCAAGTAATCGACCAGGAAAGGAAATTTGTTATATATTTAAAAGACGGTCTCCTGTAATCAAATCTATCAGTGCCAACAGGGACGAAAGGGCCTGCTATTATTTTAATTAGTTATCCTTATCTCAACTTCACAAGATTATGGATTAAATTATGATAATGAATTTCAGAAATTCAGTGGCTTAAAATTTGCTGAGCGATAAGTTTCATTAAACAAATGAGAAAGTATTGTGTAAACATGCAGTCACAGAGGGTTACTGCGGAGCCGGTCAGACCTCGTACCTAGTGCACGAAAACTGCAAGAAAACATTCACACTTTTATACTGAGCAATACTGGCAAGCTGCACTATTAGAGTCCGTTTTAAACTCTAAAACAGGTCATTCAATAAAGTAAGAATTGCTGAGAGGTGAATTTAAACTTTAATGCCAAAGTAATTAAACTGGAAGCACAGCTGGCTTGAAGAATTATTATATTTCTGCTATTTTAGCTTTAAGAATACTAAAGGCACATTTCCTGTCATTGAAGTGGTGTTGGAGCAGTGACCCTGTAGTTTTAACAGTCAAATGTAAAACATTATAGTTTCGTTAAACACACCTCTAGTGGCCGTCTTCCTGACAGTCACCTCGAGGTGCCCTCTCTGTAACTACAGAGTTTCCCGTGGTCACGTGACATTCCATGTCCATAAGGACATCAAATGTCATGAAATGCAGGTCGTAGGGAGCATTTGATTGGACGAGAGCAGCACTTGGCCCTTTTTCTACATTGGATTTGAAAAGAAGCAAGCTATGTAGCGAGAGTGATGGGAAAAAGCGAGGTAAAATCTTTTTTTCTTTTTTACAATTGGGCAGGGGACTGAATCTAAATATAATTTAGGAGATGTATGATTCCTAACGCTATAGTGCTCCTTTAAATTTGACATTTGACACTCGGAAATAGGCACCATGTGCTGCTGCGTTTGTTCTAGTACATTGGTGCTTCATACTGGGAATATCGTGTCAATGTTAATAGTAGTACATTGCACCAACTGATTAAGTACATTTCAAATTAAAGACCAAAAGTGGTAAACTGGGAGCATAGTGGACTCTGAAAATTATTATAGTTTGGCTATTTTTGCCTTAAAAATTAAATTCCCTTTGAATTTTCTATAAGTGGCATTCACTAAAGTGCGAATTGTAGGAAATAAAAGTAATTCATCATTTTAGAATCTGAGAATTTTTCCAACTACATTTCAGTTTGGCTATTTTGTTCTAAAATTTTAAGATTACTTTCAATTTCTGATAATTCAAATTTTAATAAAAAATCCTCTGATTATTGCTTTTAGCCCTTGTGATGTATATATTTATATATATTGTGTAGGTCCTCCTTGTGCTGAGGCATTTGGAGCCAAGGCAACACTTGAAATTCTTAGTCATGTTCCCCAAACCATTCCTAAACACTTTGTGTAGCAGTGTGCATTATCCTGCTGAAAGAGGCCACTGCGATCAGAAAACACCATTGCCACGAAGTAGCATACGTGGTCTGTAACTGTGGTGAAACATAGGGCTGCTGTGAGTTAAGGGGGTGGAGGGGGGGGGGGGGGGGGGGGAGTGCCGGGAGATTAAAAGATCTGCTTTCCTGCGTTTAGAAATTGACTGACTGTTGGCCCATGGTGCAGCTGCACTCCCATGCAGTTTCGGCGCCCCATTTGGATGTCACGGCGCAAATGAACCAGCAGCACACTGGAAAAATAGGGAATCCAGTGGGCCCCCAAGAACCCTACTGGACTAACAAGGGATGAATTATTGTCTCCTTCCTGCACAGGAAGGGGCAATGCTATATATGTTATATATTTGTTTTAAAAAAAATGCATTACTAGTCAGTGTGGGAAGACTGTGTTTAACACAGACTCCTCGCATACAGTGAATCTCCCGTCACCACTCACCACACTCACACTCATCACCCAGCAACAGTCACTCACCACTAGACATGTGCGATTCGTTTCGTTCTGAATGTACATTCATATGAATTTCATGCAGACAAAAAAGATATAATTTGCACCAAGTGCAAAAAACCCTTGTGGCTATAAAAGGATAAAATATACAAATATATAAATACCCTTTAAGAAAGGAAGTGCGAAGACTCCTCAAATGTCTTCAATAACATTAATATAGAACAATAAAAATGCACAACCTAAAAATACAAAGGGAGACCACAATAGTGCAGATAAAACCAAAAAATAAAAAAGGGGACTAAAATGCACTCACAAAAGTAGAAATAAAAAGGCAGGGTATAATCAGTCTCTTCAAATGATTCCTTTCTTCTCTTATTCCAAGATGAAAGCTTAGAACAAAGCATAAGAACAAAACATAGTGTATAGCTGTATGAGTTAAAAAGATTGACTTTATTTAATGCACTTACAAAATAACAGTAGTAAAAAGGCTCATCAAATCAAACTCAATGCCTTCCCCACCAGGAACAAGAATAACCTTCAGGGTATGGAGACCAAGCAGATGAAAGAGTCCTCATCTAAAAAAATAAATAATAAAGTAAATCTTGCCACCCTACGCGTTTCGTCTAAAAGACTTCATCAGGGGATTGTGGCAACAATATACATACACTTTAAAAACCCCGCCTAAAAAACTTTAGCAAACATACAACCAATTACAGAAGAGTCCTTAGAATCAATCCACCTGTGGGTTATCACGTCCGTCCGGCTTTTTTTCTTTTTCGCGCTTTAATTTCCTCGTATGCGTCCCAAGCCTCGCTTTCGAGTATCAACCGGAAGTGACACATCCGCAATGGAACGCAAATGCGTTCCACTTCTTCTTCATGTTCAGACGCCGAAAAAGGCAGACGGAAGTTCTAAGTTCACATTGGAACGCATATGCGTTCCAATAATAGGATAAAAGAAGTCCATCATACGTGATAGGTCCATGCATTTAAAAAAAGGACATAAAAGACAGAAGTATTAAAACAAAAACAAGTAAAAATACTAAATGATTAAAACAAAAAAAGCAACAATTACAGGAAACAAACCATGTCAAAATCTACATTCATACCATCGGGTTGCATAGTTTTTAAAATATAAATCCAGTATCCTTCTCTCTGTCTAAGTTTAAGTACCAAATCACCTCCTCTTACATCCAAAGACACCTTTTCAATCCCAATACAAGAAAAGGCACTGGGATTGAAATTTTGACACCTTTTACAGTGGACGGGAACTGAATGAGATAATTTATTTTTAATGTTATTACGATGTTCTAAAAATCTTTTTTTCACAGGTCAAATTGTCCGTCCTACATATTGCGTTCCACCTCCACATGTTAGGAGATATACCACATGTGTAGAATTACATGTGATATGTTCCTTAATTTTTTAGTTTTTGAACTACAGAAATAGTGAACTTTCTGGCTCTTATGATGACAACTTTTACATGAGCTACATGTATAGAAGCTCACATGGTCTTGAGTTTCTTGTTTGTCTCTATTTCTAAAAGTGCTAGGTGCCAGAACGTTTTTAAAATTCTTTCCTTTCCTAAAAATAATCTGTGGAACAGGAGGGAGTTCTGTCTTTAAAAAATCTTCTTCCAACAGAAGGGGCCAATGTTTATTTAATATTTTCTTAATTTTATTAGCATGAACATTATATTGAGTATTAAAAGAGAAGGCAAATTTATTATTAACCAATGAAATTCTTTTTTCCTTATTAAGTAATAAATCTCCTCTCTTCTTATTATAAGAATGCATAATTTCTTTATTTATAAAACTACTCTTATAACCTTTTTCTATAAACTTATTTTTTAGGATATATAAAGTAGACATATACAATTCGTTTCGTTCCGAATGTACATTTGGACGAATTTCATACCATTCGGACGCTTACAAATGTTCGAAGTGCCAAGCTTCCGAAATGCCGAACTGAAACGAATGCCATTGGTCTGAATTGCTGAAGCAGACACATTTTTTTTACTTACCTGAATTTTAGAACGGAACCAAATTTGATGCACGGTCTTCTGACATCCAATCAATAGTAATACTACATTATATATATTATAGTGCAGACCCATTTTACATTTTAAATATATGCAAAAATGTCCTCTGGGACTGGCACCCGGCCATATAATTTCAATTATTTCAATTTAGCCTGAGTGCAAGGACACATCCAAAGCATATATATATATATATGTTCATATTTTTGCATTGGAATATAATTTCCGCGCTGTGCAGCACCTTGGTATTTTTTGATTTTGCGACTTTTGAGGTAGAGTTCCAGACTTACTGAGTTTTTGATATATATATATATATATATAAAATACAGAATCCAGCGCACTCGATTATTAACTAAACAGTGATTTCAATCCTTTAGAGATTGTAATAGTTTTATTTAAAAACACCTCACCTAGGCAAAAAAATGACGGGGGTTTAGTTACATTATATGATCATACATTGCATAAGCCTCACAACTACGTCAAAGTACCCCATATTTGGCAGGCTTATGCAAGTTGGCAGGCTTATGCAATGTATGATCATATAATGTAACTAAACCCCCGTCATTTTTTGCCTAGGTGAGGTGTTTTTAACCCCTTAAGGACCAAACTTCTGGAATAAAAGGGAATCATGACATGTCACACATGTCATGTGTCCTTAAGGGGTTAAATAAAACTATTACAATCTCTAAAGATTTGAAATCACTGTTTAGTTAATAAGCGAGTGCGCTGGATTCTGTATTTTGTATATTTTGGCCCCAGCAGCACCCTGTAATGTATTATAATCAAAATTGGTGAGAGCACACAAACTATAAATTTAAAATATAAAATATTACCCTTACAGTTCAGTAAAATCCTGTAATTATAAAATCAGAAAGAATACATAGGGTAATAACGTCTAAATAAAAATTAAAAGGTGTATAATTAGACACACTCACATATTCCTGAGTCACTTAGAAGCTGACTCAGACTAGAAGCTTTGAATGGATAAGAAATGGTGATGGCTGGTATCCAAAACGCTAGCTGTCAGTCTTCTTTTCCTTTAAATTAACCAGGATGCAGGTTTCTTTCAAAAGGTTTAATTTCAAAACAAAACAGCAGCAATAAAAAAGATACAGCAGTCCCACTCTCCACACACTAACGCGTTTCAGCCGAAGCCTTTCTCAAAGTGTGAGTCCATTCAAAATTGGCTGGCTTTAAATAAGCAGTTTTTCACGGTCTTTTTTTCTTCTCTTTCCCTCCTCGTGGTTTCCAGCTCCTCCCCTTCCCTTCCCACGAGGATGGAAAGAGAAGAAAAAAAAGACAGCGAAAAACTGCTGAAAACTGCAGTTCCAGCTGAAGTGGTAGAGGTTAACACAGTAAAGGAGTTTAAGCATGCGTGGGATAGGTATAAGGCTATCCTAACTATAAGATAATGCCAGGGACTAATGAAAGTATTTAGAAAACTGGGCAGACTAGATGGGCCGAATGGTTCTTATCTGCCGTCACATTCTATGTTTCTATATATATATATATATATATATATATATATATATATATATAGAAGCAAAAAACAAAAAGGTTATGGTGGGGGGAAAATGTGATTGAAAACCCCTTCCACCTGAAGTCTGTGGATAGTTAATACAATGTTCAACAAAATTCTGCACAGTACACACCAGTCAAGCCATAAGACCTGCTTTTCCCACAGAAATCACTGCAAATTTGTGATTTCTGTGGGAAAAGCAACTCTTATGACTTGACCGGTGTGCAGTTTTCTGTTTAACATTGTATTAACTATATATATATATATATATAAATTCTTTTATACTGAATACAAAAATAAAAACCATAACAATAACATGTAAAAAATTAACTGGGAAGCTGATCTATGCCAAAGAGATGATAGTTTTACATGATCCTTGAACGGTCAGTGACACAGAAGTGCTCAGCAAAATGACTGTCAGAAACATGAAGGTCTTGCCAGAGGGAGCATACTATAATGTAAACTGATAGCACTACTGGCCTTTGTCATTGTGAAAACATCCATTTACTGAAGAGGTAAAGCAGTGCAGTCATATGTTCTCTTTCAAAGGAATGAACTGACGGTGTAATCATTTCTGAAATAATGTGTCACAAGTATTACAAGGAATCTGGAAAATTGATGCTTATGGATGTTGACAGTGTAAACGTGGAAAGAATGCCACAAATTGTAAAGAGCCAATCAAATGGCTGCATTGCAGCACTGGTAATGAACCTCCTGTCTAGGATTTATGGTGTAAATCTTATAAGTGATCTTACGTCCCAGAAGTGTCTAATTCTGGTTTTACCTCTGCTGTTGAAATATAAAGCCTGTAAATCTATACCAGCCAGGATTCTGAGAATTGTAGTCTGATAAACACAGGAGAGGGAAGGTTAGACTCTTGCATTAAACGCCATAAACATGGCAACAGAAAGCTTCGTTTATTTTTCTCTTTTGTCTGAAAGAAACCCTCTAATAGTTTGTGAACTTCAAGTGCAATAGATTGATGTCTTTGCAGCGCACATCATGTAGAAGAAACTACTGTGCACGTAGAAGAGTTCAAGCTTTGTGAGTGTGGAGAATTAAGACAAAATAGAGTTGATTGGTAGCTCAGAGGGATAGATGGTTTTAATGATAGTACACTGAATTAAAGGGGCACTATAGTCAGACAACCACACAACTTCTATATATTTTATAGCTTTTGGCCTAAATATTTACCTTTAGTTTTTGTATGTTTAATTTTGAATAGTTTTTGCAACAAAAAAAAAAAACAAAGATATAAAAAATGGACGTTTCCTCTAATCAACTTCTCCATTCTAAAATACTTCCTTTTCTTGCTAAACCCCGTACAGTCATACTTCATTTTATATCTCCCTCTGTGTCCCTCTTTTTTAAGTTGTCTTTCCAATAACAAAGTTGTACATGTCATCAGTTCATTTAATTCAGTTATTTGGACCTTAAATGTAAAACTCACGTTGAATTCATTATTAATTCCAGACACTGTGTGTGTGTGTCCTTGGATGGGATGTTAGTCTTTATGTATCGGGTACCAATATTTTAGATGTGCTAATAACACCTAAACATGGCATTCTAGCACCAGTTTAAACTGCATTGAGTTGATGAAGTAGATTTTTACTGCTACTTTTTTTGTGGAGCATAAATGTTTATGTTTGTAGGAGGCAGTTGTAGTGAGAATATATGTGTCAGAGTGCCAGGATTGCAAATTCAGGTGTGGAATCTTCTCTTTCATTTCAAATCCGTACCAATGTGGAAGAATTTCAGGTGACACATTCCATTTACTTTAAAAACAGAAAAATGTCGGTTTTAAAACAAAACATTTAATAATATATTTTTTTCTTGCAAATTGTAATTTTGTAATTATATTCCTCCCCCAACCCCCCCAAAACAAACAAACCATAGACAAAATTGTCAAGACACATATAACACAAACAAGTCTAGAGTATTTTGTATTTATTTGAGTTTTCTAAGCAGAAATTATATTGGTACATACATTTCAAAACCAAAAACATTACATTATATGAACACTTCCATCTGCAGACTAAGTAGAACCGTTTTCACATGCACATTAATGCTAAGAACTAAATGACTAAATTACTCACTCACACTAGATGTGACGACATAACACATTAATTGATTGGCTTATATCAGGTTAAGGCTCCAGTCGGTATCAAACCAAATATGACCATATGCACACAGTGGAACGTTTCAGTTTTTTTTAACCTATGTTCCTTGGCAAATGTACCTAAATTAAAACAATACAAGCATTTTAAGTTCATGTAAACAAAACAATAGCAGTAGCAAGTAGCCATCCAATTGGATTTTTCTCTCGAGACAAATATACATATATATGATGGCAAACATAAAACAAAGGGTTAGAATTTTGAAATTAGCAAAGTCAAATGCTGAACTGTGCTTCCGGTGAACAATAATCAATTTCATTTTAAAAGTATTTCTACACTGATCCGAACACACAAACTAAAGCTAGACACCATTATTCTATGATTTTATTATAGCAGCCTGAGTTGAAGTTCTATCATTTAAGGAAGAAATATAAAGTGTATATATATATATATATATTTTTTTTTTTTCCAAGAATCAATTTTAGATTCTCCACCACCACTCTTAACATCCCCGTTGCTTGCACCTTCCAGTATTACTATATGGAATAAGTATTATGGGAAAATATGATTTAAAATGTACAGAGAAAAAGACCTTTTAATCTTACGGCCAGTCAGCCTATAAAGCTGCCAAATGTATTTCTGTAAAAGTTGTCTGAATATAAACAAAGTGACTACGTTATATTGTCAATGGCTGGCCAGTGGGCCTTCTGAACAATCTTCAGAATTTGAATTCATTCTATATATATTTTGGATGTACTCGATCGCTTATTTTTTGTAAATCATGCATTTTCTAATACCAGGAGATAAGAAACATGGGTATGGGTTCTTGGAGTCCATAATGTATATGTGCCGCTTTGATGTGCTTTGGATACATGTTATTGGTGTTAAATGCTTGCAGTGATACAAAATGCCAGTCAATTCATCTGGGCTTACATTCAAGTATAGCCAAAGCATAATCAGAGATAAACAGACCTTGCCGTATTCTCTGATAGTGACAATAAAACACTGCAAAATATATATATATATAAATTAAGTTTTAGTTTAACTCTCTGAAACTGCTATGTTAATGTGTTTTTTATGTATTATTTTTAACATTTTGTATGCAATGCATGGAAAAAAAAAATCAGGAATAAGAAAAAAAACAAAAGTTTTTTTAAAAAAAAATTGTATTTTTTTTTTTTTTTTTTTAATGTTTTCCAGTTTTCTACAATATCCTGGACACTGGTTGGGACAAGAATTCAACGTAGAGCTGAGTCCTTCAAGTGTAACTCCAAGTACACTTGTGTGATTTTAGTGGTCATGGGGCTTGGAATCTGCTGCTCAGCCCAGTGCTCACAGAGCCTCTAAGAAAATACAAAAGTAAAACGTCTACAGTGCCGATCCAAAGTAATTTAACCTTGTACGGCAAGTGAAGTTTCCGAGCTCTGGGCAAAGCTGCAATATCTGAGTGGTAGCAAAAGGGACAGGCTTTGGTCAAACCCCTTAAAACAGTTTAAGGAAAAGAAAAAAGAAAATGATGGCCCCAATTACATTTATCCTTTATTTAATATGTAAAAAAACAAAAACATGTAAACTGGAATTACAACGTCATATAGAGTAAAAAAAGTCTACCTGAAGGCTTATAGTCCACATAATCCGAGTCGTGTTAGTCCATCAGCCTTAATTAAAATGGTCTGTCAACAAATGTGTGCAGTCCCTAACTGTTTGGAACAAATGGAGAGACGGCACTCAAAGCCTTAGTGCACCATAACCACTTCATTAACTAAAGTTATTATAAAGCTCTGAATATTCATTTCAGATGTAGGCAAACTGAACACTTACTGACTACACTGAGAGCTGTATAGGGTTTCTACAGCAGTACTTCTGCGGCTTTACATCCACTGGAGATGATAAACAGTTTTAGTTATTATGTCTACACTTTAATCTTTTGGACCAAAAGGTGAACTCATTATGTTCTCAGTCCCAGCAACAAACCAAAAGAACGCACATGCAAACACTTGTACTTTTAAACATCAACATAGAGGAGATAGGTTACTAAAGCACTTTTTAGACTAACCTTTTTAAAACCTGTATCCGATACACAGTATTGCTGAAATTCTTAGTTAATGCCTCAGTTTTCATATGAAAGAATATTTGAATATTATTTAGTGGGAATGAGTAAAAGGAATACAAGTTTTGACTGCCCGGAGATCTGACATACTATTTTTAGTTTTATTTCTCCAACTAAATGCATTCATCATGTCTTTTATGTGATGACGTACAGTAGGAATCAAAGTGAGTCAATATTCATTCAATTATGCATAAACTAGTAATATTTTACCCCAATTTTCTAGAGACAATGAGACTATACAGATTGTGATCTCTAACTAGCTGACAATATATATTTAAATGAGACAATTGAATTTTTAATTCTTAAAATATCACACATAGTACTATCCTGGAGGAGACATAAATAGTTTAAAGCAGAATATCAACCAATCGTAAATCGCCATGTGTATCAAAACGACACATTCTATCATGCTTTGCCATGGCATCATAAATGCTAGCTTCTGAAGTTCTACTTTGGCTATTGCTGATCTATAGTATTGATACAACATGGTCTTACATTCTGAAACTCACGTTTTGTCATTAATTTGGGGACCAACGAAGAGAAAACCCAGAGCAATCAAGTTAAATTTTTTGACACAGGTTTCAAGAACAGAAAATGTCCTTCCTGTGGGTCATGTGACAAATATGTGATTACTTTGATGTGGCACGTCCTGATCAGATTCTCCTATAACATTTCTTCAGTTTATTAAGGCAACTTATACATATGCTATTTTTAAAGTGTTTTTATTACTTGCACAAGATATGTTACGTTTTTATTTAATTAATTACTGTGGCCTCCAAGCCTTTTTTTCAATCTGCTACACATGACAGTCGGAGTTAACATTCCCATGTTTGGCAGCATTTGTACCGCAAATATAGTTTACAATATTGTTAGAAGGAAATATCTAATGGCTTCATAAAACAGGTATATTAGCAATTGTCTGAATACACTGTAAATGCATAGGCACATATATTTGTGTATTGTACTGTACAAAAGTCTGTGACTATACGGTGGTTCATACAATCTTCCTAAATTGGTAACTGTATAGAGAAAAAAAAAATATGCATTTTCTACACAAAGTAGTAAAATATCCCACCGCTGCCACCATATTGCAACAGCTTTGCCTTCATTATGTAGCAAACTTAGATATCTGTGTATATCTATGGAACAAAAAAAAAAAAAACCCAAATACATGAATCCCTAAAAGTTGAATCAAAGGTATCATAAAAACTTTTATACTTTTAATATGCATCATGTTGCCTGTCCGGGTCCAGAATACTAATGGAGCATTACTGACATCAATGTAATATATTTCATCTCTTAAAAGTTGCATAAAATGCAGCCCATATACATTACCAGTAAAATATACACATAAGGCAATAATGACAATGGCTATATTCTCTGTTATGTCTTATACTGTATAGTCGTTTGTGCTCTGAATCACAGCTTGCATAAATGAGCAGGATTAGATATGTTGTACTCTTCCTGTCACTCAGAGATAACAAAATACTTCAAATATATTACCATGTATGAAGACAGCGGTTTATTTAATAAACAGTCTTAAAAAAGCAACAACAGAAAAAAAAGAAAAATGTGAATTCATAGAAGAATGGAACGATTATATGTCAAGTGGACTGACGATGGTGAAGTCAGAATCCTTACTGCTGCTGTCATCATCAGGGCTAGAACTGAGGTTACTTGAAGACGAATTTCCACCCATTAGAGGATCGGAAAAGGCCATAGATGAGCGGGAGGGAATTTCTCTCCTATCTGCTGCCTTTTTATGTCCCAGTAATGTTTCTTTATGTTTCACTTCAGAGCCAGAAGCACTGCAACTTAACTCATCTTGCTTTGGGATCATAATATAATCATCGGAGTGTCGGCTGTCGCTATTTCCAGAGCTGTCAGCTGTTGCCTGAAATTGGACATTTAAAAGGTAATTTAGGAATTTACATATTTGACTAATCAGATGTACAAATAGCAGGGCATTTAATTTGGAAGATTAAAAAAAAAAAAAAAAAAAAAAGAACATTCCTTGATTTAGAATGTCAGTCACCCGATCTTTGACTAAGGTGCTCGGCACATTAAAATACCAGTAAAAGGAACAGGAACAATACTAGAGTTCCTCCTAGAGTTAATGCAACAGTGATGAACAGACACGCAATCACTAAAGAGTTATATACGACCTTATGAAGTGCTGCAACTATAACGAACCACTTTCCTCTGAGTGGTGTGAATATGATTTATCTGATGTTCAAACTACTTACAGAAGACAAAACAATCTCACATATTCTATGGAATAAAATGGAAATTTTACATCTGGGCTTTCAGCTCTCTAAAATGTTTAATGATTTTTATTTTAATAGTGTTCAACTTTCCGTTATGTATTTAAAATGTGTTTCAACAGAACAAGCACATTTACACTTTCTTCATGTGTGGCCTGTAGCTTATATATATATATATATATATATATATATATATATATATATATATATATATATATATATACATAAAAAAAAGCTAAGTGCTAATTGTGCAACACTGTCTGCATGCCAGGTGATAAGCTGACAGTTTACCCAAAGGATCGGTGGAGCTATGGGTCAAAAAACCAACAGATACTCAGATGTGGTTTAGCAAAAGAGAGAAAGAAAGGCCGATCCATGCCGTATTTATATATTTGTGATGGTTTGATGTATATTTTTCAGAGGCCAAATGTGGAGCTTGTCTTGATTTCAGAATATGCACTATGACACAAAACATGTTTTATGCTTCCCCTGTTGCTGACTACATTAATAATGACAGGATTACACTAGAACTAGCAGCCATGGCAAATAAGCTTACATGCACAACCATATGTGTTTCTCTTTCTTTACATGTTCTGATGTAAATAAAGTCTTACTTTAAACACCAATTTAGTCTAAAATATAAAATAAAGTATAAACCTGATGATGTTCAGCCCACCTGATTGTTTAGGAAATAATCATTAGATGCCTTGTGCTACACTTAGGACACTATGACCCTGCAGAGAGCACTCAGGCAGTGCCCCCTGCATGGTCTGCCCCCCCCCCCTTTGCCCTTCCCCCACTGGGCCAGCCTGGATGATTGGCAGGCAGTTCCATAAATTGGGCGTCGCTGGCCCTTCCCCTTTTACCTTGTGCACCAGCATCCCGTGAAGATGTTGGGGGTTATGCGATACAGCATGTTCACTCATGTAATACTGAACATATACTAAGCCATTTCTGACATATCTTGACTATGCTTTGCCAGCTGTTTGCATTACACTCTCTTACCCCACATTTCCTCTTTTCTTTGTAAAATGGGAAGCAAAGTAGTAAAAAGTTCACTCACTCTTACAGGGTTATTCACTCAAGAGAGATTCAAGGTGTATTTAAAGTGAATTTCAAATTTAAGGTAAAATGAGTCAAACTGGAACAATTTTCTTTGTTAGTTATGCTTTCAGTTTGGCTACTCTGGCCTTAAGTTTGAAATTCCCTTTGGATTCTCACTTTAGTGAACAACCTTGTTAATATTTAGACATGAACTCTTACCTTTGAGTAAGTGACAATTTCCCTTTTGCTTAATCTACGAAATGGTATTGAAGCACTTTCTGGCTCAAGGTAAGCAGCAGCAGGGAGTATAGCACACACTTACCTCCACTGTAATTCTGGAACACCTATACATCACCATATTCCAGAGCACATAGTATTTTCTATATGTACTCGAGTGTCAGACAACATTTTCCAATGAATCCTGATAATGCACATGTGGTCATGGGCCGAGTGCAGGCAATTATTTGTAAAAATGCATTGGATTTCTGCCTGTACTAGCACAGCTTGTATTTTATAGAAATAAAGAAAAAACAAAACAACTAATAGCTAACTTTCAATAAGACATTGCAATCAATGCTTCCTTCTCTCTAAAGTGACAGTTCTTATTAAACACTCTTATGTTGTATGTATACTTGTCCAAGCACCGCTTTAATTATGGCTATCCCCCTTCCATTTCCCTTTTCTTAATTAATATAAAAATGTAAAAAAAAATAAAAAAATATATAATTCTAAAAATAAAACAAACGTACATAGTTCTCCTCACTTGGCAAATTAGCACATATCTCGTGACTTATGCTGCTGTAACGTAAAGATAAAGGGAGATTAGCTCTATTAAGATATACATCCCAAGTACATTGTATGTTGTTAAAGCCTATTTACTGAGGCTGAATAATTTGTTTAACTTCACAATTTTTACATAAGTGTGACTAAACTAAAACACAACAGCAGCTGATTTTGCGGAGACACTTCCGTAGGGGATTTTGTGGACGATTGCTCAGCACAGGTGTGGATTAACACAAATAAGCCACAGTCTCTCTACTCCCATTACACAAATTGACAAATTGAAAGTCTGGTTACGCAGGTCTCTATACATTCAACTTACAGTGATGACAGTCATATACAAAAAATAGGGGAATTATATCCACACCAAAGTTTATTTTAACCTATAAAATAAGACACATTTTCATTTACTAGATTTAAGAAGAGTACGTAAAAGGACTTATACAAGCTTCATGATTATTAAATTTCTCCTTTTGAAAAATAGGTGTGCATATGATATGCAAAGAATTCCAAGACTGTAAATATTACACTCCAAAAAGAAAAATGAAAAGCATATAAAACAAAAATTAGAACCTAAAACTCCCTGTGCTCAAAAAAGAATTGAAATAAAAGAAAAATAATACTTCATACCTAAATGTGAGTACGAATGAAGTATGGGATATTAAGGAGAAAAGCAGAGATGTACTTTATTCCACATAGTGAAGACAGACGTAGAGGTGAATATAAAAACTACCTGATTCTCAGGTGCAAATTCTTGTGTTTCATCGACAGAGTCACTGCCGTCCTCTTGTCTAAGCAAGCTCGAGCAGTAATGGTCATCGGTTATTGTAATCTCTTCATTCTCTTCAGCCTCAAGAAGGCTTTGGTTAAAACGTAGCGATCCTTTCAAAATGTCCTTTATCTGTTTTAAAAGAATACATCCATTTACTATTACAAGGTGAAGAGAAGTACATTGTTTTATTAGTTCACACTTTCATTTAGGTGCAAAATATTGTCCAATACAAGATGACAATTCTATTTAAATAAAAGAGATACCACAATAAACCTTTAAACGTTGCCATCAAAGCATCGCAGCCGATGTTATTTGCACAAGATATAGTAAAAGGAGGTCCCCTATCGCAATATTTATTCAAATATTCTCTTTAGACTGCTGTTAAAAGCAAACTCTATCAAATACATCTCAGGTAGAAACTACAGGTCTCTCTGCCCATACAAGTACTTGTACTAGCTTGAGAGGCTGCACAACAGCAGTTTTTGGGAGTTGTAGTTTAGCGGTCAGGTTTCTACAGCACAGAACGGACAACTAAACAACAACTCCCAGAAACAGATAATGAGCAGAAATTAACAACACAGGCTCAGTACAAACAATTAAAGGTATCAGGACTGTCCGAAAATCTTCATAGTTTTGGTCTTCCCTGCAGAAAAAAAAAGGTTAACTCATGACTTTGAATTGGGGGTTGATGCACCAAACATGAAATTATAGATATATAACAAAGGCATTTGACATTTTAAGACAAAATAGCCAAGCTACACATTTGAAGAAAGTTTCCAGTACACATATTCTGGCTTGTAATCTTCAATTTCCTTCAATATTTTCATTGTCAATTCTACACAAATCTCAGTTACACAAATAATTATAAAAATGTTTTTTTCCTTTTCTGCAGAGTAATTTGTCAACTATTAGATTGTTTATTTTATTTAATGTTTGTGTGGAGAACCATTCATTTGGTCGGTGAAGAAGGATAGAAGTTTTTCTTTGTTATTGGTCTAAAACGTTAAAAAAAAAATAAAAAAAAAATATATATATATATAGAATTGCAAATAATAAAATTAAAAAAGTTAATTACAAACAGAAAGCATGATGTAATATATACCTGTTTTAATACCGCTAGCGACACCTGTATTTTATCTTCTTTCTCCAGCTTTTCCTGCAAAATGACATCTTGAATGTTGCCTGTATTACACATGAGACAATAAAACAAGAAAGACATATGTGATTCATCTAATAACTTGCAAACACATTGTATGTGACTTAAAGAGATTACCATTAAGTAATGAAGACGTGTGAATGGTGTCTGGTTAACAGCTCTAGAAAACGACACATTTGCATTTAAATAGGTTTTTGTTGTTTGCTCCAGTTCTGTGTATTCACATATATTGAACAATCTGAAACATATATAGTTCTGATTTCTTTAAACAAAAATATATGACCCATGATACAAAATTAGTCTATCGCATCTCTCTTGTGAGGTCTGGAAGGGAAATGTACTATTTAGGTCAACTATAGTTTAAAGAAAATAATTCTTTTGAAGCAAACTGAGAAAAATCGTAACTTAGCTTTTATATTTGTATAAATTCACAACTCCGTTTGCCGTTTACTACAATTTGGTGTTTAGTGAGCAAAACCCATAATCTAATTATCAATAAAAGTGAAAAAGTGAAAATGTGACTCATTATTTATCTCCTTTACCTGCCTGTTGAACTTAGATATGTGTCTTATGGATGACTAATCAATGCTGTTAATGTCTCATAAACAGAGATTATGAGAGCTCATTTAAAGTTCAGAGAAACCTCAACAGCTTGCCGTATAGGTAGTCCCTGTTCAGGTCTCAAAAATGGTTTATAACCATGCCTCACAGGTTTTCCTCAAACAGAGGTAACATAAACTGGTGACATATAATGCAGGATAGGGAAGACTCGTATAGAACTACATCTGGTTTCTACAGTGGTAGTTGGTAATATTTCCAGGAGATGGGTTGCCAGACCCCTTAGCTACCTTTTGAGTATAGGAGGGCGGTTCCTGCAAATTTCTACAGGAAAGGTTTGAGGGCTAACCTCTACAACATTGGTTCCCAAACCAGTCCTTTTGGAACCCCTACCAGTCCAGGATTTAGGGATCACTCTGTTGTGTCCAAGGTGTTTTTATTTTTCTAAACACCTTAGATACAACTGGTAATCCCTGAATCCTGGACTGGTAGGGGTTCGTCGAGGACTGGGTTGGGAACCACTGCTCTACAAGGCATCCCAAAAGCAGCAGAGGGGAGTTATATGGCATCCTATCCTTTCAATGCTTTTAACCAAAGTATTTAAACTGTTCCAATCCAGCCTCCATATTGCCAATCAGACAGCATAGCATTACAGTGCAAGGAAGCAACGTACACAAATAGTGTCTACACTAAAATGCAGGGAAGGAGACCACAGGGCCGTGGAGATCGTTTATTACAAAATTAGTTATCATTACAGCAATACAGTATTGTGATTATGCATTCTATTGAACATTGTCACTCAGCTGTTCCATGTTTTATATACTGTTACTTTATTTTTAGTCTCAAACCTATCAGTATTTACTAGCTATTTGAATTGACTTTTAATTTTAAGACAGAGAAAAGATGCCTGCTACTATTGTTAAGAAAAAATCTAGCTCTGCTTAGCTTTTAAATACTGTGTGTACTGTCGGTTTTCTGTAATGTGCTGTTTTCTATGTCTTTTGCCTATTTCCCTGGTTTTGACTGCAAATCTGCTCTGTGTACGAACGTTGTATAGATTTAGCTACAGTCAGAAGCTGATGTAATAAACTGTGACATGGCGTTGTCTGGACGATCCCAACATGTCTAAGCAATGTCATTTGTAATTATTTTGAAATATGTTTTGACAGGCTCATTACTATCCAGCTAATCGCATTCACATTTGGATTCTTGTAGTTGAATGCAGAGTTTTTTCTTTTATTCTAATAAATGTTATTTGAAGAAAGTCACTAACAGACTGGTAAGTTCTGTTGTGGATTTTCAAGTATTAGCTAAAGAGTTTGAAACGTTTAGTGCAGGCTACGATACTGCACCATTAATAACATATATGTCCAACCAAGTACCCCTTACATTCAGCATTTCATTCAACAAGAATTCCGAATATCAACTTTACACATTCATTTCATTACATTCTCAAATTAAAGTGGCACTGGGGTCCCCCTTGTGGCACATCATGAAAATTTAGGAAACCGTAGCTGAAATGCCATTCCATGATATAGTGAAAAAGTGAAGATTTAAGACATTACGATCACTGGTAAGTGAATGAAAAAGTGGTGCAAAGTTTAGAATTTATTTATTTATAAAATATTTTACCAGAAAAGATACATTGAGATTTCTCTCGTTTTCAAGTATGTCCTGGGTCCACAAAACATTGCATTGTTACAATTAGGGTACAATAAAATACAAAAACAATAATGTTGCCATTTTCAGTAATCTGTACTGCAAGTAATTATTATTATTATTAATGCCATTTATATAGCGCCAACAGATTCCGTAGCGCTTTACAATATTATGAGAGGGGATTTAACTATAAATAGGACAATTACAAATATACTTACGGGAACAATAGGTTGAAGAGGACCCTGCTCAATCGAGCTTACATTCTATAGGAGGTGGGGTGTAAAACACATTAAGACAGGATGTCTGCAATCACCATGGAAACCATTGATATTAGCAGGTACATTCCATCATTTGGGGATTAATTCATCTGCAAAACTTTTCCGAACATGGCACTCTAATAACTCTCCCAATGATTTATATCTCAAGATAAAATGTGACTTTAAATTTTATTATTTATAGATATTTTAATTTATATATATATATATATATATATATATATATATATGTTACTAAAAAAAAATGCATTGGCATTATAAGTATTTATTCGCGTTGTTCTTGTGATTTATGATTTTACATTTGTTATTTACACAAGAATTGAATTGTTGTATATAACTTTGTTTTGCCTGAACAGTGGAGGTTACATATTTACTATTTACATTTATGGTCACAATTTAATCTGTATTAACCTTGGCTAGAAACGTCCTGAAAACAAACCATCAAATCAGTTACTGGGAATAAAGTTTATGTTGATGTCCCAATTAATTATTCTTCTTGAATAATTGCTTGTCTTTGAGCCTTATTTTCAAGAACATGTCATTTCAACAAGTACTCTATCTGCAGTAATGGGAAGGGGCTGTGTTCTGCTTCACCTGGTTGCAGATTTCATATACTGGTTTATAACACTAAATAGGGACTCTCAGGGCTGGAAGTGACCCTAATGTGATATAGATGATACTTGGAAAATACGAGCAAACATTTATAAAATGTAAAATAAAAACAACATTGGCTCCAATTTCTCTGCTGCGCTTCACATAACAGGAATAGACTTCATCAACCAGGTTCATGGAATCAGATTTTTTTTTTTTTTAAATCTGTGTTTTATTGAAAAATTTCCACAAGAAAGAAAGCACACAGAAAATAAGTGAAAAGTGACATAGAACATCTGTATCTCCGGATTATACAACGTTTGTGAAGTAATTTAGCAGTCATTCAACATTTGAGCAGATGTGCAGCATTGTTGTGAAATAAATCATACCATACACCTAAAAGCACTAGACTGCATTGCTCACTTGCCACTTAACTGTACAGTATTTGATTAGTTTAAGTACTTTCTATCTAAGCAGAGTATCTTAGTGCCCTTACGTTTGTGGTATCCATATCTTAAAACATTAATATTTCATGTCCGGTTAAAACATTGTCACATAGGTCAATACAATCGCTCCTGGGTGGGGGCCAAACAATAGGCCCCCACCCCCCATTTCCATTTAGGGTCTCTACCCGCCGCTCATAAGTGGAGGCCGGGGGGACAATAGGTCCCCCCTATTTTCCTTTAGGGCCCCCACCCGCCGTGGGGACCAGGGTGGGGGACAATAGGTCACCCCCCATTTTCATTTAGGGCCACAGGCTGCTCTACTGTTTAGTAGACATGCCACTGGGCACAATATAGCGAGTAGGGGCAGAATTTACTAATACTAACTAATCTTTACTTAGTATTAGTAAATTTGGCTGAAAGACCAATTTAGCTCTTTTAGCCTTTTGGTAGATAACTCCCTAATACTGTGAGAATCTGCATCTTGCAGCCGCGATATGAATGGATCGGAATTCAATTAATTTGAATGAAATTCTGATCTGAACAAAGTCCCGAATTGCGTCCTAACACGAATGGAGAAACTGTTCCCATTCGGTTAGGACGAAATTCGGTAGTTTCACCAGCATTCTGTCTAAAATGAATACGGATAGGAAGCATCGCAAGATCATGGAGGAAAGGTGAGATTTGTGGGAAAATTTCTCTGACCACTGGAAATGAAGCACATTTTGCTCCACCACTGGTCATAGATGGAAACCTCCATAAGACAAATAGTCCCTTATGTTTTAAAGAAAACTAGAGCAGAAAGGAAGAAATGAAGAACAGATCCTGACAGAGGGAGAGAAGAGGAATTGATTGGGGAAAGGTAAGTTTGGCATGACAGTGTCGCTTTAAAAGCATTATCGTCACAGTAGCCAACTGCAACACTTTTCCAGCTTCAGCCTGGCTGGTTTTCTGCATTGTCTTAGGTTTTCTTAAGCATAGAATCCAAAGAAAACAGTCCCCTAATTTCCCAGCCTATTTAGTTCTGTGCACGGCTATACGTACTTTAGAACCATGCCACCTTATAATACCCATAGCACTTATAGCTTCCTTACAGCCACAAGACCATAGTAAACCTCCTGCAGATTGTAAGCTCTTCTCATCAGGGTCCTCATCAACCTTTTGTACCTTTAACATTTTGTAATTGCCCTATTCACAGTTAAATTTCTAATTTTATAATAAGCCCTGAGGGATAAGTTGGTGCTATATAAATGCCAATAACAATAATAAATGGGATAACTATATCACATTCATCCCATCTTTATAAACATCGTGACTTCTCATATTTGTCCTTAATTTTGCTAGCCTGTTTCTTGACATCCAGCCCTAAACTCACCAGACAAAACAGAGCTGGAAAGCAGCACATATATAGGCATAATTAGGCTACTGTTTACAAATGCCTTACAAATGATATATATCCCAGTTACCCTGATTATTCCACTTTTTTTTAATTTTCAAACTTTACAACCGTTTATTTGTTCTGAACAGTCTCGTACAAAGATTTTCCTTTTTTGCTAGTGTATAACCAGACAGTGCTATGTATTGTGGGACCTGCACAGAATTGCTTCATACATTCCCACATTGAGTATTTTTCTTAATGTAAAAAAGAAACAAAACAACAACAAAAATAAAATCTCACAGAGAGTCAGTTTTCGCAGGTAATATGCGTACTTAGTTTGAAACATTTACCGTCGTGTAAAATAAAATTTCCTGCAGATGTACTAAGTAATAATGAACAATTGTATAACAATAGCTAAGCAGCATGGTCATTAAAAAATATAAAAAATGTTTTGTCTCCAACTAACGTAATAACTTTGAAAACATGTCTATTATATATTCCTATATTAATTCCCTTTAGTTAACTTAAACATTACGTCTAGGGAGCATGTTTAGGAGAGCATAATAACATGTTAAATAACAGCTCTTCCGACAGCAGTCTATCACTGCCTAATTTTACATAATTTGCGCTGTCATTGTATACACTATATCCTATTAACTGCCTTTCAATCTATAGTTACCGATTGTTAAAAAACTAAATGAACAAATACAAATAAATAGATACAAATACGACTAACTAAAGGGCTATAATTAGAACCATATAATTACTTAACATATATAAAAACGGTTTATAGATATCTGCATCTTACTCTTGATTCTCTATCTTCCATTCTGGTTACAACTCTCTGTTATAGTTGTAATCAAAATGACTCAACCCCCATTGAAAATCAGGTTTATTGTCAAAATATACAGACTTTCAGCTGTGTGCAATGAACAAATCAAACAAAACAATTAAAATAGCTCAACACAACACATGCTTCAAGTGGTTTCCCCAAATTCAACTGAAAATGCAACTTATCCAGTCTCCAAATTATTCAACCCCTTCAAGGCAAGTGTCTTAAGTACTTAGTACAGCACCCATTTGCTGTTATGACCTGCTGCAAAAGAGATGCATAGCCATATACCAGCTAGTGGCAGTGTTCCTGAAGAATCTTAGCCCATTGCTCATGAGCAATGGTCTGCAGTTCAGTAATATTCTTGGGTTTGCATGCTGCAACCGCCTTCTTCAAATACCACCAGAGACCGTGACAGGTGACTGATGGCCACTATATATTTTTCCAGAACTTCTTCTGCAACCAAGCCTAGGTGGAATTTTAGGTATGCTTGGGATCATTGTCTTGTTGGAAGATCCAATGACGCCCAAGTTTCAGCTTCCTCACAGACAGCATTATGTTTTCTCCTAGGATTTCCTGATACTTCCAATGAATCCATCTTGTGTTCTAAACGCTGCATGTTTCCAGTGCCAGAGGATGCAAAGCAGATCCAGAGCATCACCGATCCACCACCATGCTTAACCGTAGACAGAGTGGTCTTTTCAGCGTATTCATTCTTCTTCCTCCAGACATACCGCTTAGCCAAAGGGCCAAAAAGTTCCAGTTTTGTTTCATCGATCCACAAAACAGAATCCCAAAACATTTGTGGCTTATTTATATGATTTTGAGCTGACTTTTCTTGTGCTTTTTGGTCAGTAGTGGTGTACATCTTGGGAGTTCTGGCATGAAAATCTTCTGTGTTTAGTACGCCTTCCTCTGCTCACTAAAACCTCAGTGCCTGTTGCAAACCAAGTCTTGCTGCAGGACTTTTGTAGTCACTCAAGGGTTTTTCTCAACCTGCCTTCTCAGAAATCTGGTTGCAGCCATTGATAGCTTCCTTTTTCTGCCCTGTCCTTGTTTGTGAAGGGCAATGACCTCTTCTCTTAACTTTGTGGACCATATTTCAAACATGTAGTCAAACGTGACACTTAAGAAACCCCTAGCCAGTTCAGGTATTTCAAGTGTTCCAGTGCAAGCACACCTGGTGCAAATAAAGCATCCCTTGTTTTGTTGCATCAGGTGTGCTTGAGACAACACCTGATTTGCATAGTTGTGCTGTTGTGAGGGATTTTATTCAGGAGGTTGAATAATTTTGAGACAGGATAAATCATTAAAAGTTGCATTTTCAGTTCAATTTGGTGAAGCCACTTTTTGAGGAAACCACTTGAATCATTTGTTGTGTTGATTCAATTGCTTTTTGTTTTATTTGTTCCTTGCAAGTAGCTGAAAATCTGATTTTCCATGGGGGTTGAATAATTGTGATTACGACTGTACTTTTTGTCTATTACCTATTATATCCCATCTCACTCTAGTCTAGAACATACTCCCATTTGAGGAGAGACCCCATCTTGTCTATGCTTTAACATGTCGTCTTTGTGTAACTATTGTAAAGCATTGTGGAATATTTAGTATTTTTTTTTCAGATAAAAGGTTAGTGGAAATACAGCTTTATATACAGCTACATATTCATGTGTTCTGGAGAAAGTATGTTATATATGGTTAAAAAAAAACTGCCAATCATATTTTGAAAATAGAAATAACAATTATCTATGGCAACTCTTGGAAAAGCACTTGATGCTTAATGCCTTGTCTCTCTGCAGCTATTAGTATCTCAAGTAATGCAATCACGATCACAGGGCCTACAGAATGTTTTCTGATTAATAGCTGCTAGTTTAAACCATGCAAGCTCTATATCCATAAAACATATCCCCTAAATGGATGTATTAAGGTGCACCATTTTATAAAAATTAAGTGTAATTATACTACAGTAAGTAAACTGGAGCTCACTAGAAAAGATAGGAGTGTATTTCTTACATTATAAAGCCAAATACCGCAAATACGTGGGGACTGGTTGCTCAGTTTTGCTAGTAATGTTTATCCTTTTTTTAATCTTTAGATCATTTCTAATACAGCAGTCACAGGGACATTTCAAGGTATAACCACAAATGTTGTTGTGAGTACACTTATAGCTTTTATTATTTCTTTAGTTAATTACCATTTTGAGAAAGTAAATTTCTTTCTTGGGGGCGTGGCCGGACCGCGCATGGGAGCAGACGTGTAGTACCTGAGCTCCGTGCCCTTGGCCTAAACCACAAGTGAAAATCGCCTACTAATTGCCCCTAAAATGGTTCTGACTAAGAAGCCTATGCATCTGGGAGCACCCTCCACCAGCTCCCCTCGGAAATGCAGCGGTACCTTGGACAACTATTTGTCCACGTCGGCGGACCTCCGTGGCGCTGGCCTGCAGCCAAGATGGCGCCGGCCTCCCCTGGCACCAAAAGCGCGGGAGTCTCTTCCGAAGAGGGCAACCAGAGTGAGGCACTGAACTTAATCCGCCAAGAACTCACCCAGATCTCGTCCAGAATGCTCACGAAGGCGGACTCCACTGGCATGCTGAAGGAGTTCCGGGCGGCTGTACGGGAGGAGATTGCTCACGGTGGACTTGAGAGGGACGGGAGAAAAATGCACTCGCCTCTGGGCTCCCTGGATCGAATACATGGCTCATAGGCCGGCAGGACAGCGGGAGCGGGGGACCGAATAGACGGGTGACCGAGGATACGCGCGGGGCTGGGACATGGGTGGCTGGGGTGCTGGCGGATTCCCCCCTTCCCTCCCCCCCCGCTGTAGCCGTCATCTCCCCCCCCACCCCTCTCTTCTCTCTTTACCCTTTCCCCGCACCCATGACAGACCTTCATCACCACCTACTCCTTGACGGAATACAGGTACGCACAATTCATAGAGAGCCAGGAGCTCGAGCACACATACATGCACATAGACCGTATACGACAGCGGTCCTACCATTACGTTAGGACGATCACACGACCCAGACATATAATGAGGACGGGCATAGGCCATTCAGACTGGGGGATCGTTTGAGACAGGTTATAAAGTTCCGAGTGCGCAGTTGCGCCTGATTGCTTAATTCACATAAAGGGGCTGGAAGTGAGGCTACAACCATACGAAAGTGAGCTAGGGTTGCAGCTTGGGATATACATACCCTGGAACCCACGAGCTCTTATGCTCTCTATTCACTGCTCCCAAGCATTCTGGACTCTAATGACAACGAAGCCAGACACGAATACAGGCAAGGGGGAGGAGGTGATAATATAGTCCAAACCAGACCTACACAGACCATGCACCGTTATACTATGTGCAGTACCTTAAAGGTACTAAGATTAACCGGGACACGTAGTCTGTATACTGGAACATGTACTTCATACCATTATTAATGAGTACCTCAAGATCAACCATCATCTACTGCATGTCACCCCGCATTGATGATGATAGCTTGAATTTTACCCTGGCCGTATGCTTGACTTACGCAGCCCACTGTTTTACCTCACCGTTGGTTGTTTGTTTCCTTCAACTAAAAATGAGGCTTGCCTACTCTCTTAGGGTTTATGCATTTACAGTTCATAGATGATCCCTATGCATTTACTTCTGCTCATGTATTGACCATTATAGTACATTCTGCAAACGTTGTTACTGTACCACTGTATTGTCTTTTCTTTTCATTCATACCTCAATAAAAAACACAGAATGGCAAAAAAAATTAAAAAAAAATATTTCTTGACAACTTATGTGACTAACCCTCATGGCTTAATGGAAAAGAAAACATCGTCTTTGATAAAGCAGCCTTCTGCATCAAAGATGGTACCTACGATATCTTTTTCATCAGAAGACCTGCCTTCCCAGGAAGTTACCCAATGCCAATGGAGGGCAAATGAGGAGACAACAGCCCATTTACATTGACATAAAAGTCCTGTTTGTGGACATTAAAATCATGTACCAAGAAAATGCGGCCATTTTGAGAGAAGACATTGGCAGTTTATCCAGCTGTGTCATGCCACTAGCATAAGGCGTACAATATAAAAAAAAATAATTACAAGCAAAAGGAAGGCGCTATGTGATTATAGTGATCAAAAATATTTATCTATAGTTAGTGACTAGCATAAGGCGTCAGTGTCACCTACATGGCGCACAGATTTTCAGAAGGGTATCCCTTCACATAACCATCCTCATTGGGTGCAATGCTTTATTTTCCTCTCACTTCTCTCCTCAAAACAAACATAATCTGTTAGAAAGCCACTTCTAAGTAACTAAATCTGCTCAAGCCCCAGACAACAATCCTGAGATATATGACGCATGTTTCAGGGATAGTGAACAGGGTCTGTGCTAAAAGACTTTCCACAACTATGGGCCTGTTTACAACTTTGCTGGCATTTAGTGGTCGTAAACATTTGCTATTAACAACAGCAGTTTGCGTACTTCACCCTGTTTGGCCAGTAGCAACAGGCAAGTAGAGGCGGGCTCGTAAAATTTAGCAACAGGGTTGGAATAAGACTTTTTGTTTCAATAGGATGTATAGGGATTTAGCGGACAGACTCTTTACATCAGGCCAGAGGTTGGAGTTAACAAGTTTGGGTTAGCATCGAGTAATAATGAGTAGCAACAGGTTTGGAAACCAGAAGCTAAATAGCAATTAGCGGCTCCCATTGAAAATACTTAGCAACTAGCATTCAGCAGCGGCTGCCAATAACTCTCTGTTGCTACTGTTAAACGTAGTGGCTGGTTAGCAAAAAGCAGCATCAAGGGTGTAAACTATCCTTATATTTCTACCGTAGCGAGATCGGAAGCAGTTTGCGATCCCGAGGAATATGTGTGAGTCATAGAGGATAAGAAGAGCAGATCGTGTATTTTACTTTTCTTATAAACTCACTTAATCAGTTTGACCTATTATAATACAGTTATCTAGTGAGAACTACCAGAAAACATTCTCACAACGGTAGCAAAAATAAATACTGAAACATGGGAACTGCAGCAGTAAAGGAAAACAGCAGATTATATCTGGAGTTCCCACTTAATAAAGAACGTAAGACATGACAGCAGCAAAAAAGAAAAACCCATAAGATTTTCCCACTTTCTCAATAATAATGTTAGGCAGTTGTCGGCAATGTGAGAATTATTATTATTTTTTTTTGGTGGTTTTGTTTTTAAAATCCTGCTGCTTGGGTGCCCAGTTCCTATGGCAAAACTACCGGACCCATTCACATCTTCTTCCTTATATTATGTAGTAATGGCTTCTTGCAGTATACACATTGCCTGTCTATATGGCACTGATGTCAGAGGGGGAATTTTGTACTCTATATGTTGGCGCAGGGTATGTTGTTGTTGGTACATGGAACTGGGTAAAAGCTTTGGGATACCAGGATGTTCATGCGAGAGAGTGTAAGGGTTGGGGGTAGCTGCACTAAATATATGCATGTGATAGAGTGTAATGGATGAGACAGAAGCTCTTTATACGTGTATGTGACTGTGCATAACAGATAATGCTGTGTAATGCTGTCTACACATGACAGGATAACTTGATTGTGGTAGCTACACTCTATATGTGCCTGTGGCTGGTATGTGATTAATTGCATCCTGCAAGTGGCTGTGTAAGAGGTAGACATGTATTAAAGCATATAATATGGCCAGGAGTCTAATCAAGCACAGAGGCTCACTTGAGGCCCTTAACACGGTATGGTCTAATAGAGGAGACAGAGATAAAATATATTGCCTAATCAGACTGTACTTCCCATCTTGGATGAGACCACTGACAAGAATATCTTGATATAACTGGGAGGATGTGATTATACATCACTTCCATCCAGCTCACACACAGAGCCACATAGGGGAGAAAACTTAGCCTACTCCCACTGATCCACATGGATCCCATAAGGAATGGAGACAGGAGAGTGGCTAAAATCAGTTTGTATGTATGTATGTGTGTGTGTGTGTGTGTGTGTGTGTGTGTATATATATATATATACACTGTGTGTGTGGCACTTTGTCCAGCAGTGCATATCTCTATGTCTTTTAATCTTTGTTTATGTCTGGCAGTGTATATTTGTACGTGTGTACCTGTGAATGCAAGTCTCTATGTATGGGAATGTGTATTTGTAAATTTGTATTTGTGTGTGTCTTAGAGAGCACATCTGTGTGTGCATATGTCTGGGAATGTGTGTCTTTGCCGTTGTATCAATGGGGGCTCCAGTAATATGGTTTTGTAAATGATACTGTGACTTCTTTTTTTTGTAAATCTTTCTTTTATTAAGGCAAATAAGTTGGGATACAGAAGTAAAAGAAGGGAAATGTGCAAGTATAAATACACCTTAAGGAGATCACAACAAAGAATAACATTTCCCAAAGAAACGATGCCTCAGTTTTTTGTTTTTAAAGTAATGAAACTTAAACATGCTGAACACAGTAGTTGATAACATCGGTATTTTCTCACATAAGTATCTGCTTCATTTTATGTTTTAAAGAACTTTGCCCTCTCAGTTTAGCCGGGCGCATATGGCCATTATACACAATTAGCTTGACAGCCGATAGGCAACTTCTAATGCCAGGTCAGTGTTATTACAACATGACTGCTAACAGTCTAGTGGAGCTGAGCTCATATGTATACCATAAATAGGCTTTGACTGTCTGACGTGTCTCGACCGTAACAAGTATGGTTACAAGAGATAGAGGACATGCTTGTGAGATTATTTGGATGAGTGAGCCTATAACATGCATTTCTAACGATAGACGTACCTCCGTTGGTATTGTGTAAACAGGCATTATCTCGATTTACTTAGGTAACAAACGGAAAGTAACCAACTGTGGTTTAGACAGTGATTGGAGGGACCGCCATATAGCAGGGTACAGTGCAAGTTTAAGTGTCAAGTTGGGTGTCGTGATGCTAGATGGAGTATCTGTAAGTAGATATGTTGTGTAATGCTGGTGCATGGTTGGGAGCTTATCATAGGAGCATACATTATGTGTGGGGCCACATACTTATTTAAACGAGGACTGCATCGGTTTGGGGTTTCAGAGCCTATGTGTCAGCGTCTTTGTGCCTCTGGATAGCGTCCGTTCTTGGGTGGTGAATGGACAGCTTGCGTGTCAGCAGGTTATCCTATTCCTCCAGGGGGGGGCTGCATCGGTGGCTCTGAGTAGGTACAGGTGACGACTGATGGCCAGAGGCAGGTCAGTTCCTCCCTCCAGCTCCGTGCCTGTGGCAAGGCCGGCATCTTGTTCCCACGGACTCGGGAGCCTCTGGGGACCGGGTCCTTTCCCATCGGGACAGATCTGGGGGCCTGGTTGGTGTTGCGCCGACCGCAGCGGTCAGACCTCCGTCTGCGTGGGCGATGCATTGGGGTCTTCCCCTTAGTGGCCTTTGGCTCGGATGGGCTAATGCTTTGAATGGTGGGTTGCTTCATCGAGGTAGTGCCCGAGGGTTTCCAACTCCCTTTCCGGCCATCGTCTCTCTGTGTACTGGACGTGCTCCAGCTCTTTCGCTGTTGTGTTTGTGCTGCAGCGTGTCTGGCCTCAATCCGTGCCCAGAAATTGTTGAGCAGTTTGTTCCAGTGGGAAGATAGGGGCTCGGTATTGCCGTAGCGGTTCTCTGGAGACACGTGCATTTCGCTGGGCTGTGCATCTGCCATGTTATAGTGGCTATCCGACTGCAGGCATTGTAGTTGGCCAAGGTTCGTGCCAGTCCTCAGAGACCACGGAGGTGTGTGGATCGGAGCTAGTTGGACCGGGATAACCCGCGCCGGTCCTGTGGGGGGGGGGGAGGGGGGGGAGAGCCAGGTACCGTGGGTGTTGCTCGTCTTGATGGGCTGGGAGAGCGGCCGTCTCTCCCATGCCCTGCATGCTGTAGGCCCCAAGCCTCGGCTCGGTTATTCTGACAGGCACTTGGGCTTGAAGGGTATCCCCTGATTCACCAGCCTCAATAGAGTATGATGAGGTGGGTTGTGGTTCGATCCAAGGCTTTTTGCCCCTGTTTGCAGTCGATTATCGGGCCCAGGCCCGGGAGCTCACAGAGAGTGTGTCTGATCAGCTCCACAGCCAGGCTCCGCCCCCCGATACTGTGACTTCCGATGGCAGCATTTGGCATAAGGCTATGGGGTAGCAGCTCAGGGTCTCAGGGTCTGGTTATTTGAATAAATTGATTATTCTATTACGAAAAGAGGTAATCAGTTAGGCTAAAAGCAACAATGTTATTGCTAATCAGATCATAAATGATATAAAAAAACCAGAAGAGAGGTAAGGGGAGTACAATAATGGCTCTATTACTTTTGGATTTGAATTGTGAAATAAGGCCAGCATATGCCTTTAGCCTTGGCATGTCAGCCACTCATCTTTATAGCTGAGTGAGAAGTGTCATTGAAAAATGATCAATTCTAAAGCATTACTGACCATAGTGAAACAAGCAAACTATGATAGCTGTAATATAGAGGTTTATGCAGTAAAAGAAGGGTGTGCCGCAAATCTGCCCCGGGATGGGAGTTTTTGGAAAAGAAAACAAAAGTTAAATGAAACAATGGCAAGCTAAAGGAGGGGGGAGAAAGACTGAGAGGTAACTGGCAAAAACGAATAGATAAGTCTGTCTTTTATATACTCACACATACACATTATGGTTGTAGCGTCTGCAAGGAGATACAACCAGCAGTTTGGTAAGACTACAACCTGATAATTTTGAAAATATTCTGAACACAAGCTCAATGTGTCTGTACAGTGAACCTGAGAGAGAAATGCAAGACACGGAAAAAGAATAAAGTAGTAATATAAGAATCCATGATCAGAGAATATTAATAAGTAGAAGTTAATTTCTTCTATTTAACAGACCTTACAAAATGGATTTGGCACAGGTAAGAAAAAGTATTTAAAAAGTATTTTCTCTTAATTCCTTAAAAATCCAACAACGGTTTTGATTTCTGGAACATCGCTTACAGTCAAAATGAAACATGATTCTGAGCACTTATTCAATATCTTGAAACACAGACATGAATAATATGAGACTCGCTAATCATAGCAAATTCCTACGGGTGAAGGCACTTTCGTAATCCATTATCTGAAAATTATAAGCAATTTCAAGAACATTTTTTTAGATATAGGGGCCGTAAACATAATTGAACAGCAGCAATATGGCATTGTTGTTTTTTATTTAATAACATTTAGGTTCATTTTTCATTATTAATATAAAATGTACTATAAACGGAAAATAAATTGTTTAGTTTAGAAATAGATATTGGAACACACAACTAGTAAAAACATTCAGAAATCTAACTATATTAAAATGATCTCTGAATAGCTTTATCTGCTTGTGGATTATTTAAAATGTTGTCAAGGCCCACCCATTCGTACGTAAAGGACCTCTAATCAATGATTGCTGGGCTTATGCAGACAGACATTTACACTCACTTAAAAATGCACATATATAGTGAGACACCCGCACACACAAACAGAAAGAAGAATCAACACACACATTTAGTAATTTTAAATTCCATGCTTCTCCTTACTTTTTACTAGAAGGGTAGAAGCAGGGCTCAATGCTGCTTCCTGCTTTCTGGTAGTGGTGAAGCAGGAAAGTTGTAGACAAAGTAGAACAACAACCCTCCAGCTGTACCTTGGTGAGAGGCTACACATTATACAGGCAGTCTAATTATTACATACTGAAGAAAAATGTCAAAGTTACTTTGAACTCGCTTCTGCATAGTTTTCAGCATTTGAAAAGGAATTCCACGAATGAGTCTTTGATGAATATATGCATTCATCAAATTAGAATTAATATCCCCACATGGGTAGTTCTACAGAATATCTCCTGCCTGCTTGAGAACCTTTCTAGGACATTACTTGAGTGCCAGGGAGCTTATCTTTGCAAGATGCCAATATCATCAAGACATAATGTTAAGGAAATATAAATCCAGAATTATTCATATTTTACTGATCTTGTTTTCTATCAAAAGCTTTTCAATAAAAACACAACTTAGCCAGTGTCATCAAGTTGAAAATCATTGTTTTCAATAGTCTTGCTCCAGTTTTCTATTGATGTAGATGGGAGGTTTGCTGTTCCACCTTTGATTAGCGTCAAAACAATGTTGCATCACCGAAAAACAAGACTGACCATGAATCAGCAACATTATACCTTCCAAGTAGTAGTAGTGACAACAAATATTAGCGATAATACAGAAAGATTCAGCAACGAGGTTGGATACCTGGTGGTAATAATTTGTTAAAAGGTACAGCTAACAGCAGTTATTCACCAACAAATAAACCCTTAATGTCTGTAAGTGTATGTGACAAATGCCGCTTTCCACAAACATTTGCCAAGGACTCTTGGAGGAGTGTGAAAGGTGGCCTCCTGCCCACAGACTATGGGCCAGGTCAGCGACTGTAAAGACCCATATTTTATTCCCCCTGGTTAGGCACTTTCCATTCATGCGCATAGAACCGAACGCATTAAGAGAATTACTAAACTAAAACAACTTTAGATTAATGAAGCAGTTTTGGTGTATAGATCAAGCCCCTGCAGTCTCACAGTCTCATTGCTCAATTATGTTATATTAATTATTTGAACTTGTGATATTAAAGGAACACTGTGGTGTTACAATATTAGGAATAGAAATGTGTATTCCTAATGCTATCGTGTCATAGTCACCATTAAGGTGATCCCCCCCCACCAAGGACTAAAAATAAATCAATCTTTTTTTTCTGTTTTAGCTGTTCTTCCACGCCACCATGCTCTCTCCACAGCGGGCCCTGCCTTCTTGGTCATCATTCTTGATTATCTCAAGAATTCTACATTATCCCATAGGAAAGCATTAGGAGTCTGGTGCGCATGTGACTGAATGCTTGAATACTAGAAATAGCCAAGTTTTCAGTGTGACAAAGAACCCCGTAAAGAACATTAAAGTTTTCCACTGAGGGTTAAAAAAAAAAGGGGGACATGGCACCCAGACGATGAGATGAAGTGGTCTGGGTGCCTATTGTGCCTTTAAGCTTATGTATTAACATGTATCAGTCATTTTCAAATTTATATAACCATCGTCCAAAGATCCCATGCTTAATCTGGAATTCCAAAGACCACTTCTTCACACTGTACCATTGCAATTGGACAAAAAACATAAACAAACAACTTATGAATTAGAGCATGTGAACCCAATCATTCTCATTCAAACAAATGACCAACCTTCACACCATCCCGGTAGCCTACATGGAGGTTCTGGGTCACGGTTACCATTATAACCCTGGTTTGAGAACATCAAAGAAATGTTAAAGTACAAGTAAATGGAGAGAGTATTTGTCTTTTGTCCTTTGTTGACATCACAGTAGTATCTCTGGCTAAAACACTTATACCAATGCCGATGATTACAAGTCATTTGAACTTCAATAACATACCTTACATTTCTCTAATCACCAACATAGTTAATCATGGATAATTGCAGGATGAACTATTGTATATACTTTTCAGAGAGTAGAAGACTCTGAACATGTTGTATACATTTAGAATGCACAAACACACGTGTCCTCAATAAAGCCTGTTAAATAGTGTGTGAAAATAGAACCCTGGAAGGCTATTTTTAAGACATACTTGCATTTATACTTCCTTGCAGTCTTATTTGCAATAAATATATCACAAAAAAATATATACGACCACTAGAACTATGAGCACGAAGAAGGTAATCAGTCCTTTAGTAGCAATAAAATCTAAACTGCAAGGGCATGTATGGTCCATTAGAGGAAACGGGCAACAAAAAGAGATAAACGGAATGCTCACAACGTTCATAAGGAAAAAGACAGTTCCCAATACAAGAAAATTAAAATCAAGGCACAGAAAAATCGCAATGGATAAAGGGAGGAACTAGCAAACAGCCTAATAAAAATAGCCATATCCAATAGTAAATACATGTTTGAAAGGCAGAGCGAAGTGTGTTTATTCCAAACAGCTATGGACAAAGATTTTTCAGCTTAGCGCCTTTTCAAGCTGAAGAAACAACTTCTGTTTACATATTGTATTTTGCCATGAGTCAAAGCATTCATTAAAACTGAAAGCTTAGCTATATTTTAGGACTCTTGTGGCTATAGGACTTTCCTATATCCGTAAGCACATTTACATTAGTCAAATTCAAATGTGTAACCCCATTGTACAGCGCAACGGAATTTGCTGGCACTATATAAATAAATAATGTAAACAAAAATAAAAAGGTGTGATTATTAGTTCCGATTTTTCTGCTTCAGAAATGTAAATTGTATTAAATTGTTCGTGCAAGAGATCTAGAGAGAAATGTTTTCATGGTTACAAGAAGCATGTACAGGAAAGGATTTAATAATCATGTTTGCGACAAATTTACCTTGAAAATAGCATATATTTTGGCAGCGTTTAAAAAAAATAAAATATTCAAGGTTACAAATTAAAAATAGAAACCATAAACTAAACTGCCAAGACTGTGTAGTTTAAAAAAAGTGAAAAGTAAACATATCATCAGTCCTACAAAACTAATTAAGATAAAAGTTGAAACCAGGCATTCATTCATTTACAATTATCCCAACAATCCTGCATTTAGTGCAGAGTCTCTGTTAGAGACCCGTGTCCTGTCATCTTGGGCTTCTCCTTTGAGTGCCACTTCTTGGAACATCAATAAAAGTCCTCAGGCATATTCCCCACCATTCTTTGTAGACAAGGTTCTATACCAAGCAATTAAAAGATGTAAATGGGAAGGAGAAGAAAAAAAAGAAAAGCATAACTAACAAATAAAATAACATCCATGTCCATTAACAGGTACAATGACAACGTTTTGGAAGACATTTTTTCTTTGCATTTTAATAAAAAGTAAAAGAAAAAAAAAAATATTCTGACCTATACTACATCCTGCTCCCAGCCATTTCTTTGTATCTTCTGAAAACTAAACAAAATTGCCACAAATTCATGGGCATGGGCCAGCAAAGTCACATGGCTGTCTATTCAAACCCTCACAGATGTACTGAACAAGTTGCTCCCATAAAATGCTACAGAGGATCCACCGAATACAAGCGTGCATGTGCTGGCCAACATGTACATGTTCATTATTTGTCTCATTGGTTTCGGTAGCAGATGTAGGAATGGCACCTAAACCAGTTCCTGGCTGATGAGAACTTCAGAAGAGGAGAATGAAACTTGGGGAGAACTTTCTAAGACATTTTCTGAGCATGTGCTTCATTTATTTAATTATATTTCATATGCATACAATACTACACTAAAATTGGTGTGGAAGAACATTTACTTCTACGCAGGATAATATGGTGATGAAATATTTTCCTGATTTGTGTTCATTTTTTAATTCTTACTTATTGATATCATACGAGAGGCTGTCAAGGCAAAGTCTGCCATACAATGTAAATCATCACAGCTTCCAAGATGCCATGTATGGGGGTGGGTGGGGGATGTTCCATGAGGTTAATCTAAACTCAGGTCTGTCAGTATGATTTATAGCGTAGGCCAATTTGTGTCATTACAGTCTCGAACATGGCGAATTAAAAAAGTAATGTTTATTTTAAAGAAAATGGCACAATTCAACAGCTTAGTTTTCCTGAGGAATGTACAACTATGCCAGAGTGACTGTTCCTCTTTAAAGTCCCCCCTGAGTGTATCTTTAGGTCTATGTAACTTGCTTTAATAGAAAGCCTACACAGTGTGATTGTCTCCAGGCTCTACATTAAAAGTGATGTTCAAACTCTATGCATATAATTAGTAATGGAGGTTATCAGAGAATGCAGGTTTGCAAAATCCAGAAAGCTGTGAAAGTTGTGCTTTAGGCTCATAAGAGATTTTGTTTCTCTCATCTTTGATGTTCAAAGAACTGTAGATGGCTTTTATTCACCTTTCAAACCAACTCAACTAATTTCTGTATTTGACGTGGGGTCGTTTTAATAAATAAAAAAAAAAAAACTTAAAAAAAAAACTTAAAAAAAAGGATATGTTTGCCTGCAGGACATGTACTTTAAAATATAGATGATACAGATTAATTGTTAGCAAAGAATGGAAAGAAACTATGCTTTGTACAAGTAATTTTTTATGAGATCTAGTTTTAAAGTGCAAGAACGTTTAATGTAAAAGTTTATGAAATCACATAGAACTATAAAAACCACACATTACAGACAGAAAAAGGGATTGAGAAACTAGGTTTTGTTCAGTTTAATGAACTACAGTGGGACCTCTATTTACGAATTTAATGCGTTCTCCGAAACATTTCTTATTGCGAAACATTTGTAAACCGAAACGCGGTTTCCTATAGGAATGAATTGAAAACCAATTAATCCGTTCTGGAGGTCAGAAAAAAAGTCAAAATGAGCTGGCATGGAAACCAACCCACATTGCAGAACACACAATAAAAGGCATCAGCTCCCTACCTTTCCACAGCTTGATAAATGCACCAAAAAGTCCCAAAAGAACTGCAAACAATTTCCAGAATGGCTCCAAACCTCGATGCAAAAGCTGCTCCAACACCTCCACACTCGACGCCACGTGCGACCCACAGGCTCCAGCATGCAGGGGGCGGTTCTATAAACCTCCCAGGTGCAATGTATCCTGGGGAAACGTGCTTTGTATTACAAAACAAATTTGTAAACCGAGGCATTATTTTCAATGGATTTTCATTTGTAAACCGAGGCATTTGTAAAACGAGGTGCCACTGTATTTACTTTTCCTACCTTTTTCTAATCCTCATTTACATCTCTGATTTTACTGAAACAAGACTTCTATTTTTTCTTCTAGTTTAGCCCAGATAGATGCAGTTTTGCAATCATTTTTGTATATTATTCCTCTGACACATCTGACTTAAAAGTTTTTATTTATTGAATTTTTTTTTCGAGCAATTTTTCTACTAAGCCACATTGGTTTTAAATGAACACTCTAAGCACAAAAACAGAATATTTTCAGTTTGGCACAAACGGTTCACGTCAAAATGGTTGCACTGAAACAATGGAGTTAAAAGGTCAAAACAATAAGAAAAGGGCTAAATCAGTGGTTCCCAATCCAGTCCTCAAGTACTCCCTGACAGTTCAGGATTTAGGGACTACCCTGTGGTGTCTAAGGTGTCTATAGAAGAAGAAGAAAATAAAACACTTTAGACACAACAGGGTAATCCCTAAATCCTGTACTGGTAGGGGGTACTTGAGGACTGGGTTGCTGGGTTGGGAACCGATGGGCTAAATGAAAAAAAAAATCACACACCTCATGTAAATAGAGATTGCATTGGAAGCAGGATATCATATGGACGTAACATCAATGGGACACTTCAAGTGTGGCTCTGTCAATATATTAACACCAGGACATTGATTACAATGTATTTTCACAAGCATATTACCTTTAATTACACTAATACAAATGTATCTTTTCTCTATTCTTTTAGGATTCTGAGGACTAACCCAAATATTTTACATCATCTTGGAATTGCGATGAAAATCTAATTATGCGGTACTGTGGATAATGTGTGTTTTGTTTCTGATAATTCATGCAGCATTCACGATTAAACGCGCCAAGAAACATGCTCTACGATCAGAAAACCTTTCCAGAGATGACTAAAACAAGAATGTTCTGCACAAGAACACAACATTATTTAATGCCAGAAAACGCTTCAGTTCCAAATAGGGGCATATATTTTACAATATCATATTTACTTTAATATATGGTAGTGAAATGAGTGTTGTCCATTTCTCTATGACGCTGTGACAGAAATGACTGGTCAAGGTAAGTCGTTATTCGCGGATTCAGATAAGCTGTCTGGCATCATGAAGCTGCGTTATTTTACTCTCAACCCTTTGAGTGCCAGAGCAAGGATAATTAACACACAACTTAGCAATGCGCTGTGCAGTCAATCAACACTTAAAATGTGGCATAGAATAACAATTGTATTTCTATTTTCTAAGCTTAAAGGGTTTTTCAAACCTCCATCAGCATTTCTGCTTTTACAAGTGGTCATTGTGCAAGCAATCTGTATGTGCATTGTTTCTGCTTGAAATGCTGCCTTTATACAGAGGTATTAATTAACTTGTGCTGGGGGGCCAGTTACACCCCCCAACACACATGACAGGCAGCGTGGAACTCTGTTCTGGACTGACTAATGCTAGAACTGTGTAAATATTAAGTTGTTGACCGCACACACTGCATGCTGGTTTCAGATGTAATTGGCTTTTGTAATGGTCATCTCGTTTACCGTCTCTGGGCATTGTGAATGCTAGCCCCCTTCTTGTCCCGATCCCTAACGTCATCAGCATACAGTTCTCCTTTCTTCCCCTCCCATCCTTCCATGTCTCCGATCGCTTTAAAAGAAAGCCCTCCACTAGATTTTTATGCAAATTTTCCTCTTGGCAGCTGGATCTTGTGACCTCTGCTGAGGATTTTTTGGTTAAGCCTGGCCAAGGTAAGATCCAATATGAGTCTTACTACAACTCATCACATTCTGCATAATTACATCAGATTTTCAGGATACAGTGCATGCAGCAAATTCAGTACTTTTCATATATACACTGCGTGCAGAATTATTAAGCAAATGAGTATTTTGACCACATCATCCTCTTTATGCATGTTGTCTTACTCCAAGCTGTATAGGCTCGAAAGCCTACTACCAATTAAGCATATTAGGTGATGTGCATCTCTGTAATGAGAAGGGGTGTGGTCTAATGACATCAACACCCTATATCAGGTGTGCATAATTATTAGGCAACTTCCTTTCCTTTGGCAAAATGGGTCAAAAGAAGGACTTGACAGGCTCAGAAAAGTTAAAAATAGTGACATATCTTGCAGAGGGATGCAGCACTCTTAAAATTGCAAAGCTACTGAAGCGTCATCATCGAACAATCAAGCGTTTCATTCAAAATAGTCAACAGGGTCGCAAGAAGCGTGTGGAGAAACCAAGGCGCAAAATAACTGCCCATGAACTGAGAAAAGTCAAGTGTGCAGCTGCCAAGATGCCACTTGCCACCAGTTTGGCCATATTTCAGAGCTGCAACATCACTGGAGTGCCCGAAAGCACAAGGTGTGCAATACTCAGAGACATGGCCAAGGTAAGAAAGGCTGAAAGACGACCACCACTGAACAAGACACACAAGCTGAAACGTCAAGACTGGGCCAAGAAATATCTCAAGACTGATTTTTCTAAGGTTTTATGGACTGATGAAATGAGAGTGAGTCTTGATGGGCCAGATGGATGGACTGGTAAAGGGCAGAGAGCTCCAGTCTGACTCAGATGCCAGCAAGGTGGAGGTGGAGTACTGGTTTGGGCTGGTATCATCAAAGATGAGCTTGTGGGGCCTTTTCGGGTTGAGGATGGAGTCAAGCTCATCTCCCAGTTTCTGGAAGACACCTTCTTCAAGCAGTGGTACAGGAAGAAGTCTGCATCCTTCAAGAAAAACATGATTTTCATGCAGGACAATGCTCCATCACACGCGTCCAAGTACTCCACAGCGTGGCTGGCAAGAAAGGGTATAAAAGAAGAAAATCTAATGACATGGTCTCCTTGTTCACCTGATCTGAACCCCATTGAGAACCTGTGGTCCATCATCAAATGTGAGATTTACAAGAAGGGAAAACAGTACACCTCTCTGAACAGTGTCTGGGAGGCTGTGGTTGCTGCTGCACGCAATGTTGATGGTGAACAGATCAAAACACTGACATAATCCATGGATGGCAGGCTTTTGAGTGTCCTTGCAAAGAAAGGTGGCTATATTGGTCACTGATTTGTTTTTGTTATGTTTTTGAATGTCAGAAATGTATATTTGTGAATGTTGAGATGTTATATTGGTTTCACTGGTAAAAATAAATAATTGAAATGGGTATATATTTGTTTTTTGTTAAGTTGCCTAATAATTATGCACAGTAATAGTCACCTGCACACACAGATATCCCCCTAAAATAGCTATAACTAAAAACAAACTAAAAACTACTTCCAAAAATATTCAGCTTTGATATTAATGAGTTTTTTGGGTTCATTGAGAACATGGTTGTTGTTCAATAATAAAATTAATCAAAAATACAACTTGCCTAATAATTCTGCACTCCCTGTAGTTTAGCATGTTTTGGTTTCTTTGGGTTTCTCCATGTGTACAGTTACAAAAAAAAATAATATATATATATAAATCTAAAAATACTTTTAATGTAGAGTATGCCTAGAAAGGTTTTCCTTTCAGGGGTGGGGCCTGACTTTCAAGCGAGCCAGACGTGAAACGCTGGAGCTCCTGCATTACTAATCGATAAAAGGGTATTAAACCCGATTTACTGACTACCACGACCCACTCTAAGTGTTCCTGAAGGCAGGGGACCTCCGGACAAGCTGTCTGTTACTCCAAGTGAGGGCTTGTCCTGTTATACACCTGTTATGGCCTACTGGGAGCGGGGAGAAGCGGACGCTCTTCCTGCGCTCTGGTTCTGGATTGGGTTCAACGACAACCCCCCTCCCACCTCAGGACCGGTGGGGGATATCCCGGTCCCCTTGGACCTCACACCTACGGACATTCATCAAAATGACGGACGCCCTCCATTGCGACTCACAAGTTCTTTCCAGGGGGATTCCTGCGACTTTGTCGCTGAAGCCCTAACACGGCTCGACCAGAAATTTAACCAATTTTGGCTCAAACTCAAGCGACGCATCGAGACTGAGTACAGGAAAAGAGTCAGGAAAGGCAGGCGACCAGAGGCGCAGGGGCCTTCTCAGGGCGTATCGATTGTGAAGCCACGTGTGCACCCAAATGTCTGACCACCCAGGCCGAGAGCCACGTGGGGCTCGCAAGCCCTGCATCGCCCACAAAGATGGAAGATTGTCCGCACACAGCGGCGTAGCCCTATGACAGGGACAGGCTCGGACTCTAGAAGCACCTAAGTCGGTGGTATAAAGCTGTTGGCTCTCATGCGGACCTGGGGCTGGAGGGGCACCCGACTCTGGAGCGAAGCCATCTCTGGCTGTGCAACAAATATGCCGCCTACGGGCATCGGCTGAAGCTCAGAAGCATTCACCCAGAGACACTGGTCACTGACACCCTAACAAGCACTGTGTTTACCTTAATTTGATGTTTTGTTTCCTCATATGGTAAAATAGTACAGTGAAGTCACCTTTTATACCCAAGGTTATAACTTTATCTTGCCCAACAAGACCACGCTAATCATCACAATCTATTCGTTCAGAAGCAGGCATCACTAATCTTAGCTAGATGTTTCTTTTGTTTTCTTTGCATGGTTCTATGCTTTTCATTATATTCCTAAAAAATTGTGCATGTTCTCCCTATATGCCTCTTTCCATGTCAGCTATGTATTATGCCGTTTATGTCAATTGCTGTTGTGGCATGACAAGATTGTTTGTTCACCTCTGCAAAAAAAATAAAAATAAAAAAATAAAATAAAAAAGTTTTCCTTTCACCAGAGTGGTCAATCAATCGATTATATCAGCTGGCAAATTCAACAGACCATCCAATGAAATACCATGTTAAAGGAAACCATCTGTACAATTACATTGGAATTTGTAATATCTATCTAATCATTCAATTTGTTTTTACTATATGTACCGTAACTTAATGCTACCTGGAGGCCTATTAGTGTAAAGAACTGTTAAATAAAATAAAAAAATACTTTGTGGTTTAATGCTTCCAAATAAAACTATACTATAATATTAAAACAGAAACTGATTTACGTAATTACACGTTTCTGATCTTTAGAACTAAAAAAACAACCTATTAAAATACCCCCATGTGTTTTCTTAGCATGAAAGGGTTTTCATCCACAAATTCAAGTTCAATGTACTGATAGAAGAACAATTTTCATTAAAAACAGAAATAATGCTTTTCTTTACCAAAAACTAATCAAATCACATACATCATTCAACTCACCATAGTCTAAAATACATAAGATTGATGGGACATGTGTCATTGGTGTGAATAGGTACAAAAATGGTACATAAGGACTGTTCAATGTTCATACTAACAATTCACATATTAACTACTCAAAAATGAGCCAAGTTCTTCTTTTTTTGTCTTAGCACCTATATTGTATTTAAAAAGACATCAAAATGGGATTCATTGATGAAAATCAAAAGGGACATGATGGAAATGTTTTATTCAGATATTGGAATCTTTCTCACGGTCAGGTCATTTATGGCATGATTAATCTGTATTTTGTATACAAGGTCTATCCGGAATGTATCCAGCCATGTAATAAAAAATAGAGACATTTATTGAAGAATATACAAAATACAAGAAACATTGTACATAGGACAATGACACCTCCCTCAAGTCCCCTTCAAAGTAGGCATCTTGGGACCTCACACAGTTCTCTCTGCATCTCTTCCCCTGTTCAAAACATGCGCATCCCAGTCCACTCTCCTTGGCTGTCAGGCCACATCGTTGTCGCGCAAACCATTCTTGTTATATTAACAATGGCTTGACTCTTTCCGGGCAGACCTCGTATATTTTCGTCTTTACAGCAGCACCACTGCAGAGAAATGCATGTTCAGTGAGTTGAGCATCACGCCAATTCACTATAGGTGCCCCTTTAGAGGTGACCGCAGGAAAGAATAAATTTGAGGAGCGTCTCTGGAAGCTGTTTAAGCAGTAAGTCTTGTAGCTAGCATGTGTATCTCCACTGTTAAAAACAGGGCCTAGTGTACTAGTGCTGTTCCTTAATCTGGAATTTGTATATATTTGCAGCAGCACTACTACTGAGTTCTTCCTGTTCTGTATGTGCCCCCAATTTCCTTTTTAGTATCAAACAACACCAAGAGCTGGATCACAGACAATTGTAGAGCCATAACAATCTCTAGACCACAGAGTCCAGTCCAGTTCTGCACCTATTCTTGTACATTGTATTCAACAACAATCATTGGGAATAATCAGATCATTTTTCTATATTGTCACAGCTGGCATGTTGGTACCCTTTTCCGAAGGTAAATATTTTATATGTAATAGCAGCCACAAACAATATCTGAATTGAGTTACTTTTCTCATTGGAAACACTTTTAAACGTGTAAGGAATGTAATCCTTTAATCCATGAATTTGTGGCATCCCTCAGTATTACACACATTTACTACATGTTCTTGGTCTAAATCCATTAAAAAAAAAAAAAAAAAAATATCAGCTTACTTTACCTAGAAGGACAGAGAGGTTGTCTCTTGTTTTCTAGTATGTCCTTGGGTATGAGTTATTACAATGGCACGTATTTTACTGCACTGAGCAGAATTAAAAGGGTACATGGACACTGCTGGGAACAAGAACAAGTACAGAAACACCAGGAAGCAGGAAAAGGAGAGTAGGAAGACTTCCAACAAGGGAGCTCCAGGCATGTTGGTTTTACAGTAATGTATAGAGCTATTTACTACAGTGTAACATCAGATATCCAGGTGTGCTCTGCATGCGATAAAACAATGCACAAAGGAGAATATGCCACAATGCACACACAAAAAACATGGAAACAGCATTAACAACTGTGAGCAGACTCGGGGATGTCAGGTTAGCACTCTGGCCGTACCATGTATCCCTGACAAAGGATTAAAACAAAACAAACACATACAAAATAATATCATGATGTATTTCCCCAGAAATATTTCATAAAGCAAAACAAATAATATGCTCATAAAACTCCAGCCTGAATTGCTAATGCGAATAATCTACCACAAATGTTCATTGTGGCATGTTTAATTTATTGTATTAATTTGCAGCAAAGCAACAGGATTTTATATAACGGACTTCCATGGAAACAATTAGGCATTTTCCAAACAGAAATGAAAAAGACAGCAAATAATGTAGATAGAGTGCAAATCATTGTCTGCTGTACAAGGATGTTCTAAAAGAGACTAAGAATGTAAATACGATTTCACGGATTATTTCATTCTTGTAGCTTCTATCTCATTCATCATTTAGCCATTCCTAAAATTCTGAGCGTTTGTTTTTCTCTTTAATTGCACCCATACATATTGTATATAGTGTTGTAAGGACAGATACGTTTTTTTTTTTCTGATATAAAATATAAAAATATGAGAACATGTTAATTATTTTACTTCCAGTCATTTTTAGACAGCTAATACAGCTAAAAAACAAACTAGAACTCAAAATAGATTCACATATGAGTCCTGACTGTTAAAACACCTCATACGTTTAGGATTTCAATTATTTTGAATGTAGTAAATTACCCTTACAAGGTTATTCACTAAAGTAAGTAAGATTTCAAGGTACATTTTAAATTTAAGGTCAATATTGTCAAATTGCAGAATATCTCCAAAGTATTTTCAATTTGGCTAGTCTGGCCTAAAATTTGAAATTCACTTTGAATTCTCGTTTTAGTAAATAACTCGTTTGCACAATTTGGACTAAGATAGCAGTATGAGAATGTAAAACAGTTACACAATAACATTTATATTAGCAGAAATAAGACTCCCCAGGATCTAATTGAGGCACTTTTTATTTAACAATTTCATTACCTACTTCAGTCAAAGCTGCTCGTTATATTTAAGAATTTGTGTTTTTCCCACATTTAATTTCTGCAGGGAATTTCAATGTCAAGAACATATGTGTCCCACTACTGTAAAGACCTCTATTCGGCTAATGCTGAGTACTGTAAACCTTTGCCATATTTTTGAGATGTTATACTGTCAAATTACAGATATGCCAATTTCAGTTTTCACCAACTGATTTACATTTACAAGCCTCCCCAACAGTCCCACTTTTGGGGTCCTGTTCCATTGTCCGGTTTGATTTCCCTGGTGTCCCATATCTAGATGCGCTGTGCGAAGTGTACTGGGAGTGCTTCGGCACCATTCAATTCATGGTCTTGAAGACTGGGGGCTGGCAACGCGGCCGTCATTGGCAAGGCCCTTACATGGCTCCACACACCCTGTCCTGATTTCATTGCTGGGAGATATGCATTTTGGACAAAATAGTTTTCAAACTGCACCTTACCCCACCATTACATACTATTGGAAAAGAAGACAAATTTTTGAGTTTTATCACTTGGCTATCTCATAACGGATTTCTTTTTCCCATACATATTGAATATTAATGATGCATTCACATGTCAGTGTATCCTACTACTTCAAAGACTCTAGATTTGTATTCTGCTGCATCTCCTAAAGTCAGCTATACCCGTTGCCAGATTTTTGGGGAACTTATAGAATCAAATTAAAGGTGTGCTATTTGATTGCTTCGCAGAGAAGTTATTTGGAAAGATGACACTATCCACCTCTAGCCCTATGCAATATGAATGTATTTTACTTGCAAGCTATTAAAATGAAAAATGATGAGGTATTGAATGCATACACAGGTTGCGTAAATATAGCCACTCTTGGGAGTAAAGGGGTTAATAACAAGAGGGTTTAATGAAAGAAGTCAAAATAAAATATAAAATTAAACAAACGTTTGGCGGAAATTTAAACAAATTAATCAGTTTGTCTTGTTTCTGTAAAATGATAAATGAACTATACACATACAGAATAGTGGTTTACACTGTATCACACTAGCAGAAAGAAAGAAATATATCTGACAATGATGGCGGACAAAACTTGCAATTAAACTAACAATTCATTTATCATTTAAACTCTAAGTTCTCCAAATACAAGGAATAGCATGGGTGATACAGTGTTCAATGTTCCTACATAATAGTGAGTATTAAACAATATAAATACTGTGACTATTGCAGGATAGGCATTGAAATAAACACAGGTTAAGACTTATAAAAGCAAAATGTAAATTTGTTTTTTGTGTAAGTGCAATTCTATAAAACAAGTAGGAGGGTGATATAACTTGTTAAAATAAATAATATATATATAGCTCAGGCTGTTCAACCCCGGCTTTTCTAGTTGAACCCTGGCTTTCTCTGGGCTATGTTTCCCATAATTCTCTGGCAGCGGTTTCTGTCAGAAGGTTCTGTGGAATATAATTCAACAAAAGTTGGAAGGTTCAAGGTTGGTTATCCTTGGAATAGCAAACAAGAAAAGTATAGTAAAAAGAAAAGTATTTTACGGAAATAAATATCCTGTCTGTACATAAGGGTGTACTGGGAGGCATTAAAAACTTTTAAACTAGGTATCAAAATATATTGTTATGCGGCAAATCTTGTGAAAAGGATAATGCTTTTTGGACTATGTCATGGTACATACACTTTGTATTGAATTAAATATATATTTTTTTATTTTCTTTTTATTATTCAAAAGAAAAAAAATTCAGTTGGGCATTGGTAGGACTCGCAGGTCCGCAAACGCTTGGCATCATAGGCCTTAAGATTTTTTTATACATTGTTATACAGCAGAAATGCAAAATTTTTAATAGATTTTAAACAAATGTTTAAAAATTAGGTCCCTCCCTTACAGGTCAACCAGTTAATGGAATGGAAGCCTTAGCTGATGACATAGAGGTCTATACCGACAATACCAACAGCAGATAGCAGGAGAATACTCTAACAGTTTGCTGTGTCATAGCAACTACAGGGCATGTGCTGAGGTTACTATGATTATTGCTCTAGCAAGAGCGTCTCGTCCTTGCTAGAAAGCTACAGGAATGAAAAAGCCGACAATGAGAACAAAAAACAAACAAACAAAAAAACTAAACTAAAATACATGAAAGATACAAACAAATAACTTGGCAGACCTGACTATGACTATTTTGACATAATACACTGGCTACCTTACTTTGAATAATGATTTGGATCGAAGAAGGAAAAAAGTATGAAGCAGAGACAAAGGAAAAAGAGAATATCATAAGCAAAGGACTAGGAAGTAGCATACAATGGAAATTATGTGATTAAAGGACCACTCTAGACACCCAGACCACTTGAGCTTAATGAAGTGGTCTGGGTGCCAGGTCCTTCTAGGGTTAACCCATTTTTTCATAAACATAGCAGTTTCAGAGAAACTGCTATGTTTGTGAATGGGTTAACCCTTCCCCTATTTCCTCTAGTGGCTGTCTCATTGACAGCCGCTAGAGGCGCTTGCGTGATTCTCACTGTGAAAATCACAGTGAGAGCACACAAGCGTCCATAGGAAAGCATTATGAATGCTTTCCTATGTGACCGGCTGAATGCGCGCGCAGCTCTTGCCGCGCGTGCGCATTCAGCCGACGGGGAGGAGAAGAGGAGGATCGGAGGAGGAGAGCTCTCCGCCCACCACTGGAAAAAGGTAAGTTTTAAACACTTTCCCCTTTCCAGAGCCCGGCAGGAGGGGGACCCTGAGGGTGGGGGCACCCTCAGGGCACTCTAGTGCCAGGAAAACGAGTATGTTTTCCTGGCACTAGAGTGGTCCTTTAAAGAGTAGGAGAGTTACTCCATAATTAAGAAAATTAAAGGGTATTTGTCACGGTCCCTAAAACTCTTTTGAAACAGCACAACATTTCTTTCTCCCACCTAGAAAAAATAAACCCTGCACACAGGTTCCACACTACGAACCGGCCATCAAAACAAAAGGTGCTCCATATCGAAATGGATACCGCAACTACAAAAATATAGGCAACACTCCTAGAGCCTGATGGTGCAAGCTTTATTCAGGGGTAAGTCACCCCTCTAAAATAATGCATAATTAATGCTCATTTGAGACGAATTGTCGCATTATTTTAGTGGAGTAACTTTCCCCTGAATAAAGCTTGCACCATCAGGATCCAGGAGTGTTGCCTATACTTTTCTTTTTTTCTCTCTCACCTGTCAGTCAATTCTTATGCCGAAGAATTGGCTGACAAGGAAGAGCATAAGAGACCTCCCATAGGACATGTTCTGTGGTTGTGCTAATGCTGGTTATGGAGTATAGGAAAGGAGTAACTGGCATCACTCTGTTCAAATACCAATAGGGGCATGCAGCAAAGGGGGATAAACTTCACAGACTTTATTTAGGAATAAATCTCAGTATAAAACGATGTTTCATTAATGAGGGTCTTCAGCGTGTATTGGTTAGTTTCTGTTCAAACCCTGACATGCTGGCCATGAAACCAGCGTGTCAGAGTCACTTAGGTGGTCTGCCCTGCTTGAGGAAGCATCCCAAAGCATGGCAAATGAATGAAGACTCCTGGAGGAGCAAGGACAGACTGGAGGTGGGTGTTACAGAAGACAAACACCTATGAAGCTGAGGACATAGCGATGCTAGAATGGAGTTATGGGGAGTGAATATCTCAAAATTTTACACTGAATACATCCTGCATCCCTGTGATATACATCAGCCACTACAATAAAACAACCTGCCTAATATTGTGTAGGTTAACCTCTTGCTGCCAAAACAGCTCTGATGCACCAAGGATTGGACTCTACAAGACCTCTGAACGTGTCATGTGGTATCTGGCACAAACACATTAGCAGCAGAGCATTTAAGTTCTGCAAGCTGCGAGGTGGGGCCTTCATTTGGATTGGATTTGTTGTTCCAGCATATCCCACAGTTTGAGATATGTGGAATTTGGAGGTCAATGCAGCACCTTGAACTCTTTGTTATGTTCTTCTAACCAGTCCTGAACAGTTTTTGCAGTGGGTTTATGGCTGATCAATGTATAATGTATTCAGAGCATTTGGGGAGATATGTGTTATAGTAGTATGCAAATAATAATAAAATAAAAAAATTAAATATATATATATATATATATATATATATATATATATATTCATCTATTGAACTTAAACATTATATAAGTTATGATATAATAAGATATATATATCTGGTGTGCAGATTTTTGTTTAGCTTTGTATTAACTATATATATAAATCTATGTACATACACACACACATACTATGCCAGGCTTGGACCTTAATGTACAACCGAGGTGCTGGTAAACTAGAATTCCAATTAATCTCAGTGTAGACCAGGAGAAGATTAATGATGCCTTCAAAATAAAAAAAAGAACTCTCTAGGTACTCTTTTTTTTTTTTTTTTTTAAATTCTTTATTTTTTTGTGCACGTGATTAACAACGTTGTGAACTAAGCCACAACAGCTCAGGTTCTCATTTCCAATTTACAATAAAATATGGCAAATATAATAATGCACATTTTTAGGGATTATTATACATCTTTTTCAATGGTATAATACAATGGGGATTTCACAAGTTTGTTAATCGCTAGCTAAGGATATAGTGTAATGTTGCATTTCCATCTAGGCTTTAACAAGGTTAACTATTACGAGTATCCGACGGTGCGGTTTGCGGGATAATACAATAAAAACATAAAAGAAAAACAAAAACAAAAACAAATCATCGATGGGTTGCACATTTAAACAACAATAGGTTACACAAGTCTTCGTATTATATTGTGCGAATGTCTACTGTGTACCTGCTCTACCCTGAGAACCGATGAGCCCTGTTTATTCGCATGGGGATGTTTCGCTTGTGAGTAGTGCTTACGGACTCCACGAAAGCGTCGTGTCTGATGGCTAGTAGAGAGCGTGTGGGAATGTAAACTTTTTCGGTTTGCCCATATTGTGCGGTTTCTGAGGCTGTGGGCAAGCTGGGCTGGCCATGTGTTATTCACGGGGCATTTTGGTTTGCTGAAATTCACAGAATAGCCTGCAGATAACCCGCTGGTAGTTAGAGCTAATAAAGGAGAAGATTAAGGTATACGGACAATCGCTTGCGCGTTGCGCGGTAGTGGGGGCGAAAGGAATAGCATATATGGCCCTGATCTTATCTGCAGCTAGTGTGTAGGGCATTGCACTCCTTGGCGCTCCGCACAGTACCCGGTTTCAGAGCAATAAACATGGTATAGACCGGTTAGCTTAAACATCAACATAAAATTAACAATTCAACAAATGAATGCAGGCTGTTGGGTCTGAAATGCTTGGAGCATCTAGAAATTGCCGGTATTAAAGAGTCAAAAACCCTTAGCAGGGTAAAGTCGGGTCATGTGTGCCACAACAATTTGCGGGGTATCTCCAATCGTGGTCTGGGGTGAGTTGGATCAGCAAGCATCAGAGGTGAGGCATACGTCGAGCTCACCGACAAGCTCAGGATGTACAGTTGGTTAGTGTGAGGCCTCACACTCTCCACCCGAGACTCCGTGCTCAGGATCCTGGTGGAACATGGTGGGGGGGGCGTGGACAGTTAGGTTTGTCGGCTGTGGCATAGGGTATTGTGTGACAGTCACTGTAATTAATGTCCCTTACGGTGGGGTAAAGTCCCGAAAAGAAAAACTCACAGAGGCCTTCAGGTTGTAGTAGGGTCGGTGGACGTTCCGGCTTGTCCTCTGGGCACAAATTCGACTGCGTTTGCGTTTTTCCAGCTTGGGGCGTTCGGGTGTTTTCCTTTGGGCGGTGGCTGGGGCCATGTAGCCTGAGGGATGCCAAGCAGCTTCAGGATCGCCGGTGCTTCCTGCATACAGTGTAGCTTGTGTGTGTTATCGCCCTCCGTGATCACCAGAGTGTGAGCCGGGCCCCAGCGATATTGAACTTGTTGCTCCCGTAGGAGTGATGTGAGCTGCTGCAGGGATCTCCTCCAGGCCAGCGTGGCCCCCGAGAGGTCTGCATAGAACGTTAAGTTCATGCCCTCGAACGGGTAGGTCGGCTGGGCCCTAGCCGCTGTCAGGATTGCGGTTCTGTCCCGCTGGGCTTGAAACTGCAGGATGACATCCCGGGTGGCCGAGTCTGGGGCCTTAGCTGGTTTTGGGATGCGGAACATGTCGTCCAGCATCACCGCTTTGGCATGCTTCGGAGTAAGCATGACCGTGAGGAGCCGTCTCACAAAATGGGGCAGTTCAGAGTCCATTACTGCATCTGTTATACCTCTAATCTTGAGGTGCTTCAGCCGACGTTTGTCTTCCATCTCGGCATACCGTAAGTCCTGCTGCTTGGATAGGTTCCTCAGTTCTTTTACCTCCTGCTGTAAGTCTTTTAGTTGTGTTGCCTGTGTTTGAGTGGAGTGTTCCACAGCCCCGAGTCGTCCATTGAGGCCTGTTAAGGTGTCCCGGATTGAGGCCACCTCTGCCGCTATTTTTTTATGATGGTCCGCCATTAAGGCACTAATGGCCTCCATGCTCACCGGCGTATGGGCCGTGGCTGGAGGAGGGGGTTGTTGTCGGGTCGGTGGCGACTGGAGGGCGGCCTGAATATGCTCCCCTTCCGCTTCATCTGATGATTCGCTATAAAAATCAGAGCACCCCCCATGGAGGGACGCCATGTTAGGAGTTGAGGCTTCTCGGGCCCTCCGCCACAGCTCACCTATATTCGTGCCCTGGTTGGTTTTTTCAGGCTTCAGTTTTTTTGTTTTACGCCCCATCTCGTAGGGATGAGCAGCTGGGGCTTTTCGGGTCGAGTTTTGCCTGTTTTGAAGGGTTTTAAGCGGGTTTTTCCGTTGTTTGGCTCGGAGCTCAGCTACTCTGCGACCATCCGCTACCGTGGTCAGGCCACGCCCCCCCTAGGTACTCTTTAATAGTCTGTGCTTTACATCTGCTAACAACATATGGAAAAAACATTACATTATGTTTACTCTAACAGGAACTTGTATTCTGATTTTAGGACTTGAGAAATGAACACAAACACTAACAATAAAAGGTATAACATGCCTTCTCATGGTTTTTTTCCAGGTATGTTTCTCTCCCAGTATTATGAGCATTTTGTGCCGTTTGCCTTTTTTTTTTTTTATTCAGTCTCTTATTCAAAGTTATCTTATTGGCATTTTGCTCGATTTTCTATAAACTTTTTGTCATTTGTTAGGAGGTAGTTGTTTATTGTCCACACTCTAGATTTCCACTACGGTTAGAGCATGTGTGATGTCACAATAGGCATTGAAGTTTGGAACACAGCATTAAAGTGAAATGGGTTCTGATAGAACAAATTATAGCTTGTAGGTTTGCTTGAAGACATTAGGTAGAAGGGCTTACAGGCGTAAAGAGATGCAGACAATATTTAGATGTCATAATAAAACTGTATATACATTTAAAAATGCATGGGTATGTTTCAGGGTCTAACCCAAAAGAGGTTTAATCACAGTAATTAGCATAGTTGTTTAGTATTTCCAAATCAACTGCTTATCTGAATATGCTATTTTGATCTGAATGTTTTAATTTTACCTATCAAATCACAGTGATTAGCATTTTAGTGAATCAACCGCTGAAGACTATGGTTTCATAAAAAGGATGACTGTACTTACCAAGGTGTGTATTCATAATTTTAGCACAGTATTTGCACATTGCTTCTAAATCATTTAGCTGGCCTTGAAGATATGAAATTTGTCCTTCAAGATCTTCTTCCTGAAAGGATATGAAAATAAGTCATAAAAAGAAAGGATAAAAAAAATAAACAAAGCAGATATTGTTTGAAAAAAATGCAAATAATTGTTTTTGTGGTTTATGGTACTTCTCCTTAGTAGAACAACAAAGCATCTACAGTTAAAAATATCAATGGATCGTGTTGGCCCGACGTCAAAACAATTCACATTGCTTAGTAATATATAATCCATGCTTTGACAGTACTGTATAGGCTAACACAAAACTAAGAGATAGTATGTAATAATTAAAATAAAGACACTAAGAAATAAAATGGTGTTACAATATACCAAACCCCTCTGGATTTCACCCATCCATATTAATATTTAATATTTTGCTTTACACAATACTAGTTGTCTTTATTGACCATCTACAGAACTGGATATTTTGATTAAGTGGAATAATAGAAAATGGAGTAAACCTGGTTTGTAGGAATAGGAATAGCAGTGACGAAGGGTCAAGATATTGGTTAAGAAGAAGCTACTTTTTACCAATTTACCATTAATTTTACTGAGCTATGGGGGGCGGGGCCCGACCGCCATGCTGACCGGTCGCGGGGTAGAGAGGCTCCGGACAAAACTTGGTCCCTTGTGGCACAAAACCCAAGCATCACCGTAATCTGGGGGACCAGGAGATGTCTAATGTATCCGGGCAGATGCTGGAGCCATCGCGGTCCCTGAGATCGGGAGTTTCGGAGCCCCCAGTGGGCAATATGAGGCTTTGGGGACTGCGGCCTACGGGGGTGAGGAGCGGGATGGACGGCCGCCATCCTGCTTATGCGCCTGGCTGCCACGCGACGACCTCGAGATGCGCCTTGCGGGCCCCGCTTCCCCCCCCCGTGGACCGGGGGGGTTATCCCGGTCCCCACCGCTGAGAATCACCACCTTGCAGGGGCTCAACAACAAGCCTACCTGACGCTGTGCACCATACGCCTGGTCATCAAAATGGCGGTAACACAGTCTATGATGAGCTTCACATGCAGTCCCCCTCGCCTTACCAAGCGCTTGAGATGGCTGCTCCAAACCTCGAGCTCGTTGCACACGCTGTATGCCCTCTTTGTAGCACCATAGACCCGACAGACTCTGCAGCACACTGTGTGCGGCAGCATACATAAGGCCAGGACTGCCAACGATCAACTCACTCACTGCTATTAGCTACAACATTGCTATACTAATTAGCACAGAAGAGAGCCAAGTTCCGACGCTGCGGCCCAAATCAAGCTTCCAAACTGCAATAAGACACCGGGCCCTACCAAGACACCCCAGACAGCACGCTGAACAGCCCTTTGCAGCACCCCAGTGGCATGGGTTGAAACCTGGAGGACCAGCCTCCAAATACCTGCTGCCAAGGCCAGTGCGGGACTTTATACACCCCCTGTCTAATCTACTTCAGTTGTAGAGATGCAAATTCAGCTCACCGTGGTGCCTCATAAGCCCCTAGCCTCGGTGGTTAATATCCCTGTTAATAACTCTGTTGACAATCTATTATAATATCGTTTGTTTGCTTTTGATTATCAAAGTGTGCCTGTATACACAATTCTTTACTACTACTCATACTCATCCAGCTCATGGCATACATAGCATTATCCTGTTTACTCATGAGACAAATTGTGTTGTTCACTCCTGTCACAAAACTGCATTATGTGTAGATACAACCACAAAGCATACTAATGTCACAGACGAGCAGAACAGCCTGTAACCAGCCTAAGCGAGAACCTAATCTACTGCAATATACATAACCAAATTAACACAAGTTCTGCTTAGCTCATTAGACATACCCATGCAACTAATATAACCTTAAAAAATGTGCAAGTTCTCAGAGCCACTGCTATACATGTCTTTGTTTTCGTATTATTCTACACTGTTGTGGCGCATGACTATGTATGTACTCACCTGCACGACAAAAATAAAGAATAAAAAAAAAAATAAAAATTTACTGAGCTATAACCTACAATCTTCACACGGTCATGTCTCCTTTATTCCATCGATTTACCTAAATCTAAAACTTCTGTTAAGATCTTAATTGTAGGTTACAGTATGGATTCTCAATCGCTGTAGAGAGCTAGAGAGTCCAGACCTCCACAAGTCCAAGCAGTGTAAGAAATAATAGGTATATTCTCAGGTTACATAATGTATTACTGACTATGGACTGAATTTATAGCAGCTATATTTCATAATTATTCCTCTTCGATCAATTTTTAATATTGACAGTGGTTAACGGATTATACTTTGGACATTTAAAAGACATTTATAGTACTTAAAAAAAACAAAAACTCTGGAAACTAGGCCAGAATGGTGGTGGAACAACTGTTCTATAATTTATTTTTCAGTATAATATAAAATCTGTGTGAAAATGTTCAAGTATTTTAATGTATTTTTAATAAATAAAATTTGATTGACATACATTTGATGTGCTATCTCCTGCTATCGATAAATGGATCCTGTAGCCAGTATTGGCACCTTTGAGTCTTTTACACAGAGCCTAGTATGGCTCTGGGCCATGTGAGTGGTATTCCTACAGTATTAGTAAGGCACTTTATATGTTTTACAGTTCACACTACGTTGCCATTTTTTATTTTGTTTTAGGTATTCTATATTCTACCTTGCTACCAACATTCTGTGTATGGTTGTATATATTATATTTTTTATGCACGTTTTATACCTTTTTTCCCCCTCACTATATATTTTTTTGTACGGATATATATTTGTATGTTTATTTATACTTTAGACATCTGACTACCTAAGTCATTTCCCACATGTTTTACGAACACGTCTTCCATATTTTGTGTTTATGCAAACGTATCCCCCTGAGTCCAGCATACATTAATTGCACCAATACAGCATATATTCAGATGTCTCGTTCTGTCTCAGTCGGAGTCCCTCAAGGTTTAGTTCTTGGTCCCCTTTTGTTCTCTCTCTATACTGCCTCTTTTAGCAAACTCATTAATTCATATGGATTCCACTACAACCTGCACGCCGACGACACCCAGATAAAACTCTCCTCCCTTGACCTCTCCCCTGCTGTCCTACAATGTGTCACTAATTGCCTCTCTTCTAGCTCTGATGGGATGTTCTCCTGCTTTCTGAAACTCAATCTCTCTAAAACTGAGTTTCTTATTTTTCCTCCTCATAACACTGAGCCTCCTCCTTCACTCTCAGTGCAGGTTGAAAGTACCTGCCTCAAACCCATCCTTTCAAGCTCGCTGTCTTGGTGTCATTTTTAATACTGGCCTCAAGTTTGCGCCTCATGTCCAGTCTGTTGCTAAAACCTGTCGAATCCAGCTTAAAAACATTGCCATTGCTCTAGTAATCTCTTGCATAGTCTTCAATAATTTAAAAGTCCCTTAAAACCCATCTTTTCAGGATTGCTTATGGTCTCCAAGAGTAACTTCTATCTCTCAAACCTTCCTCTTGCTCTCTCCTAAAGGGCCACACTCCACTCTCACCTCCAGTTCTGCTACTTTCCCACCATGTCTATTTGCTGTCTCCCTCAATACCCTTCCTACTATGTTTTATACCCCACCTCCTCTAGACTGTAAGCTCGTTTGAGCAGGGTCCTCAACTACCTATTGTTCCGGTTACATTTTGTTATTGTCTCATTTGGTAGATTCCCCTCTTATTGTAAAGCGCTGCGGTATAAGCTGGCGCTATATAAATAATAACCAATAATAATAATAGTTTTTAAACATATTTCTTTTTTGGTTGCACAGGAATTGTTGTTTCTGGAGCTGAGAACATATCTTCTTGTAATTCAAACACACAGGACATTTTACCCAATTAATTCTGTGTATTAGTAAATGTTCACAAGAACCCCTTAAGCATTCTATATAGTAGACTTGCTGAATAAAACAACTTAATATTTCCCAAGGGAACAGAATCTAAAATAAACTTTGTTCTGTCAACAAATCATATTGATATTGTAGAGAAAAAAAAAAGTTGTTTGCCTCTGAATAAATCTAGGCATTTAGCAAATATTTGCCTGAACCTTCTGACGAAAGATAGAATGTATATGAGTAATGCTGATTTAATGATCATTCATATTTATAAAGGATATCTGATAACACGCAACTTTATTCTGAATGTGCACATCGGGAATGAAAGTACGATCGTTTTGTGAATTCAGCTGTTCTTTTAAAAGACCCTGTCATATTGCAACTGCAGAAATCATATATGTTATATACATTTGTCACGTGATGTAGGTTACCATGGTAACAATCCCGTCCAGGGTTTGTTGTTCTGCTCATAAACACCTTCAAAGACATCCTTAACCCCTTAACGACCGCTGACGGTTCAGGACCGTCAGCGGTAAAACGTGCGTTTGGACCGCTGACGGTCCTGAACCGTCATAACGGTTTTGGGCTACTTACCTGATCGCCGTCGGTCCCACGGCGGCGATCAGTGCTCCACCCGGTCCAGGGGGGTTGCCTGTCTGCCCAGGCAGTCCCCCTTCGGCAGATCAGGACCCCACGGCCATGTGATCACTCGATCACATGACCGCAATAGGTGTCCATGTGTCTGCCTGCAGGGGGACTGTCTGTGCTGACAGGCAGTCTCCCTGCAAGTGAAAAATCCAAAATAAAGTGTAAAAAAAAAATCTGTGTAAAAAAAAAAAAAATATGTGTATATATATGCTATATATACATGTATTATATCTATATATACCTATATATAATATATGTATATATATCATATATATAATGTCACACTAAGTGTATTTTTATATTTATATATACGTATATAATTATAAAAATACACTTATATTTAAATTACACACGAATATATACAATATATATAATAACTATATATATGGTATATATATATTATTATAAAATACAAATAATATGTTAATAAAAATAAATAACAAAAAATAAAAATAATTTTTAATAATTAAAAAAAAATTATATATATATATTCAGTTTTATTCTAACAGTATTTTGATATTGATATATATATATTTATATCAAAATATACTTAGAATGTAATGATATATATATCTATGTATAAATAAATAAATAAAAATAATACGAAATATACATATGTCCACATACATAATTACATAAATAATTTCATAAATATACACGTAGACGTCAAATATATAAATATGTATATATATTAAAATTCTACGTGCATATTTATGTAATATTTTTACCTAATTAAGTAATTTTAATGATTGCAATTTGAGGGACCTGCCTGCCAACCCAGGCCAAAAGTCCAGATAATTTAATTTGCTAGCACTGTGTTTAACCCTGTAACTTTCTATGACACCCTAAATCCTGTACATGGGGGTACTGTTTTACTCGGGAGACTTCGCTGAACACAAATATTAGTGTTTCAAAACAGTAAAACATATCACAGCGATGATATTGTCAGTGAAAGTGAAGTTTTTTGCATTTTTCACACACAAACAGCTCTTTCACTGAGGATATTATTGCTGTGATATATTTTACTGTTCTGATACACTAATATTTGTGTTCAGCGAAGTCTCCTGAGTATAACAGTACCCCACATGTAGAGGTTTTATAGTGTTTGTGAAAGTTACAGGGTCAAATATAAGGCTGGATTTTACTTTTTTTTTTTTTATTGAAATTTGTCAGATTGGTTAGGTTGCCTTTGAGAGCGTATGGTAGCCAAGGAATGAGAATTAGCCCCATGATGGCATACCATTTGCGAAAGAAGACAACCCAAGGTATTGCAAATGGGGTATGTTCAGCTTTTTTTAGTAGCCACTTAGTCACAAACACCGGCCAAAGTTAGCGTTTTTTGCATTTTTAACACACAAACAAATATAAATGCTAACTTTGGCCAGTGTTTGTGACTAGGTGGCTACTAAAAAAAACTGGACATACCCCATTTTGAATACCCTGGGTTGTCTACTTTAAAAAATATGTACATGTTAGGTGTGTTTCGGGGATTTATGACAGATAACGGTGTAACAATGTCACTATTGATACATTTAAAATATATATATATTGAAACAGCAATTTCCTACTTGTATTTATAGGCCTATAACTTGCAAAAAAAAGCAATAAAGCATGTAAACACTGGGTGTTTTTAAACTCGGGACAAAATTTTGAATCTATTTAGCAGTTTTTTTCATTAGCTTTTGTAGATAAGTAAAAGATTTTTCAAGTAAAAGTCCAAAAACATGTTTTTTTTTTTATTTTTCACCATATTTTATTATTTTTTTTAAATACAATATATGACATAATATATATACTGGTATGTAAAGAAAGCCCTTCTTGTCGTGAAAAAAACAGTATATAACTTGTATGGGAACCGTAAATGAGAGAGTGGAAAATTACAGCTAAACACAAACACCACAAAAGTGTTAAAACTGCTCTGGTCCTTAACGTACAAACATCGCAAAAACAGGCCGGTCCTGAAGGGGTTAATATGCTCTGCATCGTATTGACAGCTAGCAAAGTGATTTTGTGACATAAACCACAAATGGGTGGATTGTATGTACATACGAACTTAAACTTTAGAAAATAAGCTGGAAGGGGAACATATCTAACTAAAGGCATTACTTATCTTTCCTGCTGACAGTGAGTTAAATTATACTGGCATAGCAATAGCACAATACATTATATATGCATTTGCAAAACATAGAATGCTGGCAAGCAGCATGCAAAGGCTTTCTAGTGGTGACAAAAAATAATCAGATTTTTCCAGATATCATGAATTAAAGTGGCTCACCCCCCAATTTGCAAAATAAGTATTTTATAAAAGACAAAATATTCAATGAAATAGTCACATGGACTTTGTTGGAATTTCACTGAAATTCCAACCCAGTCAAAATATATCTTCTACGCCTGACACTTCTAGACACACTGGACGGAGCTACAGGCGTCTACAAGTGTCAATCTACCACCTGCCACCAGTGATGGCTGGAGCAATTTTACAAGTGTCTATGGAAGGAAGAATATGTTCTATCTTTTATTTTTCATTTTGTAAAAAGAGCAGATTTCAATATAAATTGGCATTTTTATAAATTAACTTGGCTACACCTTCCACCCCGACTGTCAATCAGACAATTGATCCCATTACTTCCTGGTTCTTTAGCTCAGTGGAGCAATTGCCCAGAGCACGTGTCTTGCAAAGACCTTTCATTGAGCTTCACTGGGAGGTATGTGATTGTACAGCTGTGGAACTCCTGGGCTGGTTTAGAAGGGAAGGGTTTGCAAAAGCTTCAGCCATGAGATCTGCAGCTTTTGCAAGCTGTTTTTAGAAATACTTCCTATAAAAACATGCATAATTAAATGCAAGCATATTTTTATTGGGGATTTGGAACCGAAACAGTGATTTTTAATTCCTCCCCCTCATATTTTGGTAGTAGAGTGTCCCTTTACTTGTCTGATAGGAATCCCAATGTTAATGCTGATACTTACTTAAAAACACATTTAACCTATTACAGCCTACATAAATCAATGTTCAGGGCACAATGGTTAATTAATACTAAGATAGGGCATCATTTAAATAATGTTCAGGGCAAAATGGTTAAATAATACTGGGATAGGGCAAAATGGTTAAATAATAATAATAATGTTCAGGGCAAACTGGTTAAATTTTACTGGGAAAGGGCATCATTTAAATAATCATATTCACATTTTGGCACGATAGCATATGCATGATTACTGAAAACATAACGACCCCATTACCCCATAACAGTACCTAATACTCCCAGTTGCACACTTGTCAAATTTCTCTCTTGACGAGTATCAGGCCAGCCACATTTCCCATAATACACTAAATACTCCCATTCTAGCAGATGACGGTCACTCCACATGAACAATGCTCATGGTCATTCATTCATTTATTTATTTAAAAAAGAAATGAATAGACCTTGGGAAGGTTTCTATTCCATAATATAACAAACACATTGCTTAGCTTTTAAAAACATTATACAGAGGGACTCAGGGAACACACATTGACTCACACACACTGTACATACATACTTTATACCAACCATGTCATCAATTATACACACGCTCACAGACTAAATATTAAAAAAAAAGTTCTTGCAATAGCACAAAACAAACAAAAATATACTCTAGAAAACTTTGTAAAAAAACAAAACACAAAAAAGATTAATAGATTAAGAATAATAAAAAAGAAATAATATTTTCTTCTCGACAGTTGTTTCCGTATCAGAATGTTCCTATGGAGAATAAGTGATAGATTTGCCTAGTACAGACGATGCTAAAGGATGGAACAAGCCTTACTCAAAATAGTCATTGTTTGTGTGTGTCTAATACATATGCATTTATTTTATACATATGGATACACGCTCATCGTTAAAGTATAAACTGCAGTCAAACATTTCTGCGTAATTAAACACAGTGTTTATGGGGTTGAATGTAAACGCTTGCCATTATGATACACAAGTGTAGAGGGTGCAAGCTATTTACAGAGGGGAATGCCTCAGCAGAGCTTCTGGGATTGAACACAGATGAAGCAATATGAGCAGATGGGATGCTCCTAAGAGTATTAATGGTAGCTTAAGGTTCTGCTTACCACTTCATTTACAAAATAATTCAATGACGACTAATAGGAGCAGATCCAAATAATGAGGTACAAAAATGCCCATGTAAGCTAGTTTTGCAAGAGTGGATACAGAGCTATGTCAAGCAAATTTCAGCAAACAGAGTCTACAGTTAGTGTTAATTAAGGGGGGAAATAATGGACAAATACCGTAAAATGTATCGACCAGGTGAAGAGCAAAAACTTGGATGGAAAGTCTGGATCAGGCTTCCCCAAACCCCAGCCCTCCAGATGTTGCTGAACTACAACTCCCATGATTCTATGAATGAAATAGGCTGAGAATCATGGGAGTTGTAGTTCAGCAACATCTGGAGGGCTGGAATTTGGGGAAGCCTGGTCTAGATGTTTCAACTGTGCTGAAACTATCTATCTCCTCCAGATATATTCATCTTGCACCATGTCTAAAAGTGGACTTTCAGTGGTGGCACTTTAATGTTGCTTCATCACAAAACCATCAAAGCATTAGTACGCCAAATGGCTCACAACCATCTTTGTTGCTTCTTCGGTGATAATCCCTGTCTCCACTCCAGTTCTCAGAACGCAGCCACTTACAATCTTTGCTGAGAAATCTGGTTACATAAGTGATATTTTATAACTTCCATAAATTTTCTAGTGATAAACTACATTCAAACTACTGATTCTGAAACTTTCACACTATGCACTCTGATTGGCCAACTTCAGAAAGCATCTGGACATTGCTCCTAAGGAAACTCCGTCATGATTTTGCATCCCCACAGTATTGGCTTCTAGCATACACTCATGCATCTTTCCAGGCACAATCACACTTAGACTGGTGCAAGCAGAAGAGCCCTGTTACCCACAACATATTTTGGAGTTATTCATTGAATTATATTCTCCTGGAGGTAAAGTGGGTGAATGGGGCAGGAGGTTGGACATTGCACATTGCATGTGTTGTTGCAGGCCAGAGTACACCTTAAAGATGGAGTTATGACAACATGCCATGAATCCCATTATAAAATGCGCTGGGCACATGGAACCAGTGAAACAAATGTAAGCCCAGCATAAATGCACTGCCTTCTCCATCCAGACACTAAACAACCAGGAATCAAGTTGTCCTACAATTGGGGGAAAAAGTAGGAATTGGGAATTTATTTTGGGGTTGTATTTAGGTGGGCGCGTGCTACGTTCAAGGCATATTTATTTAATTTCAAAATTGTTTACCAGGAAAAGTACAATGTGATTGTTCTATTTTACAAATGTGCCCTGGGACACAAATAATATCCTGATAGAGTCTGCTTATCAATCTGTAAAGCTTAATCTAGTTATCAGAGGTTTGCTCCATGATTTGGAAGACACAGGACACAAGAGTGAGTTAGGAAGTATCTCCCCCTTCTCTTGTATACGGCCACATGTAGGCAGCTGCTTACTCAACCTGCTGGCCAATCCAACCCTGGTATGTATGCTTATGAAAGAGAGTGCATGTCCATCAGGGTTATTCACTAAAGCGAGAATTCAGATTGAATTCAAAGAGAATATCAAATTTACTTAAATCACTTTGAATTCTCATTTTACCCTGTATGTGTATAATCATAAGAGGCAATAGTAGAGGAAACAAAGAGAAGACTTGCAAATGGAAAGGATGACAGTATTTCCAGCAAAATTCTAAAGTTTCTAGACTGTGAAGATTGCACCTAATTTATGCAAGGTAGGGTTGTACTTTAACACTCATGGATCTAATATTCTGAGACTCTAATGGTCAGATGCTCAGTTACTGGATTACATGACGTCACATGACGTCACACTCCATGTTCTTGACACCCTGCTTCATTGACCATTGTTCCAGTGCCCCTGGACTAAGGTTAATTTGTTCCAAAAATAGTACTGCAGAGTCCCTAGTACCACTTTAACCAGCTCTTTCTGATTCCTGCTTTTTAAATGGACACTATAGTCACCTGAACAACTTTATCTTAATGAAGCAGTTTTGGTGTATAGAACATGCCCCTGCAGCCTCACTGCTCAATCCTCTGCCATTTAGGAGTTAAATCCCTTTGTTTATGAACCTTAGTCACACCTCCCTGCATGTGACTTGCACAGCCTTCCATAAACACTTCCTGTAAAGAGAGCCCTATTTAGTCTTTCTTCATTGCAAGTTCTGTTTAATTAAGATTTTCTTATCCCGTGCTATGTTAATAGCTTGCTAGACCCTGGAAGAGAATCCTGTATATGATTAAAGTTCAATCTAGAGATTGAGATACAATTATTTAAGGTAAATTACATCTGTTTGAAAGTGAAAGCAGTTTTTTTTTTCATCCAGGCTCTGTCAATCATAGCCAGGGGAGGTGTGGCTAGGGCTGCATAAACAGAAACAACGTGATTTAACTCCTAAATGACAGTGAATTGAGCAGTGAAATTGCAGGGGAATGATCTATACACTAAGACTGCTTTATTTAGCTAAAGTAATTTAGGTTCCTTTAAAGTTCAGTGGGTTTCTTACTTTCAACAGTACTGCGGCCTCAAGCAGGCCAAGGGGTCAACATTCTCATTGGTGTACCTCAGGAAAGAGGTTTAAGGCTAGTTAGGAGGCTTTAAGGAAGACTGTAGAGTCAGGAATACAAACTATAGTGTCCCTTTAAGGTTCAGGTGCACCTACCTTTAAGTTGCCATAACATGTATCTGACCACTATCATTCAGGGAATGACAGCGCAAATCATCTTGGTGGCAAATATCCCCCTAATTCCCAAATCCTAACTACTTCAAACACTAAAGAAATCTAAAATGTACCTAACATATGCCTAATACTATTCTCACTCTAACTTAGCCCTCAAACCCAACTGACGTCTAGCATTATTGTGATTAATAGTGGTATAATGAAGCTGAATCCTTATAAATGAAGTAACATTGCTGTATTGCTACAGTAGTATCTGCATTAAAAACGTTCTTGTTTAGAGGTCACACAATCACTCCAGTACATCCCTAGCATGTTTACAGAAGGTGAGTGGGGACTAACCGAAGGGCAAGCTATTGAAGTCTCTCTGAGCTTCTGCTTTTCGAAAGACTGGCGCTCTGTAAGTTCCGTGCGGAACCAGAACCGATCAGAAATGCATTGTGCGTGGACCGGCTATATTTTTCTCAGACACTCAATATTATGAACGTCTGTGACTTTAGAAAAAGCTAAACAAGTTATCACATTGTTTTTTTTTTTGTTGCAAAATGCATCACATAAACAGCTTTACTACTTTTCACTATACATAATTCTTTCTCAGTAAATGGCACAAGTCCATGCAAAGCTGATCCCCATCCAAAACGGTTTTGTGTTAAATGAAGCTTTTGTTTGCCATATTGCCAAATAGCTCATTAATATTGAAGCCTGTTCTACTTTCAGGCCTCTTTGGAAAAGAAAAACAAAATAAAAAATAAATAAATAAAAAAACACTCCATAAAACTTCAATCCGCAATACATTTTTAAGAAAGGGAAAACACCCTTAAGGGATTTCAAATTATTGCTAAGTACAGAAAAGGCGGATTAAAACAACACATACTTTGTTGTGGAGTTCAGCTATGTGTAGCTACTATGGTGCAAAAATCTTTGGGTGAAGTTCTGTATTGTTTTTTGTTAAATTATTTTGGGAGCAGTTTGACAAAAACGTTGCCTCCTTGCCACATACAGAAAATTACACTTCTGCATTATTCGAGAGCACTGGGGATGCGTTATTAAATAGTTCAATATCACTAGGTTTAGCAGGGATACAAGTATACTTTTAAAAGTAAATATTTTCCGGTAAGTATGTCAACATCTTCTCAGTGGTCTTATGTGTTCCCAACTTGCCCCGTTATAGTCTATAATGAATATGGCGGCGAGGCTCATCTTCCTGTCCGCCCGCACCTCCCACGCCTCCCCTCTGTCAGTCCCTACATTGGCTACATGTTGGATATAGGGCTCAATTTAAGATCCTGGTACTGCTTACAAATCTCCACACAAAGCTGATCCAACCTACTTATCCTCACTAATAGATAAATAGGTAGTCTAGGCCCCTACGCTCTGCTGGAGACCTACGTCTCTATCCTCTGTCCGTACTCCCACCTCTAATGCTCGCCTTAAAGACTTCTCTAGGGATGCACCATTCCTATGGAACACCCTAACCCCATAGGCAGGAGCAGCCTATTGCATTAGGGTGTGCACCGCGTGTATATGTATTTTTATATATATATACACACACACACATATATGTATATATACATACACACACACAAATATATATATATATATATATATATATACACAAATACAAATATACATAGGTGCAGTGTGTGTTTGTGAGGGGTGCAGCGTGTAAGGGGTGCAGTGTGTGTGATTGCAAGGGGTACAGTGTGTGTGTAATTGTTAAGGGTACAGTGTGTGTGATTGTGAGGGGTGCAGTGTGTCTGATTGTGAGGGGTACAGTGTGTGTGGGTACAGTGTGTGTAATTGTGAGGGGTGCAGTATGTGTGGGGTACAGTGTGTGTAATTGTGATGGGTGCAGTGTGTGTGATTGTGAGCAGTGGTGTATCCTGGTTTTGTGCTGCCCTAGGCAGGACAAAACTCAGGCGCCCCCGCCCCATCCCCCCCAACCCAACCCTACCACCCTGCCCCGCATTCTAAATACATACACACACACACACATGCACTGACAAACACATACTCACTAACAGACACTCATTCACTAACAGGCAAACACACTCACACTCACTAACAGACACACACTAACAGACAGGCACACACTGACAGACAGACACACACTAAGAGACACACACTAAAAGACAGACACTAAGAGACAGACACTAACAGACACACACTAAGAGACACACACTAAGAGACACACACTTACAGACACACACTAACAGACACACACTAACACTAAGAGACCGACACTAAGAGACAGACAGTAACAGACACACACTAACACTAAGAGACAGACACTAACAGGCAGACACTAACAGACGCACACTAACAGACGCACACTAAGAGACAGACACTAAGAGACAGACACTAAGAGACAGATACTAAGAGACAGACACTAAGAGACAGACACTAACAGGCGCACACTAACAGGCGCACACTAACAGACGCACACTAAGAGACGCACACTAACAGACGCACACTAAGAGACGCACACTAAGAGACGCACACTAAGAGATGCACACTAAGAGACAGACACTAAGAGACAGACACTAAGAGACAGACACTAAGAGACAGACACTAAGAGACAGACACTAAGAGACAGATACTAAGAGACAGACACTAACAGGCGCACACTAACAGGCGCACACTAACAGGCGCACACTAACAGGTGCACACTAACAGACGCACACTAACAGACGCACACTAACAGACGCACACTAAGAGACAGACACTAACACTAAGAGACAGACACTAAGAGACAGACACTAACAGGCGCACACTAACAGACGCACACTAACAGACGCACACTAAGAGACAGACACTAAGAGACAGATACTAAGAGACAGACACTAACAGGCGCACACTAACAGGCGCACACTAACAGGCGCACACTAACAGACGCACACTAACAGACGCACACTAACAGACGCACACTAACAGACGCACACTAACAGACGCACACTAACAGGCGCACACTAACAGGCGCACACTAACAGGCGCACACTAACAGACGCACACTAACAGACGCACACTAAGAGACAGTGTCTGTTAGTGTGCGTCTGTTAGTGTGCGTCTGTTAGTGTGCGTCTGTTAGTGTGCGTCTGTTAGTGTGCGCCTGTTAGTGTGCGCCTGTTAGTGTGCGCCTGTTAGTGTGCGCCTGTTAGTGTGCGCCTGTTAGTGTGCGCCTGTTAGTGTGCGCCTGTTAGTGTGCGCCTGTTAGTGTGCGCCTGTTAGTGTCTGTCTCTTAGTATCTGTCTCTTAGTGTGCGTCTGTTAGTGTGCGTCTGTTAGTGTGCGTCTGTTAGTGTGCGCCTGTTAGTGTGCGCCTGTTAGTGTGCGCCTGTTAGTGTGCGCCTGTTAGTGTGCGCCTGTTAGTGTGCGCCTGTTAGTGTGCGCCTGTTAGTGTCTGTCTCTTAGTGTTAGTGTTTGTCTCTTAGTGTTAGTGTCTGTCTCTTAGTGTTAGTGTCTGTCTCTTAGTGTTAGTGTTTGTCTCTTAGTGTTAGTGTCTGTTAGTGTGCGTCTGTTAGTGTGCGTCTGTTAGTGTGCGCCTGTTAGTGTGCGCCTGTTAGTGTGCGCCTGTTAGTGTGCGCCTGTTAGTGTGCGCCTGTTAGTGTGCGCCTGTTAGTGTGCGCCTGTTAGTGTGCGCCTGTTAGTGTGCGCCTGTTAGTGTGCGCCTGTTAGTGTGCGCCTGTTAGTGTGCGCCTGTTAGTGTGCGCCTGTTAGTGTCTGTCTCTTAGTATCTGTCTCTTAGTGTGCGTCTGTTAGTGTGTGTCTGTTAGTGTGCGTCTGTTAGTGTGCGTCTGTTAGTGTGCGTCTGTTAGTGTGCGCCTGTTAGTGTCTGTCTCTTAGTGTTAGTGTTTGTCTCTTAGTGTTAGTGTCTGTCTCTTAGTGTTAGTGTCTGTCTCTTAGTGTTAGTGTCTGTCTCTTAGTGTCTGTCTCTTAGTGTTAGTATCTGTCTCTTAGTGTTAGTGTCTGTCTGTTAGTGTCTAAGAGACAGATACTAACACTAAGAGACAGACACTAAGAGACAGACACTAACACTAAGAGACAGACACTAACACTAAGAGACAGACACTAACACTAAGAGACAGACACTAACACTAAGAGACAAACACTAACACTAAGAGACAGACACTAAGAGACAGATACTAACACTAAGAGACAGACACTAAGAGACAGATACTAACACTAAGAGACAGACACTAAGAGACAGACTAACAGACAGACACACACACTAAGAGACAGACACTAAGAGACAGACACACACACTAAGAGACACACACACTAGCAGACAAACACACTCACTCACATAACACTCACTTTTTTATTGTATTTATTTAACAACCCCCCCAGCCTCCTTACCTTTAGGAATGCTGGGGGGGGGGTTCTCCCTCTTCCTGGGGCTGTCGGTCGGGCTGCTGGGCTGGCTGTTAGGCGCGGGCGGCACTAGCGAGGGAGCACTTTCCCCTGAGCTCTCTGCTCAGCTCCCTCGCGCGCCGCCCGCAGAGTGAGGCTGGGAGGCGGAGCCGGAATATGACGTCATATTCCGGCTCCCAGCCACACTCCGCAGGCGGCGCGCGAGGGAGCTGAGCAGAGAGCTCAGGGGAAAGTGCTCCCTCGCTAGTGACGCCCGCGCCTAACAGCCAGCCCATCCAGCATGTCTGTTAGTCGCAAGGCTAACAAGACATTTGCCCTGGGCGTTTGGGGGCGGCTTTTTTTGCCGCCCCCTGGAAAATGCCGCCCAAGGCAAATGCCTTGTTTGCCTCGCGGCTAATACGCCCCTGATTGTGAGGGGTGGGTTGTAGTGTGAGAGAAGCTTTGCAGGCTAGGACAGGGGTCTGAGAGGGGAGCAGCTTTTTAATTTCATTATTGGTGACAGGGTTGTGGAGGGGGCCTGTGACAGGGTGTGTGTGCATGGGGGTGACAGGGTGTGTGGAGGGGGGATGTGACAGGGTGTTTCACTGGGGATGTGACAGGGTGTTTCTGTGGGGATGACAAGGTGTGGGTTGGAGTGACAGGGTGTGTGGAGGGCAGGTGACAGGGTGGGGGGTGGAGTGGCTGTGACTGGGGGTGTGGAGGAGCAGCAGTGACAGGGGGTAGACGAGCAGTGACATGGGAGGGGGTAGATGGGGTGGAGGAGCAGTGACAGGGGATACGGGGGTAGAGGGGCAGTGACGGGGGTGGGTGGTGGAGGGGAAGTGACAGGGGGGTGGAGGAGCAGTGACATGGGAGGGGGGTAGAGGGGTTGGAGGAGCAGTGACGGGGTGGAGGGGCAGTGACAGGGGGTAGGGGGTGGAGGGGCAGTGACAGGGGTAGGGGTGGAGGGGCAGTGACAGGGGTAGGGGGGTGGAGGGGCAGTGACAGGGGACAGGGGGGTGGAGGGGCAGTGACAGGGGGTAGGGGGGGTGGAGGGGCAGTGATAGGGGTAGGGGGATGGAGGGGCAGTGACAGGGGGTGGGTGGGCAGTGACAGGAGGAAGGATGTGGAAAAGCAGTAACAGGGGGTAGGGGAGGTGGATGAGCAGTGACCGGGGGTAGGGGGGGTGGAGGAGCAGTGACAGGGGGGGTAGTGGGGTGGAGGGGCAGTGATAGTGCACTCCGTCAGGGCAGCCTGACTGGAGGGGCCTCGCACCCGGCGGCATTGTTGGCAAGCTGCCAGGCCCCCTGCTGTGTTAGTCTGCCCTCAGGTGATTTAGACGGCCGCAAGGCCACCTAAATCGCCAGCAGTGCAGCATGGAGACTTAATTAGGGTGTGCCCATCCGGCACACCCCGTGTGCACGCCTATGCCTAACTCTCTCTGTTAGACTTTCACCCAGTCTCCATTTAAAAAAAAATCTGAAAATGTACTTCTTCAGGACAGCCTATCAATTACACTGTGAACAGCTTTCTCTCCCCGCACCCTGATTCCGCTCCTGTAAAAACACTAAGCCATCAGTGAATACTATCCTAGCAACCTATTTTTCTACCCTACCCTTACATTTTGTGTCACTATACCTCACTCCCTCTAGCATGTAAGCTCATTGAGCAGGGCCCTCAATCCCTCTGTTGCTGTGCATCCAACTTGTCTGGTTGCAAATACGTGTCTGTTAGTCCACCCATTGTACAGCGCTACGGACTTTGTTGGCACTCTTTAAATAATAATAATAATAACAGACTAAAGGATATAAAGCAACATTAAATAGGCATAGGGTGACATGCTCTGTTCACAATCCAATCCATTCACCTTAGTGGTGTGATGTATGCTAAGCATAGCTGTATCAAGTGAAAAAGTAACCGAGGGCTTGATATACAGGATCCAAAGGATATGGCGAGTGGCAGGAACCACAAATTGTTTGAACATTTTGTAAAAGACTACAAGAATTTGTCAGTTCCTTCCCTCACTTGTTTCCTTCAAACAACTATAAAATGGGTACATGTGGCTTCTAAATTATACAGTGTTGTCTTCTACTTATGTATGTAAGGAACATTATAAGCACAAAAATAAACTTTAGCTTAATGAAGTGGTTATGGTGAATGGATCATACCCCTTTAGTCTCACTGCTTAATTCTCTACCACATAGGAAATAAATCACTTTGCAGCCATAGCCACACTTCTCCTGCTTGTGATTTACACAGCCTAACTAAGCACTTCCTGTAAAGAGAGATCTAATGCTTAAACTTCCTTTATTGCAAAGTTTGTTCAATGTTGAAGTTCAAATTTTCTGCTCTTTTAAAAGTCTGCAAGAGCCTCCTGTGTGTGAATAAAGTTCAATAAACATAGTAGAAGATACAGTCTTCTAAAGTAAACACACTGTGCTGTCAGATCAGATTGCAAATAAAACCATTTTTCAGGCAAGCTGTATGAGCACATCCAAGGAAAGGGAAGGTGTGGTCATGCATCCATAAACAGAAGCAATAGTGATAACTCCTAAATAGCAGAGAATTGAGCATTGAGACTGCAGGGGCAAGATCTATACACTAAAACTGCTTCATTAACCCCTTAAGGACCAAACTTCTGGAATAAAAGGGAATCATGACATGTCCCACATGTCATGTCCTTAAGGGGTTAAGCTAAGTTGTTTTGGTGCTTAGCATATCCCATTAATCCTGTTTAAAGTTAGTTATGACAAAACAAACATTTTAGTTACCAATATAGATAATAAAACATTACAAAAAAATTCAGAATGATTTACATATCTGTAAGATGCTTAGATATTACAGACATTCACTAAATGTTGTTTGCTTATATGGTATGATGACATTTCTACTGAGTACCATTACTTAATATTAGCATCTATCTGCCATGAAATGAAACAGCCATCAATCAACCAAGCCTTCTGAAAAAAAGGTTGTTGTAATCTCATAATACATCTTTGGATGTATTTGTTTACTTTCAAAGTACTTCACCATTGTTCAATCACAATTTCATCCTGAATTAAGTTCAAATGAGCATGCTGTGATATTGATATTGTAAGCCTAAGTTTAACCCCTATCTGACAGACCGATTTTCAATTTTCTTACCGTTAATGACCATGGCTGTTTTTAAATTTCTGCATGTTTGTGTTTAGCTGTAATTTTCCTCTTACTTATTTACTGTACCCACACATATTATATACCGTTTTTCTCGCCATTAAATGGTCTTTCAAAAGACACCATTATTTTCATCATATCATATAATTTACTATAAATAAAATTATAAAATATGATGAAATAAAAAAACAAACACCTTTTCTAACTTTGACCCCTCAAAATCTGTTACGCATATACAACCGCCAAAAAGCACCCATGCTAAGTTTAGAAATACCCAATGTTAACATGTTCTTAGCTTTTTTTTTTTTCAAGTTATAGGGCAATAAGGACAAGTAGCACTTTGCTATTACCAAACCATTTAAAAAAAAAAATAAAAAAAAAAATTAACGCAAGTTACATTGTAACACTGATATCTGTCAGGAATCCCAGAATAACCCTTTACATGTATATAATTTTTTATAAGAAGACAACCTTAGGTATTAAACTTGGGGTATTTTGATTCTTTTCATTCAACTATTTTAACACCAATCTATGCCAAATAAAAAAATAAAAATAATAATTGGTGATTTTTTTGACACACATACCAATTTAAGAACACATGTACTGAGATTACTGCCAAAGAACACCCCAATATGTGTTCAGCAACATCTCCTGAGTACAGTGATACCACCTTTGTATAGGTGTGTTGGGTTCTCTGGGGGCTAGAAGACCTTATTTGGAGTGTGCGCATTCCAGTTTTCCAACTTGGAATTTTCACAGCTGGTCATCATGCACCCATGTCCTATTTGGGACATTTTTGAAGCCGATCAATATCATTTAAAGTAGACCACCCATGGTATTCAAAATGGGATATGTCCACTCTTTTTTGGTAGCCACGTAGTCACAAAAAAAGAAAAACAAAAACATCCTGCAAAACAGGGACAGTGTAGTGTGTCCTGAGAATATCCAATAGTAGGGGGTAACCCTATATATATAAACTGACAAAAGAAAAAAGGAACCCTAGGACAGAATGTCCAGGATACACAAATAGGATATCTCAGAGAGAACTGATACTGATAAAAACCACAAGTTTATTTAAACATCATAGACATCAACAAAAAATAATAAATAAACAGAAAACACACACATCCATAATCCCAAAAATAGGGGAAGATATATAAAGCTCATATTACTAGGAAGGGAAAGCCAGAATAAGTGGGAGAAAAGAAGGCAAGTTGCTCATATATGGCAACTAGAGTAAAGATTACAAAAATTGTAACACCTATAATTGGAGCTCCCTAATATATAGTCTTACTAAGATGAAGACCTGAAGGGATATCTACACTAAACAAGAATAGGATGATTGTATAAAGCCTCAAGTCCCATAAGAAATCTAGCTCAAGGATGAGCAAAATACTAATACATGCCAATAGACAGCTATAAATGAGAAAAGTCCCTATGGCCCTGTAATATCTGTTAGCCAGCAAGCTAACCACTGCTAATCCTCTATATCGCTAAGAGATCTTAGAACAGGCTAAAACCCTTCCTAGACTAAATAAAGAAATCTGCTAGAAATTCCCCATCAAATAAACAAATAAACACCCCAAATAAAGTGCTGGAAATAAAAAGTGAAGTGATTAAAAAATCATAGTATGCCTAACGCGTTTCAGCGCTTAAACTAGAGCCTTTCTCAAAGGCTATCAACGAGGAATCTTACCTGAGCGTGTCTTTATACCTCATACACTGAAATGTAAGACCAACCTGATCGTAGGTAGGCGGCGTTTCCGTTACACGCCCCCTACCGATTGGATTGGAGAGTGCCTACTGTCCATCATCTACCGGAGAGCCAATCAAAGGAAGATGGGCGTAGTGCCGATAATGCAAAATGAATGTTTATTGCGTTGCTATAGGCAACCTCTCACTGTATAAGTGCGTGAGGGCACATCATAAGCAGGCACAGCCCGTTAATTCGAAACATATTGAGAGTAAAAGAGCTCTCAATAAATACAAATGTAACTCACGTAATGTAACGAATTGTTGTCATGACTAAAATGTAGTATTTAAAAATATATATATAGGTAGCAACATGTTACACAAATACATACTCATAAATATATGGTCTAGGATTCAATAAAGGGGGTAAACGTAAAGCCTTCATTTAGGCCATTTGGAAAAAGGGTATCCAATTTGTGAATCCATAAGCATTCTCTTCTTTTTAGGATTAGATCTAAGTCGCCTCCCCTTTTGCCCATCTGTACCTTTTTTAACAACGACAAACTTAAAGCATCTTGGTGAATCGCTATGATGTAATCTAGCATGCCTAGCAATGGGAGTGTCTCTTTCAGATGTAACTGAACGGATATGCTCCATTATGCGTTTTTTTAAAGGACGTATTGTTTTCCCTACATATTTTAATCCGCATTTGCAGGTAAGAAGGTAGACAACCCCTGTAGAATTACAGTTAAAAAACAGTTTGATTCGGAACCTCAGTGTACCAGAGGAATCGGTTATAACTTTTGAATCTCTATCTATGTAGCGACATGCTACACATCGTCCACATTGATAGGTCCCTTGCACATTAATCCAACTCTTTTTGTTCGTATTGGGTTTGGAAAAGTGACTCGGCACCAAAAGGTCTTTCAAATTTTTCCCTCTTTTAGCAGTTATAGAGACGCGTGGGGGGATTACATCTCTTAAGTGGCGATCTTGAGTAAGTAGTGGCCAAAATATTGCCAAAATCTTTTTTGCAATATCCCATCCTACATCGTAGTTTGCCACACATCTGATTGTTTTAGGGAGGCACAATTTCGGTTTATCCTCAAGGAGGGTCTCACGTTCACTCAGAAGTGCTCTTTGATAAGCCTGTTTGAGGCACCTATTAGGGTACCCCCTGGCTTTGAATCTGGCTTTTAGTAGGGCAGCCTTCTGTACAAAGTCCTCAGAGGAGGAACAATTTCTCCTCAGTCTCAAGTACTATCCCACTGGAATGCCTCTCCTGAGTGAGGTGGGATGGTAACTTTTCCAACTTAACATATTGTTAGTAGATGTGGGTTTACGATATAGGGTGGTATTAATCTGTAATCCTTCCGTGATAGTGAATGTACAGTCGAGAAAGTTAAGTGAAGATGTGCCTATCTCCATGGTCAAACGTAAATTCAAATAATTCACATTAAGAGTTTCCACGAATTCAGTAAAGAGTTCCTTTGTGCCAGTCCATATTACAAGGATATCGTCTATGTAACATTTCCATAAATAGATGTAATGAAATGAAATGTTTCAGATGTTTCAGATGTTCTGCATGTACAATATGGTTCTCCCACCACCCCAAGTGCAGGTTAGCGTATGATGGGGCACAAGGCGTCCCCATCGCTGTACCCTGCACCTGGTGGTAGAACCTATTGTTAAAGAGAAAAAAGTTGTGAGTAAGTATAAATTGTAATAGGTCAAGAACAAAGGTAGTGTGTCGTGAATGTTGTGGGCCTCTTGTTTCAAGAAAGTAACCTACGTGTTCAATGCCACTGATGGGGTATAGAGGAATACAATGCCTCAACGTCAAGACTACAGAAGATGGCTCCCTGAGGAACTTTCAAGGACCTTAGACACTTCAAAGTATCCTTAGTGTCCTTTAAATAGGATGGTAACTTTTCTACATGAGGCCGTAGAATTTTGTCCACATATACACTCCCTTTGCATATGAAATTATTTGAACCTGATACAATTGGTCTAGCTGTCAATGTCTCATACTGTTTGTGGATTTTCGGAAGGCAGTAAAAAGTTGAAATCACCGGATTTTTTACGAAAATACTGTTGTATTCGTCCTTGGTAAGTACACCATGATCGAAGGCACTGTCCAATAGAATTTTATACTCCGACATAAACTTAGGTGCGGGGTTAAACGTGAGTATTCTATACGTACTTTCATCGTTCAGTATAGTTTCAGCAATTTAGACATAGGGTCTATTCAAAATGACAATGTTTCCCCCTTATCTGCTGGTTTGATAATAGTATGTTCATTTTCCCTTAGTTCGTATAATGCTTTCCATTCTTTTTTTGTGAGATTTTCCCTGGGTTTAACCATTATAGTATCAACATTGAGATTCTTAATCATGTTAGTGGTGGATTCAACAAACATGTCAATGTTTTTAAAATCACGAAAATTGGGAGTGAACTTGCTCTTTGAGTGCAGATCTGTATAGGGTAGGGGGGAAACATTGTCATTGGATTCAAGAAGAGACACCAGATCCAAAAGGCACTGATATTCCTTCATATCAGAACCTAAGTAGTCACAAACCCTTGCCAAAATTAGCGTTTATATTTGTTTTTTTTTTCATTTTTTACACATAAACTGCCATTTCACTGATGACATTACCAGTATAATAAATTGTACTGCTCTAAAACGCTCATATTTGTGTAAACAGTACAACAGTTCCCCTCAAGTATAGGTTTTATAGTGATTTGGAAAGTTACAGGGTCAAACATAAGATTTGCCAATTTCTATTTTTGTAAATTGCTATTTGCCAGATTGACGATGTTGCCTTTGAGACCGTATGGCCTCCCAGAAATGAAAATTAACCCCACCATGAAATACCATTTGAAAAAGTAGACAACCTAAGGTATTCAAAATGGGGTATGTCCAGTCTTTTGTAGTAGCCACAAACGGTTGCCAAAGTTAGCGTTTTTATTAGTTTTTTTGAAATTTTTTTAAAACAAAAACTGCACTTTTACTGGTGATATCGTCGTCGTGATAAGTTGCACTTTTTAAAACACTCATATTTGTGTTCAGCAAAGTCTCCCAAGTATAACAATATCCCATATGTAAAGGTTTTATGGTGTTTTGGATAGTTACGGGTTAAATATAGGGCTTGCCAATTAAATTCTCTGGACTGTCTGCTTGGGTAGTAAGGCAGGTCCCTTAATAAAATCAAATGATTATGTAAAATTAATATAAAAGTTACATTTATATTTATATATAGAAAGTGTGTGTGTGTATATATATATATATATATATATATAAATAATATATTTTTTATATTATATGATATATATATATGTATATATATATATATATATATATACCGTATATACTCGAGTATAAGCCGAGTTTTTTAGCACATTTTTTGTGCTAAAAAACCCCAACTCGGCTTATACTCGAGTCAGAGTCTGTATTATGGCAATTTGCATTGCCATAATACAGACTGGGGGAGAGGGGGCTGCAGAGAGCGTTACTTACCTGTCCTGCAGCTCCTGTCAGCTCTCTCCTCCTCCGCGCCGTCAGTTCAGCACCTCAGTCAGCTCCCAGTGTAAATCTGACTTACACTGGGAGCTGACAGAGGGAGCTGCACGGACGGCGCGGAGGAGGAGAGAGCTGACAGGAGCTGCAGGACAGGTAAGTAACGCTCTCTGCAGCCCCCTCTCCCCCCCCCCACTGAACTGCCAATGCTGGACCACCAGGGAAGGAGCCCCCCTCCCTGCCATGTATCAAGCAGGGAGGGGGGACGAAAAAAAAAATAATTAGGGATAATAAAAAAATTATAATAATTAAATAATAAATAATACAATAATAATAATTAAATTAAATAAATAAAAATAATAAAAAATAATAAAAAAAAATTAAAATAATAAAAAAAATTAAAATAAAAAATTGCCCACCCCCCACCAAGGCTCTGCAACACACACACACACTGCATTCATACACACACACTGCATTCATACACACACACACACTGCACACACACACACACAGCACTCATACACTGCACTCATACACACACACTGCACTCATATACACACGCTGCACTCATACACACGCTGCACTCATACACACGCTGCACTCATACACTCACGCTGCACTCATACACTCACGCTGCACTCATACACTCACGCTGCACTCATACACTCACGCTGCACTCATACACACACGCTGCACTCATACACACACGCTGCACTCATACACACACACACTGCACTCATACACACGCTGTACCCATACACACGCTGCACTCATACACACGCTGCACTCATACACACGCTGCACTCATACACACGCTGCATTCATACACTCACGCTGCATTCATACACTCACACTGCATTCATACACTCACACTGCATTCATTATACACACACTGTAAATAAATATTCAATTAATATATTTTTTTTAGGATCTAATTTTATTTAGAAATTTACCAGTAGCTGCTGCATTTCTCACCCTAGTCTTATACTCGAGTCAACAAGTTTTCCCAGTTTTTTGGGGTAAAATTAGGGGCCTCGGCTTATATTCGGGTTGGCTTATACTCGAGTATATACGGTAATATATACACACACACACATATATTTATATATATATATATACACATGTAATATGTGTGCATATAATGTGTGTGTGTATGTATGCATACACTTTTATTTCCTATATATGAATAATAATCATTACATTATAAGTGTATTTTGAGATATATGTGTAAAAATGTCAAAGTACACTTATAATGTAATCATATATATGCATTATATATGTTTAATATATTATAAAATGCTTTAATTATTTTATATTATACATATATAATATATGTATCATATATTGATTTTTATAATTTTTTTTTTTTTTACAGTTTAGGTGTCCGGGGGACTGCTTGATAGCGCAGAAAGTCCCCCGCTGGCAGCTCCATAGCCTTCTATCACATTGTGATCACATGGCCCTGGAGGGCCAGAGCTGCTGCAGGTGGACTGCTGGGGTCTCGGGCAGTCCCCCCCTACCGGGATCGCCGGTCCAGGTAAGTGTAGTGCTCTAATTTGCCGTGGATGCACTAGGTACGTCCGCGGTCCTTAACGACCGTTTTTTGTCGGATGTACATAGTACCACCAAGTTAGTGAACAGATTGACACATATCTATGATTAGAAATAACAAAACAAAAACATGATAAAGCAAAATTACTAGCAGCATGACTTATTTCATTGGCCAATTACATTGCTGCTAGCAATATTACTTGCCTTCAGGCTGTTTGTTGTTTTCTGTTTTTGAGAATAAATAGGGCTTCTTCTCAAAAACAACCAGATACCCTCTGACAGGCAAATAGTCAAGAAGTACTAAAAATAAAATGCATCACTGTTTGACCTCGAATATTAAGATAAACTTATCATTGACACTTAAGTTTAGACTGCTAAAAATAACAGTGTCTCATGTTAAAATAGAACATTATGAGGATACGGTTACTGGATATAATGCCTAAAGGCTATACTGAAAAATGTTTTTTTTTTTTTTAATTCTTTATTTTATTTGTGCATTGTAAGAAGAACATACGTTTGCACTGCCACGACAGCTGGTGCATACAGTTTGGTAAACATCGTATAACATTAGTGTGGCATCGATAACATAGCACATTTTTTTTAAGAGTCAAATTGTGTAACAAGTCGAGTGTTGATCATGCTTATACATTACGAGCTACTGCACGTTTGTAAATCAAGAGATAACCCAGTAGTGATTTTTAGTAGTATGTGACATGTAGTTTAACAAAACATTGTGTAGAACATTGTAAGGGTTAATACCATTAGTAGATTTTCGTGGATGTGTGATTGGGCTATGTGTAGGTGCTGATTTATACTTAATTATGGCAGGTGCCATGACTTGACTTGAAGGGCTATGCGAGATTTAAATTGTACTGCGGGGCTGGTGCAAGAAAACCCATCGGCTGAGAGAGCATATGTGGCACATAAGAATGATATGCAGACATACGCAATTAAATAGATTCAAGTGTACCGCTATCTACAGGGTTAGTCCGGGGGGTCAGAGGGATTTATAACAGTTCTCGGGCAGAGAGTTGCCCCCAACCCTGCGTGTGTTCGAGACATGGGTGGCGTTTAAGCCTGTGCCACCTTGTTAGTCTGCGGTGTTTCCATCCGATCTCGTTTAGGTGGGGATAGCCATGTAGGGGTCGGGTGTGAGACCCTGCAGCACGAACGTGACTGTTCTGGTCGGGTCCCACAAGTGCCTTGGAGATACTGCGTTCTCTTGGCCTGGTTGGACAAGGGAGTCCTGTGGAATGCCTGATGCAAGCAGAAGCGGTGCTGTGTCATTTAGATCCCGGGTCTTATAGGAGGCAGGCCCCTGCTGGACCGTGAGTGTGCTCGGGGTTTAATCCCCAGGAGGTCTTCAGCCCGAGTGGGCCTGTCTGGTGAGGCTGTGTGCATGTTGCTTCTTGAGTGCCCAGGGGGGACTTACGCTTTTCCCGTCTGTCCTCTCCTTGCTTGCTGCTTGCTGCTGGTGTTTTTTTCTGCCCTGGGGTATCAGTTAGCCCTTCTTGGGAGCCTTCACGGTTCGCGAGGTGGTACTGTGTGGTAGGCTGGCTCTTTTTGCGTGTCGGCTCTGTCTTTGCCCTCACACGCGGCCATGGGTGCTCCGCCATTTTGTGGTGAATCTTTATGTCCGCACTTTGCAGCTTGGTTGATGCCCGCTGTTTGGGCCTGGTGGACTTTGGTCGTGGTCGCACGTGTGGACCGGGATAACCCCCACCGGTCCAGGGGGGGGGGCGGGGGCAACTAAACGCCGTTCGGAGACCTGGGAGAGCGGCCGTCTCATCCCAGCTCAAGCCCGGTAGGCCTCAAATCTCGATCGGGTGACTCCGGTACCGTGCTGGGTCGATGCTGGTACCCTCGTGTTCGCCTGTAGCTTGTGGGTGGTTTGGGCACCTTTGTGGGTTAGTGGGTGCAGTTGGTACAGAGTTGGCTCCGATAAATCAATTTAGGCGCTGGAGCTCAGACTAGATGCGTCTGATCCGTTTGGCGGTTGGCCCCGCCCCCAAAATGTTTTGTTTTAAAATGAAATCCTCTGCTGTTTTTGGATGTATTTATTTTTAGACCTCAATGCCACAAATCTTTTCAATGATTCCGAAAACACTCTGTTTATTATTTAAAGAAATAGCTGGTTACTAAAATAGACATGTGCCAAATACATCTGACGCAATACAAATTCTTGTTGGTATTCAACAGACGCACACAAAAATCTAAATAACTAATAAAAACATCTGTTGCCTAATATTTTGTCCGGTTAATTTACCTTCTTCCATTCTGGCTGCATGTGTTTTCAGAGTCTAAATGTACAAGTTACGCATTGATAGTCCTAGAGCCTACCAAGGTGGTTATGGTAAAATACATGTTTGGGTGCCTTCGTTTGACAAAAAACAGGGCTAACCTGGCAACCAAAGCCCAACCCCTCACTCGCTGCTAAGAAACTGTGAGGTTTTAATTCTATGCTATTCATCCAAATCTGTATAAGTCTAATTGGATTTAAAAAATATAAAGTGGAAGTGAAACTTCTAAATTATTTAATTATGTTAAATAATTTATATATACATTTTTGCTCAATAGGTTCACAAGCCACGACAGAGAAATCAAAATAAAATATGAATTACATAATAATCTGCATGAATTGCAAATATTTCAAATGTATGACTAGTCAACTCAAAACTGACTTCATGCCTTAAAACCCTTCTATGGATAGAAAACAGGCATGTTTAATGTCTAAAGTATGATGTATCATGAAATCAAAGTGAATTTCAAATTTGGTGATGATAGCACCGGGAATTGTGCTCTCCCCTGCCGGCTCTGCAGGACTGCGAGCACTTTGCTGACAGCCGGCAGGGCAGGGAGAGAGGACCCAGGGAGCTCTAACCTGTAGCTCTGTCGGGTTCTCCTCTCGAAAACTCAGAGCGTTGCCACGGTTACCACGGCAATGCTCTGAATCTCGCAAGAGTGAACTCTAGCAGCTCCTGAGGCTGCTAGAGTTCACTGTGGCCACCAGGGCTTCCCCACCAGGACCACCATGGATTGTAGGAAATGTCCCCCCTCCTCCCAGGCAAAGGTAAGCAGGGAGGGGGGACATCATTTTTATTTTTAATAAAAAAAAAAAGGATATATTTATTAATTTGCCCTCCTACCCCCACAGACCCCACACCACACAATAGCTCCCCCATACACACACACTGCACCCCTCATAAACAAACTGACCCACATACACACACAAACTATATCCTTCACAAACACAATGCACCTCTGTACACACACACACTGTACCCCTCATGCACACACATAATGCACCCCTCTCACACACACACACACACACACACACACACACACACACTACAGCCCCTATCCCGGCAGACCCCATGTAAGTTGTTAAACTGTTCTTAAACAGTTTGACTACTTACCCTGTGAGGGCACTAAAGGCACCATAACCACTACAATGTAATGTAGTGGTTATTGTGCCTAGATTGTTTCTTTAAATAATCTACCAGTGCCACTCCCAAGATTAGGGGCCCAGTATATGCCGCAGTGCTGTACATATATACAACCTAGAACATTTTTTGACTTGGGGTGCCTTGAAAAATAGTGAGGGCTCTTTGAAATAGATACTGAAATAGTGAGGGCTCTTTGAACTTAAAACGTTTGGGAACCACTGTTTTAGCCTGAAATCACAATACTGGAAAAGATATCCAATTCTGATAATACTTTGAATTTGGCTATTTAGGCCTAAAATTTAAAAATTGCCTTGCATTCCCAATGTATATCCTTAGTAATGAATAACCCAGTCTGCGTCAGTAGCAACTCAACCATGTCTTCAGAGCTATAATGCTTGCCAGCTCAATGTTAGTTGAGTCTGCTGGAAGAAAAACAGGATGAAACCATATGTCTGAATGTGGTTAAGATACAGTTTTGATGTTTAATTAAAGTTTGTGGACATGGCCAACTGTTTATTTTGGCAGAGAAATGAGACCCCATGAGAAGCCCAATAATCCCATTATATGTTGCATTTCTTACTGAAAAGCTACTGGTTTGTAAGTTGGTTTTAAACTTTAATTTTGGACATTCACGCGGTTTTGAAATCCTACAGCAGAAAGAAATCTGCATAACGTATATTTAGCAGCCGACAAGGTGGCTTACAGTATTTCAGAGCCATGTCTATTTTAATTAATCTCACTTCTACAAGTAATTTTCAGTTAACGATAGCAACATGCAGAGACTACTTTCAGCTGTAGCTAAATAGAAATGTAAAGAACAACCATGAAATGGCATTTTGGGCTGGAGGCCAAATAATACAAAAGAAAATACAACATACTGAGATAAAATGAGGGATTTCTGGACCTATTTCATCACAAATTATAAATAATATAATGATAATGCTAGCTGTGTTTTAAACAATGTTATTATCATGTTATGAATTTAAGTAAGAGGACTAAGTTTGCAGGCTGCATTTTCTGTGTGCTTCTTGGGAAAATTATGTTTTTCAATTAATATTGTGGCATTGCTTTCCATCTACTAATCACACTATCATACTGCCCAACAGTACCAGACATGATTGGACATTCCCTGTAACAGGATCCTGGTCCTCTGTCCAAACTTTGCTTCCTGGTGTCCTGAATGTCTATACACCAGGGAAATGTCCCTTAGACAGCATAGCGCAAGTGCATTAATAAATGTGCAAGCGCTGCATGCACTCTGTGCATTGAGACCATTCTAAAGCACTTAAAGTGTACTCTGTGCATGGAACGGTCAGTCAACCTGGCATGCACACACGCCAGGCTGACAATCTCTCTTTTTTTTTTTTTTTTTTTTTTAATTCTTTATTTTTGTTGTGCATGTTTTAACAACTCGCGTGTGTTGCCACATCAGCAGTTACACGCAAAATCAAACATTTTCAAACATGGCAAGTAATATTTCTGCACATTTTTATAGATATAATACAGAGGTGATATGCAAAGTGTGGGTCTGTGAGTATACGGCTCAGAAACATGGTTGATCTATCTGTGTTAACACTAGGAGGGGCAGGCAATAATCGCTTAACGGCTAGCACATTGCAAAATATAGGATAAATAAAAATAAAAAACTAGTAAAGATTAATCACACATTTTTGAGTATGTTTCATCCATCTGTGCTTATAATAGGAGGAGTAGGCGATCGTCGCTTAACGGCTGGCACATAGCAAAATATTAGATATGAAACTGTTAGAGAGTAGTCACACATTTTTGAAATATGTTTGATCTAACTGTGCTAATAATAGGAGGAGCAGGCCATAATCACTTAATGGCTAGCACATTGCAAAATATAGGATAAATATAAATAAAAATAAAAAATTATAAAAAAAAAAAAAAAAAAAAACTAGTAAAGAGTAATCACACATTTTTTGAAATATGTTTGATCTATCTGTGCTTATAATAGGAGGAGTAGGCAATAGTCGCTTAACGGCTGGCTCATAGCAAAATATAAGATGTGAAACTGTTATAGAGTAATCACACATTTTTTGAAATATGTTTGATCTATCTGTGCTAATAATAGGAGGAGCAGGCAATAATTGCTTAACGGCTAGCACATTGCAAAATAGTAGATATGAAACTGTTAGAGAGTAGTCACATATTTTTTAAATATGTTTGATCTGTCTGTGCTAATAATAGGAGGAGCAGGCAATAATCGCTTAACGGCTAGCATATTGCAAAATATAGGATAAATAAAATAAACTATTAAAGATTAATCACACATTTTTAAGTATGTTTGATCCATCTGTGCTTATAATAAGAGGAGTAGGCAATAGTCGCTGAACGGCTAGCACATAGCAAAATATAAGATGTGAAACTGTGGGAGATTAGTCACACAGTTTGTATTTAAGCTAATAAATTTCAGCATAGATAATTTTGTAATGACAGGTTAGCGCTAGTATGAGCACGCATGGCCGCATAGTCCGTGTGGGACAAGTCTTGGATTACTGAGATTGGGTATTTGGTTGTCGTGAAAGCAGTTCGTGCAAAAAAATACCC